>NC_139515.1:30735614-31281340 GCF_947247035.1 Vipera ursinii
TGTTTCTCATTCTTCCCTCTGGTGCTTTGGTGAATAACATGACCCCCTCTGCCTTGTGGCAGCCCCTGAAATACTGGAACACTGCTACTGCTAAGCTTGTAAGCCGCCCTGAGTCTTCGGAGAAGGGCGGGATATAAATGGAATTAAAATAAAATAAATAAATAAATCATGTCTCCCCTATTTCTTTTTTTCTTTACACTAGCCAAACCCAAGTCCTGCAGCTGTTCTTCATATGTGTCAGAATCCATTTATATTTCATTTTTAACTCTCTTTTCTGTGCAAACCCAAATCTCACACACACACCCCTTGGATTCTGCCATTCCCAAGGAGGAAAGGGAATAAACATGGGAGTTTATTGCTTCCACTTCCTTTCATTAGTTGGAACTTTTTATTTTGCCTGCCTGTTACCCATCACAATAAGATCAATGAGAGGCATTTTCCCTCTCATCTTATGGGCAACTAAGAAAGGGGGTCGGGGAATCAGGTTTGTTTCTCCGGATGTAATGTGAAGCGGTGGGATTGATTCTGCTACGAATGGACTGATGTTTCTCCTTTTCCCACAAGGTGCTTGCCACCTGGAACTTGGCTGATCCGGACTAAATGAACTGAGGGGTGGAGTTTGCTTGGGGACACTTTAAAAATATTGATCTGTGAGGGGATTCTTCAGATCCTGTCTATTATACCTTCTATCATCTATGTCTTAGTAAAAGATCCTGCTTGGATAATCTTGTCACCAAGAGTCTTTCTTTCTTAAGATGTGGATTGAAGCGGGTTCTGACAATATGTTTTAGTTTCCAGGCATTTGATCATCTTAGTTGCTCTTCTCTGAATTTTTTCCAAACTCTCAACATCTTTTTTGTGATATGGTGAACAAAATTGGCTGCAGTATTCCAGGTGTGGTCTTGCTAGGATTTTACAAAGTTATACTAATACTTCATGTGATCTGGATTCTATACCTCTGTTTGTACAACCCAGGATTGTATTAGCTTTTTTGGCTGCTGCTGCATACTGCTGGCTCAGAGTCAAGTGATCATCCACTAAGACTCCAAGGTTCCTCTCACAGTTGCTATTTTTAAGCCAGGTCTTGCCTAATCTGTACTTGTAGCTTTACAGTATTTTTTTCCTGCCTAAATGTAAAACTTTGCTTTTCTCCACACTGAAAGTCATTTTGTTGGATAGGGCCCATTGTTCAAGTTTGTTAAGATCTTTTTGGATCCTGAGTTTTTCTTCTGGGGTGTTGGCTACTCCTGCCAGTTTGATGAGTTCACCTTCAATTCCCTCCTCTAAGTCATTGATGAAGATATTGAAGAGTACTGGGCCTAAGTCGGATCCTTGTGGTACCCCACTGTTTACTTCTCTCCATGTGGATTACTGTTGAGTACGGTTTGCAAGCCAGCTACAGATCCAACTGGTGGTGATGTTGTCTATTCCACCTTTTTCTAGCTTACCAAGGAGTAGGTTGTGGTTTACTTTATCAAATGCCTTACTGAAATCTAAGTATACTACATCCACAGCACTTTGCTGGTCTACTAGTTTAGTCACTTTATCAAAGAATGAAATAAGATTGGTTTGGCATGCTCTGTTTTTAACAAACCAGAGCTGGCTACTAGTTATAACTTTTTTTGCTTCTAGTTGTTCGCAGATCTGTTTTTTTATTATCTTTTCTAGGATCTTCCCAGGTATTGATGTTAAACTGATTGATCTGTCATTTCCTGGGTCCATATACTACTATATAAGACACTTTCTTTTTTCTATAATAAATTTATTTAAAATGTTGTCCAAGATATTGGAAATCCAATTATAGTTTATACCAGATCAGCACACAATGTACAATATAGACATTTTCTCCTTGCAAAAGCATGCTTGTTCTTCATCATCAAGCTTATTCTTCAATATATTTAAGAATTCTAGATTCTAGATTTAATATGCTTTTCCACTAGCATATTTTCCACTACCCAATCCAGATGTTATGGTAGTGGACTTCTAATTTCTCAGCTCCCCTGAATCTTATTTAAACACTAATGTTTACACTGGCTATCTTCCAGTAGAAGAACTAATTTTAGTTACAGATAGCATATTTTAGTTTGAAAATCATCAATCTCACATTTGCATGTTTACTGTTTAAAATCCACTGACTCAATTATTTTTAATTTTTCTACTTCCCTTCAAATTCACTTATTTCATCATTTCTTTTCAATCATTCTTCTGGCAGATTTCCAGGAAAAAAATATTCATGTCCTCCTATCTGACTAAACTGGTATCTTCTGTTGCAAATATAAATGGAAAGTGTTTGTTCAGCTTTTCTGAAATCTCCCCATCTCTTACTAATTCTTTAACATCTTTGCTATAAAGTGGGCCCACATTTTCTACTTGATTTTATTAGATTAGATTTTATTGGTTGTTTCAAGGCTCCTATAAATAGGATCATAAAGAGTCATTTATTCCCTCTAGTTTTATTAATGAAATTTTATATACAGTGGGACAAAAAAGTATTTAGTCAGCCACCAATTGTGCAAGTTCTCCCACTTAAAATGATGAGAGAGGCCTGTAATTTTCATCATAGGTATACCTCAACTATGAGAGACAAAATGGGGGGAAAGAATCCAGGAAATCGCATTGTAGCATTTCTAACGAATTTATTTGCAAATTATGGTGGGAAATAAATATTTGGTCAATAACAAAAGTTCATCTCAATACTTTGTTATATACCCTTTGTTGGCAATGACAGAGGTCAAATGTTTTCTGTAAGTCTTCACAAGGTTTGCACACACTGCTGCTGGTATTTTGGCCCATTCCTCCATGCAGATCTCCTCTAGAGCAGTGATGTTTGGGGGCTGTCACTAAGCAACATGGACTTCCAACTCCCTCCAAAGGTTTTCTATGGGGTTCAGATCTGGAGACTGGCTAGGCCACTCCAGGACCTTGAAATGCTTCTTATGAAGCCACTCCTTCGTTGCCCGGGTGGTGTGTTTGGGATCATTGTCATGCTGAAAGACCCAGCCACGTTTCATCTTCAATGCCCTTGCTGATGGAAGGAGGTTTTCACTCAAAATCTCACGATACATGGCCCCATTCATTCTTTCCTTTACACGGATCAGTCGTCCTGGTCCCTTTGCAGAAAAACAGCCCCAAAGCATGTTTCCACCCCCATGCTTCACAGTAGGTATGGTGTTCTTTGGATGCAACTCAGCATTCTTTCTCCTCCAAACACGAGTTGAGTTTTTACCAAAAAGTTCTACTTTTTGGTAAAGCCTTGGTGGAGCAGTGGGCTAATGCCTCCTTAAGTAACACCAGCTGCCTGCAATTAGTGCAAGTTCGCATCCCACCAGGCTCAAGGTTGACTCAGCCTTCCATCCTTCCAAGGTAGGTAAAATGAGGACCCAGATTGTTGGGGGCAATTAAGCTGACTTTGTAATAATGCCGCTGGTGTGTGTGTGAAAGCCCTAATAAGCAGGCATATACATAGAATGAAGGCTACTGCTAAGCTTGTAAGCCGCCCTGAGTCTTCGGAGAAGGGCGGGATATAAATGGAATTAAAATAAAATAAAAATAAATAAAAAAATACTTTGGTTTCATCTGACCATATGCATATGACATTCTTCCAATCCTGTTCTGGATCATCCAAATGCTCCCTAGCAAACTTCAGACGGGCCCGGACATGTACTGGCTTAAGCAGGGGGAAACGTCTGACACTGCAGGATTTGAGTCCCTGGCAGTGTAGTGTGTTACTGATGGTAGCCTTTGTTACTTTGGTCCCAGCTCTCTGCAGGTCATTCACTAGGTCCCCCCGTGTGGTTCTGGGATTTTTGCTCACTGTTCTTGTGATCATTTTGATCCCACGGGGTGAGATTTTGCGTGGAGCCCCAGAACGAGGGAGATTATCAGTGGTCTTGTATGTCTTCCATTTTCTAATAATTGTTCCCACAGTTGATTTCTTCACACCAAGCTGCTTGCCTATTGCAAATTCAGTCTTTCCAGCATGGTGCAGGTCTACAATTTTGTTTCTGGTGTCCTTCGACAGCTCTTTGGTTTTGGCCATAGCGGAGTTTGGAATGTGACTGTTTGAGTTTGTGGACTGGTGTCTTTTATACTGACAACAAGTTCAACCAGGTGCCATTCATACAGGTAATGAGTGGAGGACAGAGGAGCCTCTTAAAGAAGAAGTTACAGGTCTGTGAGAGCCAGAAATCTTGCTTATTTGTAGGTGACCAAATACTTATTTTACCAAGGAATGTACGAATTAATTCATTAGAAATCCTACAATGTGATTTCCTGGATTCTTTCCCCCCATTTTGTCTCTCATAGTTGAGGTATACCTATGATGAAAATTACAGGCCTCTCTCATCTTTTTAAGTGGGAGAACTTGCACAATTGGTGGCTGACTAAATACTTTTTTGTCCCACTGTATATATTAGCAAAATTTGTGGTCTTTCATATTTTCTTGATGTAAGCTAGATTTCCACTTTCCAAAAAGAGCTTCCTTCCTTCTTTAATTGTGCTTTAATTATACTGGCAAATAAAAATCCAACATCTGTATTCTATTTAAATTCTATTTAAAAGTTTTAAATTATCTCCAATAATTTTAGAGAATTATATAGAGATTTTATCAACTTTGGTTTCCACTTGCCTTCAATTAAGCTTCTCAACTGTGATAGGTTTTCTTTTTTGAAGCTAACATCTGACCACCTGGACTTTCTATTCAGACATTTTGACTATCTGCTTGATTTCTTTCTCCATGCCCTCAAATATTCTGACAAGCAATATCTACAGTGCTAAATTTAATTTTCAACATTTTTAAGGACACAGGCTTATTTTTTTAACTTTTCTTTTTTTCTATAAAATAAAACATTTCATACACACAGAAATTCTGTTTCTTTTGGATGAGTTATAAGTC
The DNA here is from genome assembly GCF_947247035.1 of Vipera ursinii. Taxonomy (NCBI): domain Eukaryota; kingdom Metazoa; phylum Chordata; class Lepidosauria; order Squamata; family Viperidae; genus Vipera; species Vipera ursinii. The sequence goes on from NC_139515.1 coordinate 30,740,509, forward strand.
TTTCAGTGTTTACTGGAAAAAATGACAAGTTCAGAGGAGCACAAAAATAAGATACCTTCTAAACAACAGTTTAACATCTAAAATGTTTGATTTTTGGTATTATTCTAAAATATTAAAGCTTTAAAGATGTTGACCATATTATTGACTATGTTTCTTCTAAATTTTTAAAATGTTAATCCTCTGTAACAAAATACAAATAGCAAAGAGTTGTCTTACATCTTAATACATTGGATTAGATCCAGTCCAATAGTAAAATCCTGTACTGGTATACTTAAGATTGCAATAATGGTTTCAGTAAAAGACACAGAATTGTCACCACACCAATCAAGGCAAAGTTGATGAACAAGTGAATAATACAAATTTACAGAGATTTCATTGTAGAAGCATTACCACTTTCTAAGTTAGGTTTCACCATAACCTATATGACAAATGGGGTAGCAACTTTTTCTATTCTTCCACATTTAAAACACACACCAAAAAAATCATATTTTCCTCTGATACAAGGGCAGGGAAAATAACTAATGTCATGTTAAGGAACAAAGGGGCTTGGTATCCTATGATTCAAGAGCTACAACAATCTTTCAAATAATGTATCATGGCATCCAAGATAGATGTATCATTCCCTCAAGAGATCCCTAAGAAATAACTGGCTTGTTTCTCTCCCCTACAGATTTATAAAAGATATATTCCAGTTTTAATAATGATTTACAATGAATTCCCAATTAAATATTTCCCAATGTATATCTAAAATCATTTCAGGCATCCAAAGAAAAGACATTTCAAATCTGACATAGAGTACTGAATATACAATACTCATTTTTTTCTTTTGTCTATAATAGGACTGTTCTAATATTAGCCTAGCAAACATTGTATTTCACAAATATTAACTTTAGTGTGCAAAACAATCAAGCAAAAAACACACATTTTGTTAATTTCAAGAGGAAAACAAAATTAGATTACTTATTATTAATTAAAACCACTGAACATTTTGATCTTAAATATATTTACAAGTGTACATCCCTATTTATTTACAGGGAAGTTTCATTTAAAATAATGCCATTATCTTCCAATAAACATTAACAGGATCAAATTGTAAACTGAATTAAATACAAATACTTTGGCTTAATTGAGAAGTATAAAGCCAGTTCCAAATGACCATTTAAAACCATATTCATTACACATTTACTGTATCAAGAGTCTGTAATTTCTAAATCACTTCTTGAAGGATAACAACAAATATATCAAGTTTCTCCTTGATCTTCACACATTTTCTATTTGACTTAATTCTCATTTCCAATGTATCTTCCAAATAAATTAAATCACTAATACACAGAAAAAGAATATACAAAAAATGCACAGACAAGCCCCTGGGTGTACCCAATGGTCCTAAATGTATAGTTCAATCCTAGGAATCTCATTGCCAGTAAAGGAGAACTTCGGAAATGGCAATTATCTCTTGCTTGCCATTCAATAACTCAACCATGTTTTTTCATGCATCTCCCTTGCCTGTGATAACTAAGAAAGGCTTAACTTGTACTAACCATCTTAGTCGTGGCTACAATTTTGAAATATAGTTTCCAGAAATCAAGAGGATTTATTCCCACTATAACTTGTGAGTATATTACCATATAATTAAACTCTCTGACAACAGTACTGAGATTCCAAAATTTATAACTATGCAATCATGAAATGTTACAACAAGGCACTTATATTTTAAAAATACATTTTCAAGCTCTTCATGCATGATTACCTAGAAATTCTACCTATTATATCATTTGAAAAAAGAGATGAGTGTATACTGCAACTACAGAACATAGAGTTGCAAAAAAAAGTATGTGAACCCTTTGGGATTACGTGGAGTTTTGCATGAATTGGCCATAAAATGTGCTCTAAACGTCATGTAAGTCACAATAGAAAAACACAGTCTGCTTAAAATAATACTACACAAACATTAGCTGTTGTCATGCTTTAATTGAACATAAGATGGAAACATTCACAGTGCAGGGTGGAAAAAGTATGTGAACCCCTAGCCCAATGACTTCTCCATGAGCTAATTGGAACCAGGAGTGAGCCAACCTTGACTCCAACCAGTGTGATGATATTGGATGTGTTGCTGACAGCTGTCCTGCCCTTTAAAAACACACACCTGTTTTGTGTTTTCTGGTCTCAAGAAGCACTGTCTGATGTGAACCATGCCTCACAGAAAAGAGCTCTCAGAAGACCTACGATCAAGAATTGTTGACTTGCATGAAGCTGGAAAGGGTTACAAAAGTATCTCCAAAAGCCTTGATGTTCATGTGTCCACGGTAAGACAGACTGTCTACAAATGGACAAAGTTTAGCACTGTTGCTACTCTCCCTAGGCGTGGTCGTCCTGTAAAAATGACTGCAAGAGCACAGCGCATAGTGCTTAATGAGGTAAAGAAGAACCTTAGAGTGTCAGCTAAAGACCTACAGAAATCTCTGGCACATGCTAACATTTTTGTTGACACATCTACAATAAGGAAAACATTAAACAAGAATGGAGTACAAGAGAGGACACCATGGAGGAAGCCACTGCTGTCCAAAAAAAATATTGCAGCACATTTGAAGTTTGCAAAAGAGCACCTGGATGTTCCACAGCACTACTGGCAAAATATACTGTGGACAGATGAAACTAAAATTGAGTTGTTTGGGAAAAACACACAACACTATGTGTGGAGAAAAAAAGGCACAGCACACCAACATCAAAACCTCATCCCCACTGTAAAACATGGCGGAGGGAGCATCATGGTTTGGGGCTGCTTTGCTGCCTCAGGGCCTGGACGGATTGTTGTCATTGATGGGAAAATTAATTCCAGAGTTTATCAGGACATTTTGCAGGAAAACGTACAACCATCTGTCCACCCATCCTCTGCGGAGCTTCAGTTGGCGGACTCTGACTGGGCCAACAGGACAATGACCCAAAACATACAAGTAATTCAACAAAACAATGGCTTCAACAGAACAGAATATGCCTTCTGGAGTGGCCCAGTCAGAGTCCTGACCTCAACCCGATTGAAATGCTGTGGCATGACCTTAAGAGAGCGATTCACTCCAGACATCCCAAGAATATTGCTACACTGAAACAGTTTTGTGAAGAGGAGTGGTCCAAAATTACTCCAGATCATTGTGCAGGTCTGATCTGCAACTACAGAAAACGTTTGGTTGAGGTTATTGCTGCCAAAGGAGGGTCAACCAGTTATTAAGTCCAAAGGTTCACATACTTTTTCCACCCTGCACTGTGAATGTTTCCATCTTATGTTCAATTAAAACATGACAACAGCTAATGTTTGTTTAGTATTATTTTAAGCAGACTGTGTTTTTCTATTGTTGTGACTTACATGACGTTTAGAGCGCATTTTATGGCCAATTCATGCAAAACTCCACGTAATCCCAAAGGGTTCACATACTTTTTCTTGCAACTGTACTCTCCAAGACATCTGTTTATTTCTCTCCTGTCAGTTATTTCAAAATGAATTCTTAATAAGTGTTACTTCTTGGTAATATATATTATTTTCTAATAAATATATTTAGGAAGACCAAATAGGTAATTTACAATCTATTAATATATCACAATTTCTCATTCAAAACATCCTTATTAGATGCTAAGAAACAAAAACATAACTCAAAATGGAATTATATGAGATATTAAATAGCTGGACATGACTATCTTAGATTTCCTTTTATTTTCTTTTATGGAAATATGAATTTTTCTAAATAACTAACTTTGCATATAAAATACTATTATCCATGGTAATTTATTTTAAAACTTTGCTTTTGCTACTAATTTCTGGTGTGCAATTAAGAATAGTGTTTGGCCTTTGAGTCATTATGATCAGTTAAATATAGTAATTTAAAAACTAAGAAAGATCTGGTTTATAAAAATGAGTATTCACATAATTTTCTTTGTAAATTCATTTTAAATATTAACATGTAATTAGGCCTAATAATTATTTTTATACTTAAATACAAAATATCCTATTGGTTGTATTTTAACAATTTATCATGAATTATTAATGATTGTGTTAATTGTTCCCTTCCATATGAGAATATACTAATATAACTATATTATTACCAAGTAATAAATTTGACTGAAATATTTGAGAAATGCCAGGTAGTTCCTTCAGAGACAGTTGGATTTATTTCTAGAACCATAAACTAATACAAAAGTGGTACAATAATTCCTTTTATATGTTGATCTTAAAATTCCTGTATGTGAAAATAATGAATGTATAAGTTCAAGGAATAGATATGGAGATAAGTTGGGATTGCAACATTAAATTACTATCCTGCTCACACCTTCCCAAACATAAGCCTTAAAGAACTCTGAAGTAACAACTACTCTTCTCATTATATTTCCCCAATTTTTATATACTAGAACTATGACTGGAAATGATTTTTTTTTATTTACCATTCCCAAAACTTCAATAACTAATGTTATCTGTAACCCAAACTATTACTAGATATGGCAGGCCCCCCAACTTCAGATTTATTGGACTTGAAATCCCATGATTCCTAGCCATATCTACCAAAATGTTGTTTGAAAAAGAATGGCAACTTTTATTTTTGCAGTGGTATGAACTGATTGACTGATTCCAGAATTAATTACTTATTCCCAGGTAGAATGCGCATGAATCTGCATTTGTCTGCTTGTGCCATTATTTTGTTCCTGGCTCTGCTTGATGGGCCACAAAATTCTATCAAAGTGGGGGGGGAGCAGAATGCACAAGCCTGAAATCTTCCCAAAAAAGCAAAACAAGCATATATTATTTAAGTCTTGCCATTAAATAACTGATAAAATACTTTTAGAGGAAAGTTACTTATAAACAGAATCTGCCTCAAGCAATTAGCTTAGTTTCTTGGGAAATCTGTCCAATCTTCTTACTCATCCATATATGACTTTTAATGTCTAAGTAATCACTTGAGTAAAAGGAACTAGCATTTTATTTTTTTCCTTCCCTATTTTCACACTCACAACTCCATAGTCCAACATGCCTTACAGCCATTTACCTCAAAAGCTCTTAGAATTAAACTTTCACCACTTTCTACATCTTGAATTTCAAGAGTGAGATTCATGAGTGAGATTCATTCCCACAAGCTGGAATCATGCCTCAAGAGTTCCATCTAGGTCTACCATTATTATTTATTAATCACTTGTTTTAGGCTAGCATTCTGTACTGTTCTTGTTCAAGACTAACAGTCTCCAGCAAGCTCAATCAAAAGACACTGGGGAAAGATGTTGGGAGACTAAGTAAAATGCACTAAAGTAGATAAATAAAAATTCAGAAATGCAATAGGTTAACTTAGCAACCAAAATAGATAAACAAAAACCCGGAAATGTAATGGCTTATCCTAACCAGAGATGGTGAACAGTGAAAAACATACTGTACTTTTTGAAATGCACATGCTGGATGTGGCCAAGTATTAAAACTGGGCCTTCCAGTTATCTGCTTAAAAAGTCTGGTATAAAAGGTGAAGGTCTTATAGTTCTCAAAGGGCACACCTGATTTAGATTTAAATATCTTGAGTAATGCCTGGACAGAAAATGACAATAGCAATAAGTTGAGAAATAACAGCCCACATTCAGAAATATCACACTAAACATTCACAAGTTAAAGAAGCAAGAAAGCGACAAATTAACGTGTTTAAGATACACCTTTTACTTCGGTACATTAGTAGTAACACCCTCGCTAGCCGATTTCGATAGCTCACAAACCTTTAAACTTCTGGTGTGCATTCAATACACTACCCAAAGGCGCAGGCGCACGCAAGGGTGCCTGCACAGCCGTCTTGTGGCGTCAAATGCGCGTTCATCTACCAAATATCAAAGCGCAATGCATCTGACTCCACGGGTGCACAAAAACCCTGCGCGAGTGTGTACCCTAACACGCAAGAGGGCGTTTAAAAGGGAACGTCGAAATCACACCGTTCCTCAACATTTACAACATCTGTCCAGGAAAACAATGCGGCGTATAAATTCAAACGTCAGCAATCCCTACATTATTGGGAATGTAGCAATCCCTACATTAAATGGGAATGACAAATAAAGTTAAATCAATAAAGTGTGAAGGGGGGAGTTAAAAGTGTATAAAGGGGAGGACCATCTGCCACCTGCGAAGAACAAACCTGGAACATGTCACGCTGGTAGCTTTCCGCGTTCCGGGCAGCTTGGAGAAAACTTTGTTGCCGCGAAGAGCAGCAGAAGAAAAAGAGGAAGTGACAGAGGTGAAGCGAAGAAACAAGCTGAAAGTAACTACTATAGTCAAACCCCCACCCCGACTTGGGGTGGAGGGGGAAAAAGGGAGGGGAAGCTTACCACAGCGCAGGCTCCGTAGACAGTCCCAAGCAGATGAGACCGCGGGGAAGGCGGGCGAGAGCAGAATCGTTCGCCCCCCGCACGCAAACGCCACGGAGAAGAAGTGCTTTGCCAGAAGAGACGCCGCGGTAGCTGGACGCGCGAGAAGAGCTGCCGGGTGGGAGGGGGTCTCAAAGAAAAAAACACGCGAGAAAGAAGCGACAATAGCACCTTCTCTGAATGGGGCTGATATTCGTCCGCGGGGGCGCTGGGTCGGCGACTCCGAGCCTGGGCAACCAGGAAAACAAGCAGCAGCCCTAAAAACAGACTCAAAAGCAGCTGTGCGGGGTTTCGCGTTTTCTGTCAGAGGCTAGCGCCGCTTCTTGCGTTTGTCCTCCCCTTGGGTGTGGGTCTAGTTGTTATTGGATGGAAAGTACCACCGTTTCTTTTCTATGCGCGCGTTTGTGGAGGATTCGAATAATTAAAAAAAATTCCGACCTTTGCACGCACGCGCCCCCGCAGCTTGGGGGTGGGGAGAGAGAGAGGCTCCCTGGGGTTGCAAAGTTGTGATAATGAAGCTTTGCGGCGGAGAATAGAGCAATTGTGCTGTCAGCACTTTCCCACCCACCCCTTTCTTCGCCGCCAAAAGTTCAATGAAAGCCGCGCCGCCGTGCTCCCACTCTGCCTCTTCCTCGCACTTCTGGGCTGCAAGCTTTGCTTGCAGAGCAGGACGTTAGAATTCGCGGTCAAGCGTCCTCCTTGACGTCAGGCTAGGTAAACAAAAGCCGTGGAAAAGTTGTTTGCTCTTTTCCGCCTCTTAATTACCCACCGCCAGCTTAGCAAAGCTCTGCAAGAAAACGCCGCGCGCTCAATTGGCGACGCCGAGTTGCGCCCGCCGCTCGAAGCTTTTGAAGTAACACGGAGAAGAGGTTTCCAAGGGCTCTTTAGCGACTATGCTTCGAAGCGCTGGGCCGCGACTTTAGGAGTTTGGCCAAAGTGAGCATGTTTCAGACCGTCTTTCCCTCACTGAACATGGCGTTTTAGTTTCCACTAAACCCGAGGAGCCTAACTGATGTCCAACGCATCCCATTTTCGCTAGAAAGGCAAAAGGCACCTGGAGCCCACATCTGAGCTAAGCCGAGCGACCCAGCTTCTCGCGCAAAGAAGCGTGACGCAAATCCCTCGCGAGCAGCCGGCCCATTGCATCTCCTTCTAATAGCTCAAAAGAAGAGGCTAGATCAGGGGTCAGCAACCTGAAACAGTGAAAGAGCCACTCGGAACCGGTTCCCTCACAAAAGGAAAAACTGGGAGCCGCAAAAAATGTGTCCGCGTGTGCAGAACAGGGTTTGACTGAAGAGTGGAGCCAAGGCGAGATATGCACCTACCCTGCCTATTTGAATTGATTGGTTGAACTTTTTTAGTCCCACTTTTTTTTCCTTTGGACTACACATGGCAGAGGACTGGGAGCCGCAGGAGACGGCTGAAAGAGCCGCATGGGGCTCCGGAGCCACGGGTTGCAGACCTGTGGGCTAGATCTTAAGTGACCGGACGGACAGTGACTCCGCGTTTTTACTCGAAAGTTCCCAATATTTTTATTTTTGTCAAAACCGGAATTCCATTCTTCACAATTCCACGCGGGTTTTCTCCTAAACAAGTCTTATGGCATCCCGCAGGTCTTGCTTCTGCAAAGGTGTGTAAATAAAAGCCCGACTGCCAGGTGAGAACGTTTGATCTTTGGTGTCTTCAAAGACGAAAAAAAGCACCCTGCACGAGCTCAGGAACTTTTTGCACCGTATGGTCCCTCTACGTTCTAAAACTGGTGAGCCCTGGAAGTGATTGGAAGCCCGTCACGTTTTTCTCGTGCAACTACGCGTCGCTGTTTTCTCTTAAATTGCATAGGTGAAAAGGGCGTTTAACGTGTGTGCATTGCAGGATACTCGACAACCGGTCTCTTTCCCTTCAGCTAGTTATTGGAATTTTGGCTGAGGCTCGCGGAATACATTCAGTTGCAAGAAGACGATAACAGCAACCTACCCATTTCTTGCCTTTTGCGTGTCTGATGATATTGCCAAGATATTAAATAAAGTTAGGATATTTTACATGATACTGCATGGCAGCGTGACCCGGAACATTTTTTATTAAGAGGCTATTCGGCAAGATAAAAACTATTTAAGCTCGGAATGTGGCATACTATTTTTGAAAGGACATTCCCCCCCCCCCGTTTCAATCCACACATACCTGTCTTTCAGAACCCAAATTGTACGGGCAAAGTCCACCTCTTGCAACATATATTCGACCATGATAAACTTTCCAACCCCATTAAAGCAATGAAAGTACACCTGCATCTCCAATCTTTAAACTTTAATTATTGCAATCCTCTTTGAAACAACTATGCAAAACAAGCATAGGTGACTAAGCGGAAAATACACGTCGAATTTGGATGGTTGTGGTTTGAAGCTTAGTTTACTCTGTAGTAGAAGAGCTGTCGGGGTGTGCTTTTAAAAGAACGGTGGGTCTGACTGAAATAAGACCTTCGGGTAAAAGCGAAGAGAAGTGCTTTCAATGGCACTACACAAATTAGAAAGGGTTTTTCTCCCCACAGCAGTAACTGGTTCTGCATCGGGTGGAAAACGGAAGTCTGGGCCAGGAGGCAAAAGAACTACAATACAACTGGTGTTTGCAGTTTCTGTACAATAGTTCCCCCCCGCCATTTCTTGAGATGTTAAAGCGAAAACGGGGGGAAACTACGAAAAGATAGGAAAATCACAGTTCCAAAACAATGGTGGGTTGCTATAGCAAGCATAGAAAAAAAAAGATGTGGAAAAGGAGAAAGGTGTGTGCACGCGCGCGATGATTGTACAATTGTTTCACGCTCGTTCTGGAAAATAGCCAGCTCCCATCAGTGTAAATATAATCGCACCTTTACTTCGCATACTTTTCGTGTTGTGTTAGGAGATCTACGGGCAGATCAGACGGACTGGCTTTTGGAAAGGGCAAGAGGGGCGAGGGAACGGGAGCAAAAGTTCGAAATGTGGGTGCCAGGTTTTGCCAGGAGCCGAAGTCTGTTTTGCTCAGATTCCTAACTCAACCAATAGGGCCTCCTCGAGTTCGCGAGGTGAAAGTTCAGCCCGAGGGAGCTGACTAGAAGCTAGTTGGTGGATGGCCGGAAAAATACTCTCTGGCCTCGCGGAGCTCCCCTGGTCTTTCCTCTGCCCCCTTGATTGCCACAGGGGCTCCGACTTCCCGAGTTGTGGTTCTCGCCCAGAATCTGAACACGTCTACTAAAAAGAAACTCCCACGGATCTCTGGGCTCTTTAGAAAGTTAGGGGTTTAGGGTCCGGACCTTCAATAAGTCAGAATTTACCGACGATCTCACGCCTCCTTCCAAAAAAATGGAAAGAATTCGGAAGTGAACACAGAACTCCTTACTTCCGAGTAAATGCTTGCGGAAAGAGAGGTTAGGTGGGGTCAACTGAAATGATCAAGGGTTTTTCTTTTTCCTACGTGGAGCCATTAGTTTGGGAACGAAGCGCTGTTCTGCAGAGCTGCCTCGAAGTAGAAGAACCAAGTTTCTCTGCCCCAACGTGGCCTCCGGGCATTGCTTAGATAAACGGAAACGAGTAGTCCAATTGTGACCCGGTGTAAAGGGCGAATGGGCTGTCTGCTCCCCCCCCCCCCCCGACAACCCCGGCGAAGCTTCAAATGAAATAACTCCCAGCGGGAAAGCAGAAAGCTCGTTCGCCACGCGCAGTCTGCAGGTTTTGGCTCAGGCACTGCCTTCCCGAGGCGCATCGGCGAGAGGACGCCCGGGGCCGAGTTCAGGCATCCTATAAGAACTAGATTTCGTCACGTACCTCTTTAAATGCATGCCCTTAAGGGGGGACCGCCCGTTTCCTTTTATTAGAATTAAGCCGCGGACCAAGAAAAATCTAAATTCCTGACTCCGGCAACGTTGGTAGAAGTTTTCTGGTTTAGGACGCCGCGTATCTCGTGCAAAAAACCCGGGAAGATTCCTCCCCCCCCCAATGCAAAAAGAAGACGCTCCAGTTGCACAACTCTTTCAAGATCTTGGGTCTTTGGAGTAATTTAAATCGGGATTTAGGCTTTGCTTCCCGGGGTAGATTCTGACGCCTCTGATTTACGCCATTCATCCGCGAGGGTTGTTAGGCTCTCGCGCCCAAGAACTTTTGCTTTGGGACCAAGTTTGCTGGAAATCAGCGGGAACTTAATTCCAAGTTCAGCTGTTGTGAGTTGGCGAGTACAGCTTGCTTAGATTATGCTTATATTTTCAAGAACCTTTTCGAGACAAAACATTTTCCTGTACTTTTTATTATTACTATTGTCGTTTTCTTTAAAATTCCTGGAAGGCTGTTGTTTGAAAAATCTTCATTTTCTTTCCACAAACAAGCTGTTTTGTTTGTTTCTCTTTTAGGCTCGAGATTTTGCCTCCATCAGAGTTTGTATTATATTGCTGCCTTCAAACCCACTTTTAATTAATATATTTCTTTTCCTTGTGCCTAGCAACACTGAGTGGAGATCAGTTTGCCAGTTTTCATTAGGCTTGTTTGTAAAGGGAAAGAAGAAAACAATAAATAGGTTGCTCCTCTAATGGGATTATCTCTTCCCACCGTCACCACACAGAATTTTTTCCCTTCCTGGTGCCTCCCATATTGTTAACTGAGACAGTATGAAAGAGGGGGAGAACACACTGCCTGTTTAAACTGATTTCAAATCAAGGGGATTCTCTGACTACAACAAAAGCAAAGCGAAATCAATAGAGTTATACCACCATCTATTGTTAAATGTCGGGACTGCAAAATGTTAGTCTCCTAACAAAAAATTATGAGAGTGGACAATCCCTTTCCAAGTTGCCTTTCCATTTTGAGACTCCATTTCAGCATATCCAAATGTGTTAATGGCCTGACACTGGTTTGCAGTATGGTTTTCCAGCAAAGGCTTCTTTTTCAACTTTAAAACAGTTGCTAGTCAGTTGCATGGATCTTAGTTCTGCCTTTAGGATGCATAGAAAGGTAGGTTATCAAATCTGTAAGCATTCAGAAGACCATTAAATAGCAACACAGAGATACCAAAAATTCTTTCCTACTATCTGCTTGTAATTTTTGCAGTACAGATCTGATAGTCCTACATAATGGTACATCCCTAGGAGACAGTAAATGTGAAAGAAGGGACAAATGGACCTAGATGCTGATTCCCAGATATAACGGTGGTAGTTGTGCTTTCCCCAGACATAGAAGGAGGATAGGACTTTATTTTTAATATTTAAAAATATGAAATATTCAAACTTTTAAACTCATTTCATCTGCAGGTTATCTCTCAGTATTTATTTCATTTTCCTCAAATGATCATTGAAACATGAAGCGATCATGCTTGGATTAAAAAAAACAACCAACTGCAACAGATTCTTTAAAAATGTCAGATGTGGAAGTGCAGTGTCAATGCTTCTAACCATCCTGATGGTAAATTGGGATGAATGAAAAATCTTCTCCCACATTCATTTCCTTGGAGGATCTAAGGGCTTTTTCCACACTATGGTCTTAAGTCCCTCTGGAACTGAACAATTGCTTTCATAGCATCCCCCTGGAAGGAAATATACAGACACTAAAGAGCGTTCATTAGTAGCTTCTTAAAAAGAGAAGCTAGCATTCCTGCGACAAGAAGAAAAGTATTCCAGACTTCCCTAGGGAAAAAAGGTGAATATTGGTGATAGGAGATTCAATTCTTGGGAGAACAGAAATTATAGTCTGCAGACCAGGCAGTTAATCTAGGGAACTATAAACCAAAGTTGTAACTGAGAAACTTATTAAAATAATCCCCATGGATTACTACTGCTTTTCTTCTCCTACACATGGAGACCAATGATAACAATGAATCTGAAAACAATAAAAAGATATTGCAAACAGGGAAGAAAGTTAAAGAATTAGGAGCACAAATGGTGTTTTCAACTATACTTCCAACAAAAGTCCAACATCCAATGAGGGAGCAAAGGATTATAAAAATGAACCACTAGCTTAAAAACTGGTGTCCTCAACAGAACTTTGGCTTCCTAGACCATGATCTGCATTACCTAGATCAGGGCTTTTCAACCTTATCACAGATTGGACCACTTTTAGGACATGACACCAGTGCTTAGCAAGGTGTCAAAAAATGTGATGACTAAAAGGGGGGGATTTGGAGTTTTACTGATTAGATTCATTTGTTGTTATAGAAATGGCTAGTTTATAATATTATGGAAAAGTAAGTTGAGGTTCAATATTAATGCTTCCTTCTACTGCAACAGAGGAAATCTGTTCTTTTCTCTTCTCCCCCTCACTTCCCCCCCTTTTTCCTCCCCAGTGTCCTACTATTTGCTTTTGTATTTTATTCTATAATTTAATAAAATATTACTAACTGTAGGAAAAAAGTAAAAAAAGTACCAGTTTTAATTTCTTTGGTGGCTGTTCCTTTGCTGAATCACTTTCCCTTTGCACTGACAAATGTATGATGAATTTATCCATGTTTATTAATATGCACCACTTCAGCCATCATGGCTGGATGAGGAATTCTGGGAGTTGAAGTCCACAGGTCTTAAAGTTGCTAAGTTTGTAGACCCCTGAGCTAGCTGGTCGGCCCTTCTTAGCTCTCCTTCCACAGTGTAATAAGAATGCACCCCCCAACCAATCCCTTCCCTGTAACCTTAAAGACACAGGAATCAAGTGCAAAGCAAGAGAGGCTCACAAAATAAACACATAAACTCCATTGTTTTTTTCCTTTAAGCTGCCTCAGGGGTGTCACTGTCACAATGTTGCAATCCAAGACTGAAAGGCAATTGCAAAAAGCTTTAGCTTTAAAATTAAACCTGTTTACCTTCAAAGAAAACTTTCCAAAAGTCATAGACAGACTCAGGATAAGGGGGTAAAACTAATTACATTTGTTTAAAGGGATTACACCTACAGAAGTCAACACTTTGGACTCATTGCTAGCCTAAAATACAGAGTAAAATATTCCAATAACCAAAGCACACAAAGGAGCCTCTGAATTACAAAATGCTTTAAAAACTGTACAAAAATCTTTATGGTAACCCAATCAAGCTGCCAGCTGATCCAGAACTAAATAAACACACCTCCTTTCTGACACGCCAGCTTTTCATTTCATCAGCTCTGTTTGCATTCTCCTGGCTGAAGAAAACGAACCAGGGAATCTTTTTTTCCAGCAACAGCTGCTGCTTCTCTGTCCCTGTTTCCTCCCTGTTGGCTGACCTCTCCTTCTCTTTCCCTGTTGTCTTTTTTTTCCCTTTCCTGCTCAAACCACTTCCTTTTATAGCCTCTCCTCTGCTCCCCTCCCTTTTTCTTCAGTTCACCTCCAGCTCCATGCTCCTTCTGGAAGCACCAATCAGCTGGAGCCAATCAGCTGGAGCTCTGCCAGCTCCTGGGGCCTCTGCCGAGCCTAGACAGTTCTGCAGCTGCAGCTGCCTCTCCCTCAGGCTTGGCTCACTTTGGCTCATTCCCCTTCCCTGCTACACTTGGCTAGCAGTTGTGTACCACCTGCCACATGGCAAAGTACCACAGGTGGTATGCCTACTACGAGTTGAAATGCCCTGACCTAGATGAAGGACTACTGGCAAGGGATGGACTGCACCTCACAAGAACTGGAAACAATATATTCAGAAAACGACTGGCTCATCTTATCAAAAGGGATTTAAACTAAAATTGAGGGGGCAGGGGGGGCAAACTTCACAACCTATAGAATGCAATTCCAAGCAAAAACCACTAGATAACCAATCCAATGAGGAAGGGAGTAAAGAGGAAAAAAGGAAAGAAAAACATGAAATAGAGAGTGATGGAAAGGATGGAAATCCCCGTTACAAAGTAGGAAATACAAGAAACATACCCAAGACCAATAAAGGAATCAAATGGCTATATACTAATGCTCAAAGTTCAGGGAACTAACATGGTGAAACTTGAAGTATTAGTACATGAAGGCAGATATAATATAGTTGCCATTACTGAAATTTGATGGGATGAAACTCATGACTGGAATGTACTGATGGAAGGATACGGATTATTCAAAAGAAACAGACCTAACAAAAGAGGAGGTGGAATTGCATTATATATAAAAAAATCACTACATCTCTACAGAAATACACAAAACCAAGGATAAAAACCTCTTAGAATCCAGATGGGGGGAAAAGGAAGGGGGGGAAATGACATTGCTATAGGCATATACTACAGGCCAATCAAGCAGAAGAAATAAATGAACTCTTTGCTAATCAATTAACAAATATATGTAGGAATTGTACCACAGTAGTAATGGAAGACTTTAACTACCCTGATATCAACTGTGAGACAAACTCCACAGCAAGTGGGAGATCAAACAGATTCCTAACCAACTTAGCTGACAACTTTGTCATCCAAAAGGTAGAGGAGAGAACTAAAGGAAAAGCTATACCAGAGCTAATTCTTACTAATACAGAAGAAGTGATAAAGGGAGTTGAAGTTACCAAAACCTTGGGCAAGAGTGACCACATTATACTGCAATTCAATATACTGCAAAGAAAAGCAATAACAAACTCAGAGCCTAAGCAAAATTTCATGGATAAAAATCCTAAAGGGGAAAACAGCTCAAGAAGCATGGGAAACACTGAAAAAATATAACCATAAAAGCCCAGTCCAACAAAATACTATAAAAAAGAGAAATGAAATCTAAGAAGAAACCAGCATGGTTGTACAAAGATCTCTCTGACAAACTGAAATATAAAAAGAATAAGTACAAAAAATGGAAAGAGGACACACAACTAATGCAGAATATCAACAGATAGCCCAAATTTGCAAAGATGAAGTCAGGAGAGCAAAGGCTCAGAATGAACGAAGAGTTGCAACAAAAGTCAAAGATAATTTTAAAAAGTTTCAACATGTAAATGACAAAAAAAGTCAAGGAAACAACCAGTCCACTAAAAATAAAAGATGGCAAGGAAGTAACAGGCAGTAGAGAGAAAGTAGAGCTGTTTAACTTATTCTTTGCATCAGTCTTCATACAAAAAGAAACTATAGCCCAACCTACCAAAAATATAACCATAAATGACACACTAGAACTAAAAAATAAAATAAGCAAGAAAATGGTAAGAGAACACCTGTCTGACCTTGATAAATATAAAACACTGGGACCTGATGAATTACAACCCAGAGTTCCGAAGGAACTGACAGATGAACCATTGTATCTTATCTTTAAAAAATCTTGGAACACTAGTGAAGTACCAGAGGATTGGAAAAGAGTTGATGTGGTTCCCATCTTTAAAAAAAGGGGAAAAAACAGACAGATCAGCCTAACATCAATACCTTGGAAGACAAATAATCAAAAAACAAATCTGTGAAATCTAGAAACAAAATTATAATTAAAACCCAGATCATGTTAAAAACAGATCATGCGGACTTCCGGGTGGCTCTCCAGTGTTGCAGACGGTCGGAATCAACCGCCGGCCCTTCATTTCTGTTTAAACCGCGGAGCAGCCGACAATCAGCTGCTCCGTGGCGTGAAAACCCCACTCCTTGGGTGAAGAGGGGAGGGGGAGTTGTCAGGTAGGGGTAGAGCCCCCTTAGAGCCCCAGAGCATTTGTTCTGGGGCTTGAAGTGTGAGGGCTCCCCCAAAGCCTGGGAATCTCCGGAACGGAGGACTCTTCTGCTGTTAGCAGAACAAGATGCTGAATCCACTCCTGCCAGATTTGATTGACATTGTTAGGCATATGGTATTAGCCTACAATGTTGGGTTGAAAATATATTAACCATGATGTTATGTCTTTAAGATGTTAATTGGCCAATGGGTGTGTAAGTGTTCTCATGGCCATAAAGGGGAGCTAGAAACGTAGCTTCTCTCTCTCTCTGAATTCACTGCTCTCTACTATTACTGTTTTTGCTCTGTTACTGTGATAAACCTGAACTGTGTATTGACCTCTGGACCGGTAAGAAGACTTTGTATTTTGGATTACTCCTTGGACTATTGCTATTGTGTATGACCTGGAATGTTTATTTTTGACTGTGCATTTTTTGTTTTTACACCACCTCAAAAGTAAACTATTTTTTGCTTTTACAACTCAGTGTACTCTTGTGTTTACTGTGTGACTCTTACTGCTCTCAGTACCCTTCCTTGTCTGTGCAACTCTTTGGTAGCACAAGGAGATCTCTGCACAACAAATTCCTTAACAGACATCTAGAAACACTGTTGCAGCAGAGCAGAGACAGGAGCCATATAAACAGCAAGCACAAGGCTTTAACCCTCGAAAAACAATTCTTTTTTCGTCTTGCTTACTATTTGGAAAAGAAGGGGAAAATGGCGTCTGAGTGAATAGGGAAGAGAGAGGGGAAGAACTTTTTTTCCCTTTTTTATAAGAGGTGAAGGGGTTTTTCTTTTTTCTTTCCCCTCTCTCATTTTTTTATAGTGAAAGTGTTTGCTGGGAGATTGAGGAGGAATTGGACTTTAAATTTGCTCTGCCTGAATTTACAAGATTTGGTTTTAGTTGTTAAAGGAGAAGAGAAGTGAAAGTGTGAACGGAGAGTTAAGTGGCTATAAAATGGCTTCTAAGCCTCTTAGAATCCCTGTTACTAAAAGTGCAGGGACATCGCCTGTTCAGCAATCTGGATTGCAGTCTTTGACATCATCCCCCACAGCTTCTCCACCTGTAACGTTAAAGGACTTGCAAGATGCTTTAAAAGTGGCCTTAGGCACTCAGTCTGAAAAAATAACTGAAAAAATAATTGAACAGGTGGCTGAGCTTATTGGGGATAAGAACAAGAAAATGCAGGAGGTCATTCTCTTAGCACTTCAGGGGCTGGCAGGATGTATTGAGACTCTGAATGAACGGGTGGAAGAAGTGAAACAAAATAATTTGATGTTGGAGGCAAAAATGGGTGAAGCTGAATTTAAAATTGATAAAATGATGAAGAGGTTCTGATGATATGTGCACACCCAAGTACCTGTCAACCCGCCCCAAAGACTTCAGGGTAAACTTTTCCCCCAGGGCATTGGCAAATTCATCACACCCTTCCTTGTCAGGCCCTACATATAGGAGGTCGTCCACATAAACTAACACCCGTTCTGTGGTACCCTTGGAGTTGCGTGTGAAAACACATTCACCTGCATGGGATGCACTGAAACCAACTCATTCTAAACTTTTTCTAAGGCAGTCGTACCAAAGTTTCCCCGACTGCTTGAGGCCATATAACCCTTTTCGGAGCAGCCATGTATTTCCCCCTTCCTGCTGGTAGCCAGGAGGGGCCCTCACGTAGATCTGCCGGTCCACGTTGGCGTGGAGGTAAGCCGTCTGGATGTTGAACTGGAAGACTTCCTCCCCTAGAGCGGCTGCAGTTATGAGGGTGGCCTTGACGCTCTCTGCCTGGATGGTTGGGGAGTAGGTCTCTACGTAGTCCTCCATGTAGCGCTGGGTGAACCCCTGAGCTACCAAATGGGCCTTATACAGGTAGAGGCCATTGGCAAGTGGTTTGGCCTTGAAAACCCACCTTGTGCCAATGACTTTCCTCTCCTTTGGTGGTTGCTGGGGGTGAAGACCTTGAGCTTTTTCAGGCTCGCCATCTCCTGCTCCATCACGAGCTGCCATTTCTCCTGTTCTTCGATGGGCAGCTCCTGGATGTCAGAGAAGGATTTTGGGGTGACCACAACACTGTTGACGGACGCGATGTGCCCAATGTCAATTCTCTTTGGCGGGATCCCTTTGTTGGACCGCTTTGACCTCCTGACCTCCTGCCACTCACCGCCTTTTTGTTCTCGGGTTCCTTGTTAGCCAGCATTTCACAATTGGGACGTGTAGACCCTCGGTCCCAGGTGCTGGGCATCATGGGTCTTTGAGGTGTCGCTGAGGGGTGAAGATGGCATGTTTTCCCCCTTGGGACTGGATGGCTCATCCTCCCCATCTGAACCAGGCAGGATGACATCTTCGTCTTGTTCCTCACTTTCGTCGGTGGCAGGGTATGTGGTCATCTCAGGTGATGTCGTGGTTGGTGTGTCCTTGCTGGGTCGGTTGACATATGGGCTCAGATCATTTGAGTGAATCTGGGTCCAATTGGAGTCCTCTTTGAAGGAGGCAGATTGGGAAGTCATAGTCCTGCCTCCTTCTCCCAGGAAACGGTAGGCCTTGGAGCCAGGAGCATAGCCCAAGAACCTCAGTCTCTGAGAGACAGATCTCCCCTTCTTCCACAGCTGCTTGGGGATGTGCACCCAAGCGTAGGAGCCAAACACATGCAAATGTCCCAGACTTGGTTTCCTACCATGGACTAGGAAATATGGGGTCTGGTTCACAACACTGCTCCAGGTGCGGTTTAAGGTGTAATTGGCGTATTTCACCGCCTCTGCTCAGTATGATTCTGCGACCCCAGCGTCCGCAATCAGACTACGCACCATAGTTTGCAGGATTCCATTTCTTTTCTCTGCTACACCATTCTGAGCAGGAGTGAAGGGCGCTGTAAGAAAATGGCGGATGCCCTTATGCCTTACCCAGTCCTGGAATTTTCGGGACATGAACTCAGCCCCGCGGTCGCTCTGCAGTTGTGCGATCTTGGTCTTATACTGGGTCTCTACATAGTTGTACAGTGATTTTATGGCATCAAAGGCTTCGGATTTTTCTGTGAGGGTATACACGTGGCTGTACCGTGAAAAATCGTCAATGGCAGAGAGAAAATACTGTCTTTTCCCTAGTGATGGTGTGAATGGCCCAACTAAATCAACATGTACTAGTTGGTACGGGTATTGGGTCTTACGCAGTGACAACTTAGGGATGGGGGCAGCCTTCCTCTTTGCCCTCTTACAGATGGCACAGTCCAGGAACACCTCACAATCCTTGAGCTGGACTCCCTCAGCAAACTCTCCCATCTTTTTAACCACAGGGAAGCTCACATGACCTAATCTTCGGTGTAAGAGATGGGCACACTTATCGTGGAGCGGCTTCCCCACTGAAACACTCTTTGCTCTGGTTGCCTTGAGCGGTGCTTTGGGTGCCTGCTGAGGTTCGGGTATCTTGTCCACACTGCCCTTGAAAAGCCGTGGGGCTGGCTGAGGTGGCTTGGGTGCAATCGCTTTGGCCTTGCGCTCCTTAGATAGCCTTGGGGCTGGCCATGGGGGCTTTCTCTCTTTCCGTGCGCAGGCCCCTTCTGAGGTGGCACCCGGTGGACTGTCCTCTGTGGCTGGGTTCTCAGGGGAGAAGTATGGCAAACCATTTATGATGGCAATACTTCCAATGACCCTCTGATTCCGGGTGACATGACCTCCCCCTTTGCGAAATAAAACTTCCACCTTGTCATCGTCACATAATTTGATAATGCTTAACAGATTGTTGGCAATGGAGGGAGCATGCAGTACCCCTTCAACATTTCCTAGTCTGGGTACAGAGACAGTGCCCTCCCCAACAACCAAAGCCTTATCACCATTGGCCACCTTGACAGATGAGTTAATTTTCTTTAACCTTTTAAACCCTTGTTTCATATTGGTAATGTGAGATGAAGCTCCCGAGTCCAGTAACCATAAGTCAGTGGGGCTATCAGTCTTTGTGGTGGTGGTGAGAACACAAGTACACACAAAATTGCCCTTGGCACTACCTTTGCCCCCACCACGCCCCCTTCCTTGCCCCTTGCCCCTTCCTTGATTGGGACCACGCTTGGGGCCTTGTTGGTGATGGGGGCAGTCCTTCTTCAGATGCCCCTCAGAGCCACAGATGAAACACTTAAGTAGAGCATTAACCTGCTCTGAGTTGTGGTGCCTCCTGCTGGCTCGCTGGGTGGTGGCTCTGGCGTATTCTCCTGCATCTCTTCATCTCCTGTCTTCTTCAATGAGCCTCCCTGTGAGGTAGGACAGAGTCATGACTTCCTTCGTTGTCCCCTCCAGTGAAACAATGAAACTGCTCCAATTTTTGTCGAGGGAAGCCAGAATGACGGAGACCATGTTCACCTCAGGTACAAGTTAGTCTCTGAACATCAGTTCTGCCCTGAGCGCCTTCAATTTTCCCAGGTGCTCAGCCATGTTAGCCCCAAACCTCAGCCTGGTGGTGTAAAACTCAGTTGTGAGTCTGGTGATCGAACCGATGGTGTCGCTGTTGAATAAATTGTATAATAACTGCTAAACATCACCAGCTGTGAGCCCATCTGGAATGCTGGAGTATAAGTTAGCATCCAGTGAGCTCAGTAGAGTGGTGTATGCTTTCCTATGATACCACTCTTCTTGGGGTCCCCTGGGAAGAGGTGGGGGGGTCCAGAACCATCTCTAGAGTCCCTTGCTCTAATAGAAATATCTGCACTTCTTTATTCCAGCTGCTGAAATTCTCCCCCCCAAGGCGCAGTCTTTCAAATTTATTTGAGAATGCAGAAGCAGATAAACAGATCTGGGAATGAAACAGATTTTCCCCAGCTCTTTGTCCATTTCTATACATCTTAGAGCTCTCCATTGAGGTGAATGGAAGAGGGATCCCTCTGGTGGCAGGTGGTGGTATTTTTCTCTGATTTTTGGATGGCCCCGACTGGGCATGCTCAGAGTTGGATGGCCCCGACTGGGCATGCTCAGAGTTCATTTCAGCTCAGGAGGCAGATGTTTCTCTCTCGGCCTCTGTGCCAGGCCCAGCCCTGGGCCTGTAGGCTGGCATTTTGGCCTGAAGAGGGGCTGAAGGCCGCAGAAGCCCCGAAGATTCCTCCTGAAGCCCCCCTGGCACTGGAACACTCACCAGGGGGCGAAGGTTGCAGGATGGGGCCGGGATGGCACATGGATTGCCTGGAGGAGCCCATCGCTGGTCCTGAAGACCCTGGAGGCGGCTGAAGACGGCGCTGGAGGAGGGGGCCTCGTCCGGAGGCCCCCCAAAGACCATCTGGCAAGCAGGGCATCTGGGTGGTGGTGAAAAGTAGGCCGGAGGGCCCAGGGGTTCACTGGGGGCCCTCTGGGGTTGCAGGACGTAGCTGGGAGGCTTCAGGCCGGATGCCTCCCAGTAGTTAGGCCCCGGGGAGAGGGTTGGAGGCCCCAGAGGAGCTCCAGGAGGCTCCTGGGGGTAGCGAGGGAGGCTGGCTACCCCCGATGTTGAGGCTGCGATCGTTTTGGCCTCCAGAGCTGCAAACAGGGTTCGGATAGTTGCTTCAATCTCTGCTATAGCAGTCTCGGCTGGGCAGGCTTTGAGGCCATCATAGGCCTTGAGGCTTTCTGGTGGGGAAGACGGGGTGGTTTCCGTGCCGCTTCGGCTGGATGCCACCGATTGCTGGGCCTCGAGGCTTGGCTGAGGCTTATCAAGCCACGTGGGTGTCCTGGGGGCCGCCATCTTGTTTCTGGTTGGCCCCGGAAGTTGCAGATCACAGTTTGGTGGGAAGTTTCCTGCCAAAAACTCTGGGGCCCTGGGGTCCTCCAGGGTGGCCGGCGCCATGTTAGGGGGCCTCGTGGGCACTGGGGAAGGACTTACCCGGTGTCCAGAGGCCCCCTGCGCTGGCATCCCTCATGGAGAGGCTTGTGGCGTCCTTTGTGCTGCAAGGAGCGTTAGGAGCAGCTCCTTGCGTTCCTGGTCAGTCATCTGGTCCACGCGGCCCTTGTCTTGGGCCCGGGCCACTTCCGCTGCGTCTAGGCAGTCTTGGGTGGACTGTAAGCCTTCCATGCTTCCCTCTGTGGCTTGCAGCTGTAGGGAGGCATGCGAAGGGGTCCCTGGAGCGAAGCTTGCGTCAGGGGCTGGATGCAGGGCTGCCGTTCTGGATTGAAGACTCCTGGTCACAATCGGGGATCTCCTGCCATCCGTCTCAAATGGGTTCTTGCTGGAACCTCCAGGCATCTTGCTTGTAGCTGCTGGCTTGGAAGCGTTGCCTCAAACCATCCTCTTTCTACCAAATTGTGAGATGGCCTCACGAGACCGATGGTTCATTAAGGTGCTTCCAAGTAAAAGGCAGCACGCAGGGATGCAATCAGATAAAGCTTTATTTAACGATAAAGTAAATAGAAAGAGTTCCCTGGCATGGAGGCATCCATGCCTGGATTGAGCTCATGGATCAGCAAGCAAGCAAGCAGAAGAGAGAACAAAGAGAGCACACAAGAGCAGCCCCTGAGCAGAGGTTTTTATGGGGGTCCTCAGCCCCTCCCTTACCAATTAACTCTCTCCAATGGGGCTGCAGGGGCCGGGGACCCCTGACCCACCAGTGGGAGCAAAGATGTCTCTTTGCTCCCATCTGATGACCTTTTTGGGGAACTGCCATGGCTGGCACAAAAACATCTAACAATTTTTACAAAATGTTTTATAGATGGCATTTAGATCCCCAAAAATTAGCATGTATGTATCTAAATTGTCAGCCAAAATGTTGGAGATGTGGTTGTGATGATGCAACGTATTATCGTGTATGGTGGACTTGTAAAAAAGTTAAAGCTTTTTGGATTAAAATTTGGTGGAACATCCAGAAGAGTTTTAAGAAAAAGATAAGATTTTTACCACAATTGTTTTTGTTGGGTATTATCACTGATTGTACTGCTATAGAAACTAAATTGATGTTGAATTTAATAACAGCTGCAAGACTTTTGGTAGCGCAATGCTGGAAGAAGGAAGACCTGCCTACAATTGAAGATTGGACTTTGAAAGTTTCGAACTTGGCAGAAATGGCTAAAATTTCGGCATATGTGAAAGATCAATCGCAACAGAGATATATAGTGGAATGGAGAAGATGAATAGATTTTATTCAGAACAAATATGGGACTACAAAGTATCATTTAGCTTTTGAATAGTTATTAGTTATTGTAATTAGAGGCTACATCTACATGGAGGGAAGTAGGCAGTGAGGTACCACAAGGTTCTGTCTTAGGCCCAGTACTCCTCAATATCTTCATAAAAGACTTAGATGAGGGAATAGGAGGGAAACTCATCCAATTTGCAGATGACACTAAGCTGGCAGGAATAGCCAACACCCCAGAATACAAGCTCAGGATCCAGAAAGATCTTGACAGACTTGAACAATGGGCCCTATCCAACAAAATAAAATTTAATGTGGAGAAAAGCAAGGCTTTACAGCTGGGCAGGAAAAACCAAAGGTACAGTACAGATTAGGCAAAACCTGGCTCAAACACTGTAACTGTGAGAGGGACCTTGAAGTCCTAGTGGACAATCACTTAAACATAGCCAGTAGTATACGGCAGCAACCAAAAAAGGTAATGCAATCCTTGGTTGTATAAACAGAGGCATAGAATCAAAAGCACATGAAGTATTAGTACCACTTTATAAAGCCTTAGTAAGTCCATACCTCGAATACTGCATCTGGTTTTGGTCAACACATTGCAAAAAATATGTTAAGACTTTTAGAAAAGTGAAAAGAAGAGCAACTAAAATGATTAAAGGCCTGGAGACTAAAACATATGAAGAACAGTTACCAGATTTGGGTATGGCCAGTCTAGAGAAAAGAAGGACTAGTGGGGACATGATAGCAGTATTTCAATATTTGAGAGGCTGCCACAAGGAGAAGGGGGTCAATTTATTTTCCAAAGGACCAGAAGGCAAGACAAAAAAAGATGGAAACTAAACAAGGAGAGAAGCAACCTGGAATTAAGGAGAAACTTCCTAACAGTGAGGACAATCAACCAGTAGAACAGCTTGCCTTCAGACGTGGATAGCCACTTGTCTGAAATGGTATAGGGTCTCCTGCTTGAGCAGGGAACTGGACTAGAAGACCTCCAAGGTCCCTTCCAGTTCTATTCTGATTCTGATTCTGATGTTTGTCTCTGCTGAATAAACTGCCTGGAAGTGAATTAAGGAATTCTTTTCTATAATTTCAACCCTTTTCTCTGCTTTGGCTATTGTGATGTTTCCCTATAGACCATATTTCCATGGTTCCTGATTCGTGGATTCCCTATTTTTTATGGAGAAGGGATCACAATTTTATTTTTTCCTGTCACTAACATAAAAGGAAAAAGTGACAAAATTCTGTTCAATTTCACTTGATTAAAAAACAAAAACCTATTGTTTCCTTGATGCACTGATGCCCAAAGAACACCCAAAGTACACATGCATCAGATGCGAATTATTTGAACTACTACAGGAAAAGTTTAGGAACTTAGTAGTAACTCTAGCCAGACCCCAACATATGAAAGAAAGCTCCACCCAAATGAAAACAAACAATGAACAAATAACTCCCAGAGGACTGGACCCTACCGATAAAACCTTAGAGGAAGACAAATGGAGGTATGTCACTCACAGAAGGAAACACAACACCCAAAGAAAGAAACAGCATACAACAAACAACCCCCCTCTGCCCAATCCTACTCAACTGGAAACAGCCCCACTAAAACTGACCAAGCGATTCCTTCCCTTAGATAGAAACATGCAGACCCACAAACCCCCCCTCAAAGAAGACATGCAAACACCTAGCAAAAAGACAACTTCAAATATCCCTGAAAAAGTCACCTCAAATATCCCTAAAAAAGTCACATCAACAAACACACTGGAGACAAACAGAAAAGCACCCCAGACTGCAGCCCCCCCAAAAGAAAGGAGGGTAATAGGAGACTCCATCCTCAAAGGAACAGAAACATTTATCTGCAGACCAGGCTTACAATTCAGGGAGGTATGCTGTCTCCCTGGAGCAAAAAACAAAGATGTGGC
Source organism: Vipera ursinii (assembly GCF_947247035.1). NCBI lineage: Eukaryota > Metazoa > Chordata > Lepidosauria > Squamata > Viperidae > Vipera > Vipera ursinii. Next base: position 30,765,419 of record NC_139515.1, read on the forward strand.
TGAAAAACTAATCAAAATAATTAGGCTCACAGACTACTACCCCTTTCTCCTCCTCCACATTGGGATGAACGACACAGCGAACAACCTGAACACAATAGTGAGGGACTACAAACAATTAGTCAATGAAGTCAAGAAGCTGAGAGCACAAGTAGTGTTCTCATCAGTTCTCCCAACGAAAGGCTGAGGGGAAAAAAGAATTCTAGAAATAAACCAAAGGCTAAATGGTTGGTGTCACCAAGAAAACTTTGGTTTCCTGGATCATGGACTGCATTTCCTATATGAAGGACTCTTGGCAAGGGATGGGCTACACCTCATGAAAACAGGCAAAAATGTACTTGGAAAAATACTGGCCCAACTCATCAGGAGGACTTTAAAATAAAACTGAGGGAGAAGGGTGACCAATCTCTTGAATCTCTAGAACCCAAAACCAATCACAAATCCCAATAAAACAAATCAAACAATGAGGTAGGCAGAAATGAAAAAGCAGAAAAACTCAAACAACAACCAGGAGACACAGGAAATACCCCCATGGACAGACATAAAAATCTTATATGCTTATGTACAAATGCTCAAAACTTGGGGAACAAACTAGAAGCAAAAGTACATGATGGAGGGTATGACATAGTTGGTATAACAGAAACCTGGTGGGGCAAAATCCATGAATGGAATGGACTGATGGATGGATACAGATTATTCAAAAGGAACAGGTCTACAAAAAGAGGAGGGGGAGTTGCACTATATGTAAAAGAACACTACATATCTGCAGAAATGCACATGATCAAAGATAAAATCTCTCCAGAAAGTATACGGGTCAATATAAAAGAAAAAAAGTGACATTGCCATAGGTGTTTATTACAGACCACCTAACCAGATGAAATAGATGAACTCTTTGCCAACCAATTAACAAATGCATGCAGGAAGCATATCACAGTAGTAATGAGAGACTTCAACTATCCAGATATCAACTGGGAGACAAATCTGCAGAGAGCAGGAAATCAAACAGATTTCTAACCAACCTAGCTGACAACTTTGTCACCCAAAAAGTGGAGGAGGGAACTACACATAAAGCTATACTGGACTTAATCCTTACAAACAGAGAAGTGATAGAGGGAATCAAAATTACCAGAACCTTGGGTGAAAGTGACCACATCACACTGGAATTTAATATAATGCAAACACTAGCAATAGAAAACAATCCAACCAATGTCTTAAACTTCAAAAGAGCCGACTTTAACAGACTCAGAGAGAACCTAGAAAATATCCCATGGATGAAAATCCTAAAGGGGAAAACAATCCAGGAAACATGGGAAATCCTGAAAAATGTGATCACAAAAGCCCAGACCAGCACAATACCACTGAGGACAAAAAAAAAATCCAAGAAGAAACCAGCATGGCTGCACAAAGAACTCTCTAACAAACTAAAAGACAAAAAGGACAAACACAAAAAATAGAAAGAGGGGCACATAACTAAAGCCGATTATCAGCAGACATCTTGAACATGCAAAGAAGAAGTCAGGAAAGCAAAGGCTCAGAATGAACAAAGACATGCAACAGAAATCAAGGACAATAGAAAAGGTTTCTTCCAACATATTAACAAGAAAAAAATCAAGGAAATGGTAGGCCCACTAAAGAGAGAAGATAGCAAGGAAATCACAGGCAACAGGGACAAAGCAGAGCTGCTTAACTCATACTTTGTGTCTTCACACAAAAAGAAACTATAGCCCAACACACCAAAAAACCCACTGCAAAAGACATACGAGAAACAAAAATTAAAATAAGCAAGAAAATGGCAAGGGAACACCTATCCAACCTTGACAAATATAAATCACTGGGACCCGAGAGGCTACGTTCCAGAGTTCTGAAAGAGCTGGCAGATGTTATCTCAGAACTGTTGCATCACATCTTTTTTTTTATTGAAAAGTTTTAAAATACAGTTTTCCTTTAAAAAACCCCCCTTCGCCCTCCCTCCTCCCCTCCCTACCTCCCCCCTATCTCCCCCCCTCCCCCTCTCCCTCCTCCCTCCCCTGCCTCCCCCCCCTACTTCCCCTCCTCTCCCCCTCCCCCCCGACTTCCCAGAGCAAAATACAAGGTATATATCTAAAAAGCAATCATAAACAATCATATACTAACAATTATAAACTCTAAAATCCATCACTCTCTAGCTTATATAGAGTAAACCAATCCTTAATAATACTAAATATGTATAAAGAACTAAAATAAAAGAAAACTAGCATCATTCCCATCTATGTTCTTCCACAATTCACTATTTCCTAAACAAATTCTCATTTACACATCACAAGCACCTATCCCTATTAACCTCTCTAGCCAAAATAGGCTATAATAGATAGTTCTTACACAAATTAACCCACATTAACCCACAAAACTTTCTTCCTCTTCCTCTGTAGTAAATTGTCCATTAATTCCAAATTGAAGATTCTGTTACCATACATATCATCCCAAAACTCTTAAAAACACAACTACCACTTGACTGTAAGTATGTTGTGGAAGTTCCATAGATTTCTACTGGTCTTATTTTTTTATCTTTTTTGAGCGTTTTAAGGCAGCACGCGTCACCCTCTGTTCTCTAGGATCATCCAAAAGAGTTGCAGCTTGATCTCCTCCTGTACCATTCTCGTCTATCTGTCCATCTTCATCCTCTTGATGTTCTCCTTCTCCAGATCCCTCTGCAGCTTCCAAAAGTGTTGATGGGGTTGCTTTTAAGACATTGTTGTAAAAATCATGCGCTTGCTTCACAGTACCCAAACAGTACCTTTTGCCTTCATACATGAAGGTCAACCCAACTGGGATCTCCCATCTGAACCTTATATCTCTTTGCTTGAGCTCTTGCACAAGAAATATAAAGTCCTTCCTTCTCTTTAAAATCTTTGGAGGAATTTCTTTTAGAACCAAAACTTCTTGACCAGCAATCACAACTTTAGTATCATAGGCAGCTTGTATAACTTCATCTCTAATTTCCCTTTTTACAAAATAAACCACCACATCTCTAGGCAACTTTCTCTGTTTAGCAATCCACGAGTTCACACGAAACACTTTGTCCATGCCTTGTTTTATTTCAGATGCTGGATGGTTCAATACCACCTCAAAAGCCTCAGAAACCAGCTGCTTTAAATCTTCCTTAATATTCTCTTTTAGGCCTCTAATTCTAACAGCAAACTGCATCTGGTAAAATTGAGCCAGACTCAGTTCGCTATCCATTTTGTCTTTTAAATCTTCAATTTCCAATACTTTTGCTTCTAATATAGCATTCTTTTGAGTCAGATCTTCCACTTTGTCATCCAGCACCTCCACACATTTAGCTACTTTATGCACTGAGGACAAAATGTCTACCTTCATCTCTCTGAATTTCTGTTCCATCCTTTCTTCCATTCTCTGCTCCAATTTCTCCAATTTCTCCTCCATCTGTACAAATTTAACACCCATTGACTCCAAAATTAACTGGGTATGTTTTTCAAGGTCCTTTGATGTCAATACATTGGGAGAATGCAACGCCTGCAGTAATGATTGTTGTTGCACCGGAGAATTTCCAGCACTCCGAAAAGTTCTAGGAGGAGGTTTAGCCGCCATCTTTTACTTACAATTGTGACACACTTTCACTTTAAGTTTTAAGCAAAGTCCATCAAGCTCGAGAGTAAAATAAAATAATCCTCTTCATCTCTTCATCTTTCCCTCTTGTACTGCTCTGCCTGCTCTTTTCCTTTCATAGTCTCTCCTTCAAGCAGGGATGGTCGCAGACGCCTGGCTCTGCTCCATGAAATCCGGAGCAGAGACGCTAGCCAGCTGGGAGCAGCCCAGGCTACGGGGGAGTTCAATCCTTCAGCCGCCCAAGCTCCAAGCTCAGGCGGCCCCGGAGAACTCGACCCCTACCTGGGGGCTCACCCCCTCCTCTTCTCCCGAGGAGGGGGCTTCAAATTCACCCAAACAGCTGATCGGCGCTGTTTCGGGCGAAAAATCACACAGCTGAGCCGCGGGCAGCCCGGGAAGGCTGTCTCCGGCGCCGCGGAGCCACCGGAAGTCTGTTGCATCACATCTTTCATAACTCCTGGAGCACCAGGGAATTACCAGAGGATTGGAAAAGGGCTGATGTGGTCCCCATCTCCAGGAAAGGGTGGGGGGGGAAACGGACCCAGGAAACAACAGACCAATCACTTTAACATCAATACCTGAGAAGATCCTAGAAAAGATAATCAAAAAACAGATCTGCAAACAACTAGAAGCAAACAAAGTTATAACTAGTAGCCAGCTCAGGTTTGTTAAAAACAGATCATGCCAAACCAATCTCATCTCATTATTCGATAAAGTGACTAAACAAGTAGACCAGCAAAATGCAGTGGATATAGTATACCTAGATTTCAGTAAGGCATTTGATAAAGTACACCACAATCTACTCCTTGGTAAACTAGGGAAAGGTGGGACAGACAACATCAGCACCAGATGGATCTGTACCTGGCTAACAAACCATACTCAATGAGTAGTTCTCAATGGCACTACATCCACATGGAGAGAAGTATGCAGTGGGGTACCACAAGGATCTGACTTAGTCCCAGTACTCTTCAATATCTTCATCAATGACTTAGAGGAGGGAATTGAAAGGGAATTCATCAAATTTGCAGATGACACAAAACTGGCAGGCATAGCCATCAACCCAGAAGAAAAACTCAGGATCCAAAAAGATCTTGATCAAGTTGAACAATGGGCCCTATCCAACAAAATGAGTTACAGTGTGGAGAAAAGCAAAATCTTACATTTAGGCAGGAAAAACCAAAGGCACAAATACAGATTGGGTGAGACCTGGCTTAAAAACTGTAACTGTGAGAGGGACCTTTGAGTCCTAATGGACAATCACTTGGCTATGAGCCAGCAGTGTGCAGCAGGAGCCAAAAAAACTAATACAGTCCTGGGTTGTATAAACAGAGGCATAGAATCAAGATCACGCAAAGTATTAGTAGTGCTTTATAAAACCCTAGTAAGACCACACTTGGAATACTGCAGCCAATTTTGGTAACAATATTACAAAAAAGATGTTGAGAGTTTGGAAAAAATTCAAAGGGCAACTAAGATGATCAGGGGCCTGATCATATGAAGAACGACTATGAGACTTGGGTTTGGCTAGTTCAGGGTTAGGCAACCTTGCCTCTTTTATGACTTGTGAACTTCAACTCCCAGAATTCCTGAGCCAGCACGAGTCATAAAAGAGCCAAGGATGCCTACCCCTGGGCTAGTCTAAAGAAAAGAAGAAACAGGGGAGACATAATAGCAGTGTTCCATTATCTTAGGGGCTGCCACAAGGCAGAGGGGCCAGGTTGTTTACCAAAGCACCAGATGGAAGGATGAGAAACTGAATTGTTCCATGAAAGATGAGAGGGAGGCGGCAGGCAGGGTTTCAGGCATTTATTTAGCTTCAGCTCTGGACAGCTGACAGGTGCACAAAACCGGCTTTATATAGAGAACTGTCAAACATAACAACCAATCAGGGAACCGTGCTTTCCCACTTCTAGGGCGGCAGCCAATAGCCTTCAGGCAGTCTGACAGCTCCTGGGGGCTGTGCTCGCTCGGCTGCTTGGGGAATCCGCCAGCTGACTGGCCGGCTGGCTGGTGGACCTGTTTGGGAACCGGCGTTCTGACAGCTTCGGCGGCTGTCAGCTGGATCGGTCTTGGCGCATGCGTGAATGCTCCTGGTAGCCCTTTTGACAGCTGTCACTGTCAATGGCTGCCTTTTGGCTCGTGCACATGTGTGACTTCTTCCGGCAGCCTTTTGACAGCTGTCAACTGTCAACGGCTGCCGAGTTAGGGTTTCCCCGTTAGGACCGAAGGCTCCCAGGGGATTGGTATGTAACACCCCTTTCCCCCCCCCTGAAATGAGATCTTTAACAATATTTTTAGCTAAACTTTTGGAACAAACATTTTCAATGGGGCTCTTTTGCGTCGGCGTGTTTCCAGTCCATTCAAAGTCCGCGAGGTAGGCGGGGGGCCATCTGGTCCTGCTGGAACGGCAGAGGAGGGGCCCCTCCTCTTCTGAGTGTGGCGCCGTTGGAGTTACTTCCTGGGGAGGCAAGGGTGGGGTTTGTATGTCCAGGGGTGATTGTGGTTCGCGGGGGGTGTTGTTGCTAAATGGTTTGGGCTCCTCGGACGGTGAGCGCAGGGGAATGTTTGGGGGTGACCTGGGCCGGAGCTGGTCTGCATGTCTGCGATGGACAAGTCCCTTCCTGGCGTCCACCGTGTAGGATAAGGGCCCTGTTTGATCCAGGATGACTCCCTGGATCCATTTGTCCCTTCCCCCATAGTCCCTAGTCCAGACATTTTGTCCCAGGGAGAATGTCCTTGGATGGGCATTGGTGACCATTTCGGCCGCTGGTCTGTCGGGGTGAAGTCTGTCCAGCCTTGTCACCAATCGGCGGCCCCATCGCAGTTCAGCAGGAGTTTTTCCGGTGGAGGAGCAGGATGTAGCGTGGTGAGCCAGGAGGAACTGTGCCAGGCGACAGTGCCAATCTCCCGTGATAATCCTTTGGAGGGCATCTTTGGTGGCCCTCACCATAACCTCAGCAAGGCCGTTGGACGATGGATGGGGGGCCGACGTTGCATGCCTAATACAATTGTTCTTCGCAAAGATCTGAAATTCATGAGAGGTAAATTGAGGGCCATTGTCTGAGATTAAAACATCGAGGAGGCCGTGCGTTGCAAAAATTCCCCTGAGGGCTTGAATGGTGGCAGCTGTTGTGCTGTAAACCGGGAGAACCTCCAGCCACTTGGAATAATTGTCCACTGCAATGAGGAAAACCTGCCCCTGGAAAGGGCCGGCGAAATCAATGTGGACCCGGGACCAAGGATTTCTGGTGGTTTCCCATTTGTGAATTGGGGCCTTGGGTTGGACTGGTCGGGACTGCTGGCATAAATAGCAGCCGGCTACATGTGCTTCGATGTCTTTGTTGATTGCTGGCCACCAAACATAACTACAGGCCAGGGCTTTCATCTTTACGATGCCAGGGTGCCCTTCGTGTAATGTGTGCAGGACTCTGAGTCTGTGCATGGGTGGCACAATTACTCTGCAACCCCAGAGTATGCACCCCAGGTGTGAAGTCAGTTCATTTTGTCTGGCGAAGTATGGCTGGAAATCTGTGCCTAGGCAAGTGGATTGCCATCCAGTATGTACCCATGCCATTACCCTGCTAAGAGTTTTGTCTCGTGAGGTTGCGGCAGCGATGTGATTCGCTGTCAGCGGGCATTCCAGGAGCTCCTGGATGGCTAAGATGTTACCTGCTGGGTCTGGGTCTACGAGGGGTAGGGGGAGCCTGCTGAGGCCATCAGCGTGACACATTTGTCGCCCTGGTTTGTAAATTAATTGATAGGAGTATGCCGTGAGGAATGTGGTCCATCGCAGCATCCTGGGAGACAACATTTGGGGAGTTTGACGGTCCCAGGTGACTAGCCCAAGCAATGGCTTGTGGTCTGTATAAATTATGAAGGGGCGGCCGTAAAGATAATCGTGAATTTTTTTGATTCCAGCCACAATTGCCAAGGCCTCCTTATCGATCTGGGCATAGTTCCTTTTGGTTTTGGATAGGGTCCTGGAATAATAGGCCACCGGTGCCTGTGTCCCATCGCTAAGCAAGTGGCTCAAAACTGCTCTGATCCCATACGGGGATGCGTCGCAGACTATGCAGAGAGGTTTACTTTCTTGGTAGTGGGAAATAGTCGCGTTGCTGGACAGCATTAGGTTTAGCATTTTGAAACTGTTGTCGTGGGCTGCCGTCCACTGCCAGGCTGCCCCTTTATCGAGTAACCTGTGGAGGGGTTCTGCAATGGTTGCCTTCCTGGGTAGGAAGGCATGATAGAAATTCAAGAGCCCCAGGAAAGCCTGGAGCTCCGTCTTGTTCCTGGGGGTCGGGGCAGCCCTGATGGCAAGGATTTTGGAGTTAGTGGGGTGGATTCCCTGCAAGTCAATTTTGTAGCCTAGGAATTCCGTGGATGGAACTCCTATGGAGCATTTTTCACGTTTAAGTTTTAAACCTGCTCCGTGGAATCTGGTTAGTACTTCTTGCAGTCTGGCTGCCAAAGCACTTTCAGAGTCCCCTGCGATGAGGATGTCATCGAAGTAGGGGCAGACCCCTGGAATCCCTTTCAGGGTTCTTTCCATGACTTCCTGGAAAATACCAGGAGCCACTGAAATTCCAAATTGAAGGTGGTTTACCTTAAAGGCACCGCGGTGTGTGACGATAGTTTGGGCGTCAGCTGTTTCTTTGGTGACAGGTAGTTGGAGGAACGCATGCGCCAGATCGAGTTTGGCAAAAATGGAGCCAGAGCCAATTTCAGACAGCACATCCTTGACTGCGGGGACTGGGTATGCGTGGGGGTTCAATGCGCGGTTTAGGGTGGCCTTATAGTCCGCGCAGATCCTCACATCCCCGTTTGGCTTGACTGGGGTTACAATGGGTGTTTCCCAGGTTCCCCCATCTGTAGGTTCTAGGACACCTAAAGTCACTAGGTGATCTAATTGAGCCTCTATCTTTTGTTTTAAAGCAAAGGGGACCCTTCTGGCTTTAATTCTGATGGGACCGACCTCCGGTTTTAGCTTGAGGTCTATAGGGGGGCCAGTATACCTGCCTAGGAGTGTCCCAGGACATTATGGAGATGGAGGACCCAGAGTCCACTTCCATCTCACAAGGGACCCCCTGGATTTTGACCCAGATTTTGATTTTGGGTTGTAGGTGGTGGATGGCCAAAACTTTCTGTCTGGCGAGGATAGATAATACGGAGGGCTGGGAGGTTTTTTGGGCAGGGAGGGGAAATTTGGTCCTACCTGCCGGAATTTCCTCAAGTTCGTGGAGGGTCTCCCGGTTTTGGCTGCAGCACACGGAGCGGATATGCCCGGACTTTCCGCATCCGTGGCATTTGGCGTTCCTAAAACGACAAGTAGCTCTGGCGTGGGCTCCACTGCAGCTGGCGCACTTGGCCCTGGGCCCGGGGGTGATGGCTTTTTGGCTGGAGCCCCTTGGCTTGGTTGGTCTGCGGTTCCCCTCACGGTCGGCGACCATCCTGTTGAACCGGGGGATGATTGCGTCGACACTGGCGCTGGCCTCCGGGGATTCGCTGTCTGGCTCCCAGGCCTGATGGACTGACCCGCTGGGGCTACCTCTGAACGCAGGGGAGTCCTCACGATGGCTGTCCTCATAGGCCATGATCTCTAGTGTGAGTTCAGCGAGATCCTTCGTGGGCTTGGCCACCAATTTCCGCTGGAGCCGTTCCTTCAAAAGTCCAGCAATGATTTGGTCTCTAATGCGGTCCTCCAGGTCTGGAAATTGGCATTTGCGGGCGGCGTGGCGCACCCCCACGATGAATGCGGTAGATGCTTCGCCCGGTTGCTGGCATCAGCGAGCGAAGTGGAGCCGCCAATACAATTCTGACCGTCGGGGCATAAAATGCTTGCTGAGGCGTTCAGTCAGCTCAGCATATGGAATAGTAGTGACGGGGTCCGGGCTGCAGAGCCCTACAGCGATGTCATAGATGGCAGGACCATTGAGGCAGATTTGGGCTGCGGCTTTGTGGTGGTCCTCCGTTATTTTGTTGACAACGAGGTAGCCCTCGACCTGCCCCCAGTGCGACTCCCATCCCTCGGGATGCCGGACGTCGAACTCCCTGATGTGTCCTAGGTTGGCCATAGTGTGGGTCCATGGTACCGTTCGAGCTGCAGAAGGGTTCCTTTGCCCTCAAATAGCAACTTCATCAGTGACTTAGCAGGCTGGAGGGATCAGAACTCCTTCTGGTCGTGACTTTAGCTCAGGGGCCAGCTCTGTTGTACCGGGATCCCACCTTCGTCACCAGGTGAATTGTTCCACGAAAGACGAGAGGGAGGCGGCAGGCAGGGTTTCAGGCATTTATTTAGCTTCAGCTCCAGCTGACAGGCACACAAAACCGGCTTTATATAGAGAACTGTCAGACATAACAACCAATCAGGGAACCGTGCTTTCCCGCCGCTAGGGTGGCAGCCAATAGCCTTCAGGCAGTCTGACAGCTCCTGGGGGCTGTGCTCGCTCGGCTGCTTGGGGAATACGCCAGCTGACCGGCTGGCTGGCTGGTGGACCTGTTTGGGAACCGGCGTTCTGACAGCTTCGGCGGCTGTCAGCTGGATCGGTCTTGGCTCTTCTGTGTACCAGAATGTGTGCTTTGGGCTATTCTATGTTGTATGTGGTGCCTTCCTATTAGTTGGCCAACGATTGGCTATTGTTTCCTCGTGCTGCCAAGCCCTCAGCTCCTAAGTACTTGATAAGTTGGTGTTAAATCAGCAGTCCTGTTGACTGACAAGGGCCCCGGTTTCCAGGTAACAGTCATTTCCCTGGCTATCTTTGTTCCTGCATGGTGAACAATCTTAGTAGGTATAAAATTGAAGGTATGTCCTTGTTCATTGCAATGTGGGGCAACCAATGAATTTGGGTCTCCTCATCGGACCACTTGTGTTTTTGCAATCTGGTGGTTAGCTTTCCTCCTGTCTGTCTTACATAGTCACAGGGGCAATCTATGCAGGGGATTCAATAGATTACATTAGAAGTACCTCCCCCCATAACAAAAGAGAAATACCCTAATGACGAGTTGTATCTGATGATTCACATTATTACAGCAGCAAGAATGTCATTTGCTCAAAACTGGAAAAGGAATGAAATCCCAGTAGAAAATGAGGTAATTAGGAAAATTTGGGAATGCACAGAAATGGATAAATTAACTCTGGAATTTAAAAATAAAGATCAATCAGATTACTACAGAATTTGGAATAAATTTTATCTTTGGCGGGAACAAAAGGAAGGTCTCTATTAGGTCTTACAGATTGGTTCACTGTTCTAAGTATTGTATTATACTTAACTGATTGGTATCTTAAGTGTATTTAAGTGTATTTTATATATATATATATATATATATATATATATATATATATATATATATATATATATATATATATATATATATGAATATTGTAGACAAGAAGGTTTGTCAGTCTGTTTGTACCGTGTCCAATGTTTTTAAATAATAAATTTAATAAAATATATTATATAAAAAAAGAAGTACCTCCCCCCTCCAAGTGATCTTTGCAATGTATGATTTATCCATGTATGGTAGCCTCTGAGAAATATACAATGCCACTTGTAGTTGTTGGAAGCTGTGTTCTTCTGCTTCCTAAATGATTTTGATGTATGTTAGATTGTGCCATATAGCAGTAAGTCCTTTACCTCCAGAGAAGACAGCCGTGGCTGAGCTAAGGAATGCAGGAGGACGAGTTTCGGCTTTTTGAATTTTAATAAGGCTGTTGCTTACCGTACGGCCTTGGCCGGGCATCGGGAGCCCCCGGGGCCATGACAACTCCGCTTGAGGGGCCGTGACAACTCCACTTAAGGCTGTGGGAGATGGTGGTGTGGCGGTCTGGGTGGTCCGGGCCTGGGACCTGTGGCGGCCGTGGCAACTCCTTTTGAGGCCACTGGAGATGATCTGGGCGGCGAGGCCGTTCGGGGCGATGACCCAGGCAGCGAGGCACCTAGGGCCTGTGGTGGCCGCGACGATTCTCCCTTGCCATTGACGACCCAGGCGGCAAGTCGCCTAGGGCCTGCAGCAGCCGCAACGATTCCCCCTTGAGGCCATTGACAATCTGGGCGGCGAGGCGCCTAGGGCCTGCAGCGGCCGCAGTGACTCCCCTCGAGGCTGTTGACAATTTGGGCGGTGAGGCGCTTGAGGCCTGGGATGGCCGAGTGCCCAAATTGATGATCAGTCGGTGGGCTTTCTCCTCCGGTGGAGGTTCTTCGGGGGGTGGAGGCATACCGACCGATGGGCCAAGGGCGAACCTCCCCCTCTGCGAAGGCCCTTTGGGGGCTGTTTTTGGAGGATGGAGGCTGCTGATGAAGCCGCTTGAAGATCAGAGGTGCGACCACCCCATTTCCCTGGACGACATCTATACCTTGAGGCCTGCTATAGCTATAACTGAGTATCTGAACCCGTACCAATTGGGTTTCAGGCCTGGGTACAGCACGGAGATGGCATTGGTCATGCTGGTGGATGATCTCTGGTGGGCCCAAGATAGGGGTTATTCCTCTGTCCTAGTCCTATTAGATCTCTCAGCGGCTTTTGATACCATCGACCATGGTATCTTGCTGCAATGTCTTGAGGGATTGGGAGTGGGAGGCACCATTTTATGGTGGTTCTCCTCCTACCGCTCAGGCTGTTCGCAGACGGTGTTGGCAGGAGGGCAGAGGTCAACCCCGAGGCCCCTTAGTTGTGGGGTGCCTCAGGGGTCGGTCCTCTCACCCCTCCTGTTCAACATCTACATGAAGCCACTGGGTGAGATCATCCGTGGTTTCGGGGTGAGGTATCATCAATATGCTGATGATACCTAGCTTTTCATCTCCACCCCAAACCAACCGAGCAATGCCCTTGACATGATGTCCCGTTGCCTGGAAGCGGTACGGATCTGGATGGGGAAGAACAGGCTCCAGCTCAACCCGGCCAAGACTGAGTGGCTTTATGTACCAGCATCTCATTTAGTCCAAGGGGTTCCATCTTTGGTTATGGGAGGAGAGGTGTTACCTCCCGTTGGTAGGGTGCGCAACGTAGGCGATCTCCTGGATACATGACTCAGTTTTGAAGATCATATAGGAGTTGTGGCCAGTGGGGCATTCGCCCAGGTTTGCCTGGTGCACCAGTTGCGCCCCTATCTGAACTGAGATGCCCTACGTATGGTCACTCACGCACTCGTTACCTCCTGTATAGATTACTGCAATACTCTCTACATGGGGCTGCCCTTGAAGACCACCCAGAGGCTCCAGCTGGTGCAGAATGTGGCCGTGTGGGTAGTGATGGGAGCATCCCGATACTCCCATATTACACCCCTCCTGCGTGAGCTGCATTGATTACCAGTTGCCCTCCAGGTGAGATTTAAGGTGTTGGTACTTACCTTTAAAGCCCTACATGGCCTAGGCCCTGGATATTTGCAGGACCGTCTACTGCCGGGAACGACTTCCCGTCACCCAGTGCACTTACACAGGGAGGGCCTCCTCAGGGTGCCGTCGGCTAGACAATGTCGGCTGACGACCCCCAGGGGGAGGGCCTTCTCTGTGGGAGCACCAGCCCTGTGGAACCAACTTCCCCTTGAGCTCCGGGTGGCCCCGGATCTCCGGTCCTTTCGCCGCGGCCTTAAAACATTCCTTTTCCATCAGGCTGACCTGGACTGACAGGGATTTTTAAAATGTTTTTAACTTATAATTGGGACTGCTAGTTTAATTCTTTTTAACTTTTGTATTATTGTATTTTTATTGTTGTTAGCAGGAGATGGGGCGGCATATAAGTCCCAAAAATAAATAAATAAATAAATAAATAAATAAATAAATAGATAGATAGATAGATAGATAGATAGATAGATAGATAGATAGATAGATAGATAGTAGTTGGTCTTATACCTTCTTTCTTCATTTCTCTTCCTTGCAGGTTGTACAAGCATCTTATAATAAATGTTTGTACCCATTTTGCCTGAATTGTTAATGTAGGTACCTTTCCTTGCTTGCTGGGTGCTACAGTGGGTTTAGTTTCCTGGGTGCTACAGTGGGTTCTCATCCTGCCATATAGTGTTGTGAAGCAACTCTTTTTGCATGACAATGGATGGTTACTATTGAAACTAAGAATGTGTGTAGTGTTGGTGGCTGGTGATAAACTGTGTGATCTTTCCCATTCTGCATCAAGTAAACTTTAAAGAAAGTTAAACAGTATGGCAGTGAAAATCCAGCTTGGGGGAAAAAAACCCAGTTTTTTGAGATGCCAGACTAGTGTGCATTCATGGGCCTCCAATTCCCTTGCTTGCTGCAAAGCCAGATTGGAGTCCTCGGACCACTACTTCCAACCCATTTTGGAGCTGGTTCAAAAGCCAAGAGAATGGTTCCCACCCAATTGCTGTGGGGCTTCATTTCCAAAGACCCTCTGCACAGGCTCTGGACAAAATGAGATCCAAAAAGCAGCAATGGGAGTGAAGAGCTGTTCAAAGGAGGAGGAAGAAGGAGAAGGTGGGAGAAGCCCATGGTAGATCTCCTCCATCACCCTGCAAGCATTGACTGAAGTTGATGCCCTGTCAGGGCCCACTTCAAAACCTCTGTTGTGATACCTTGCCAGCCAGTGGATTCGGTAGTTGAGTCTGAGGAATCAGATGAGGAGCAGGGGCCTGGAGTGACATTAGAGTCAGAGGAAAGCTCTGAGGAGCTCCAAGACTTACAGTCAGATGAGGAGCCTTGCCCCTCTACTCACACTCTGGCTGAGCCACAGCTGTGCTGGGAGCCTGATTTGGACAGTGATGAAGAACAGGTGGGAAAAATCCCGGATGCACAAATGCACAGGCAAGAGAAGTGAGTAGGACAGAGGAATGCAAAGGGGTGGCTCCAAAGGCAAAGGAGAAGGCATTAGGAAGCCACGCCTTGGCTGAATTATAAAAGGGAAGGTGCGGGAGGTGCTGTTTGCCAAAGGCAACAATTTGAGTTGAGGATCGAGTTTCTGTGGACTGTGTTTTGTTTGTCTTGGACATTGACTCATGTCTGTGAGAATAAAAGGGGTTGGTTTTTTCTTGTGGTTCCTGCCTGTTTCTTGGAAGAGAGGTTTCTCCTTGTGAGCATAACAAGGACTCACATACGCTGGGACAGAACAATCTCATCCTAAGAAAGCAGAACTCATGGAAGCAGTTTCTTCCAAAAGGAACTTTTATTAGGAGAAGCTGATAGCAGGCATAATAGACAGGATCTGAGAGTTTCCTGCTCAGATCAATAGGTTAAAAGAGTCCCAAGCAAACACCACCCCAATAGTTCATCTGGAAAAGTTTTCATCATGGTTCAGTCCCAGCTGGGAATAAACAACATGGTGACTGCTTTAGAAAGAAGGTTGTAGTTTATTGGAGAGGAGAGCCAAGACAGAAAGATGGCTCTAGAAGAAAAGAGAGAGAGCACATGTAGGGAGTGGGTTTTTATACCCTCTGGAGCCTTTTGTTTGGAGTTGTTTCTATGGCATGAACTTTGACCTGAGTCTGAGTGTGCCCTTTGGCATCTGTGGGTTAATTCTATTATGTCCTGTCTTAGAGTTTGCGTGGGGTATGTAGATTTTAGGTGTTTTTGTCTCCCTAAGCTTCTAGCTGGGGTGCCAAGCTTCCTGGATTATTTACATCTGTGTTTCTACAGAGCTGGTTTCTGCTTGGGAGAGGGAGACTTGGTGGTATTAAGAAAAAACTAGACATGCTTCTCTGCCTCTTTAAGATCCTGTGAGAAAATATATTTTTCTGCCCTTTTAATATTTCCTTCTCTGGAGTGCTGACTTCCCTCAAATCCCCCCTTTGTGCCATAAATGTGTGGGTGTCATGCTTACTGGCACAAGATTAAAATTGATCTGATCAGGGAGACTTGATAAACAAGCTTTTAAACTGTTAATGCAAAAAAGAAGAAGACACTAATATAGGCAGCAGAAACAGATCCCTGCAGTGGCTCCCAAAAGGGTAGCTTCCAACCCATAAAGTTCTAAAAGTCAGGGCACAAATTTTGTTAGGTGGAAAAGAAATTTATAGTTGCCAATATTCTCTGCCAATTAATTTGAAATGTTGGATGGCACTTTGAGCTTCCAGTCCGGTTTTGAAGCACATTCCTCCCAAAATTCTTCACAGCCATGGTCTTCATCAGTACATAACCTGGCTGCCAGTACAACCCTTGAAAATGGCTGCCCATTTTCAAGGGTTGTTTCCTGCCTTAGCTCTTAGTTCAGTGCATCCAGGTTTGTAATGTCCAATTGAGGTTAGCCAGTATGTAAGCCAGGCTATTAAATTTTCTTAAATTGAACATTGTGAGCCCTAGGACTCCCAATCTGAGTCCACCAGTGCAAGATATTCAGGGCTTAGGTTTGGAGATCCCTTTTCTGCTACCTCCTCAGTGAGGGCATACAAATTGCAAATCACCTGAGGGAGCCTGGTTCTCTCCCCCTTGGAATTTGCTAGAAGTTGTTGCTATAAAGTTTTAATGGCACAGGACAAGAATCAGGCTGGAGATTTACTGAAGGTAGGTGAAAGATATAGACTCAGTGTGATTATGAATGGTGTGTGTGTGTGTGTGTGTGTGTGTGTGTGTGCAGCTACTAATGCAAACAGGCAATACAAACATTCTGGATAAATTTTTCTCCCACCAGACAGAAGTCCCAAGGTGTTCAGTACTTGCTGTGCCAACTATTCCCAAATGCCATCACTCTATGAATCCATTCAACTGGCTTATTACAATACAAATGGGGCAAGAAAGAAAAACTCACAATGAGTTTCCACCCTCCCCCCAGTCTTCCTAATTTTCTTCTGAGGCTTCACGAGAGGACTAATGGCTCCAGGACTCCTTCCTTCCTCTGCAGCTTTCACAGGCATCTGGGGGAATGGTAGGACATGGGAAGATCCACTCTGGTTACATGGTGGCTTTTTAGTGGATGGCTGGATTCAGAACCCAATTCCATGGCTCATATGGATGGAGACAGCATCTGGGTCAGTGTGCTCTGCTTCCAAAGGTTGGGGGGGCAGCCATCTGTGTAGGTCTAAAAGACATGAGAGCAAGATCTCCTCCTCCCTTTCTGCGTGGACTCTCCCAGGAGAGGCAGACAAAGGCATGGAGAACAGACGATAAGAAAAGGAGAAGTAGAGTGTGTGTGTGTGGGGGGGATAGATTGCAGACAGAGTTTGAAAAGGGATTAAAGAAACAGATACAATGGGGACAACACAGATGAGGACAAAAGAGAGGCTGGGATTCTGGTAAGAGAACAACAAAATGAAAAAGTTGCTACTTGAAAAATGCTGGTCATTTTTCAGGAAAAGGATAGACAGATAAAACCTATTTACAACATATACAGTAAATACAAGAGTGAAACTTTTCCAGCAGATGAACTTAAAACATTCCCTCCTGGTAACTTTGGGCTGTTTTTAAGAGTATAGAGAGAGAGGGGAGAAAAAAACATTTTTCTTCACTCTGTTTGTTGGCCACTCTGTTCTCTTTGGATTAGACACAATTAACAGTCACATTTACCTCACACACAAAGACTTTGACACACACATACTCAGAAAGACAAGGAAAAGAGAACAGAAAAAAGAAACAGAAGTCTTAGTTTTACACATCCTGGTCATTTCCACCATAAATCTCAGTTAACTCAAATTAGGGAAGGCACAAATCTTAAACATACCACATGGTTGCATAGAAAGAAAGAGAGAGAGAGAGAGAGAGAGAGAGAGAGAGAGAGAGAGAGAGAGAATCACTATTTCTTATTTTAGTTTAGTTTAGTTTATTAGACTTATATACCGCCCTTCTCCCATAGGACTCAGGGCGGTTCACAAGGTTTTTAAAAGAAACAGTACCACAATTACAAAATTTAAAACAATTAAAATGATTATATTAAACCTTGAATATAAAAATCTCCAGGCAACGGGACATCACCTCAGGGGCCTGATCACTTTCATCCCCGGGCAAAAGGGTGCTAACTGGAGGGTCGGAGCGTGCCACCGCTCGAAGACAGCGGGGGTGCGATCCCAGATGTTGATGCGGCCCTCCGTGCAACCACCTGCTGCCATTCCCTATCATTGTGGGGATCTGAAACCCCACCCCAGCATTCACAGAACCAGCAGCCTCCACCCCCAACCCTGTCCCGTCAGGACCCCTAACAGGCACAGACTGAGTGCCGGTTAATAATTCCCTCCCCACCCTACTATCCCTCCCCCTCCCTAACCTTTTAAAATAACTGGCTAAAAAATGTATCAAGGGCCTCTTAACGCGTCTCAACCCGAGGCCCATATCTAAGCCCAGCCAACAATTGGGCCTGTCATTAAGGGAAGTGTAGGAAAAGGCGGTTGGTCGTACCCAGGAGGGAGGAACCCCCCCTGAGGGCATACAAATCAGCTCCGGAGTAACGTAAACAAACCATACAACAATAAAAATGTCCACATAGGGACATTCAATTAACAAATATTTACAATGGGTAGTCCGATGGAGTGATAATATTCAGATGGAATAATATTGAGTCCGGTAGGTATGTCTCTCAGTCCACTAGTCCAGCTCAGCTCTCACCTGAGATGGTAATCAGAAAGGAAGCCCCAGCCGTCCTCTCACTACATCTGAGGAGTCCAACCTGGGGTGGACAGAGTAAGGAATCCCAGGCCAAGCCTACCCCAACTGGTCTCTCACACCAGTGGGGCAGTCGATAGCCAATCCAAGACAGTCCTCCCACCACGGTCAGGTCCCAGGTCCAAACCGGACTGTCAATGGGGAGGTCTTGATTCCAGCCAGGCATTAAAACACAGCCATGGCTGATCTTTGGGCCATAATAATACCTGCCTGCCAGCACAGGAAGTGAGCTAGGCCGCAGCTGGTCTTTGGGCCACCGGCCGCTGCCGCCATTCTTCCGCCATTCTGGGGGGGGCAAAAACATCCTCTCCCACAAGCGCCCACCCGCTAGTCAAACGATGGTGCAGCGGCGAGCAAAAGGCATTCCCGGCAGTAATTCAATAATTCAGGCATCCCCCAACAAGTCCACTGTGGCGGGGCAAAACCAAGGCCGATGTCCGGGCCAAAAAGCCACCGCCATCATCCAGGAGAGGGAGGGCTCCGTGCCGCTGAAAACGGCGCCTGACAGCAATCCCAACTCACGATCAAATTTCCAGCCGGTCAAATCGTCTACGCCGCCCCTCCGTACAAGTGGGGAGTATCCACGGTGAGAAGACAGATGGAGGACGCCTGCAGCAAGTACAGCGTTGATCCCAGCACCATCCAAAGCACCATCCAAAGCGCGATCCAAAGCACTGCTATCCGAAGGAGGGAGGGCTCAGCGCCACCATAAACAGCACCCAGCAGACGTCTGTGCATCCACCCCCATCCGGAATTGCCCCACCATGCCGTGCCATTGCTGGGCCTCCCTAAACTAACCCATTTAGGCCCCTTGTGGAGCGCACGGAGCTCAAGATGCAGCCGCCGCCATCTTGGGCAAAAAAAAGTACCTTTATTTAGCCAAATTGGTTTCCCAGCAAAGCCCTGAGCAAAGTCCATTTTTTAAAATAGTTTCTCTACCTAAATCTTTTTCATACCTGCCTGAATGGGTAGCTGATTCCTGTCCCAGGCCTCAAGCAAGCTTTTACTGGGAAGCCTATCTTGACCCTCAAACTAGAACATCCCATGAATCCCCTATTTCTGATGTAGGGGATCACTGCCACCTACAACCACAGTTTTCAGACCAAAAAGGGGCCCGTGGAGCACTCTGGAATCCTTAACAGAGTATGTGTTGCTCCTTCAGGGATTCTCTACCACAGTTTAAGACTAAAAAGGGATCCTTTGTCTTCCTAAGCTTCTAGCTGGGGGCCTCCAACCTTTCTGGATTATTTACATCTGCATTTCTACAGAGCTGGTTTTTGCTTGGGGAAGGGACACTTGGTGCTATTAAGAAAAACTGGGCATGCTTTTCTGAATCTTTAAGATCCTTTGAGGAAATATATTTTTCCGCTCTTTTAATATTTCCTTCTCTGGGGGGCTGACTTCCCTCTAAGAGAAAGACAGTTCAAAAAGTGTGTATGCAGAGACAGCAAAAGAGTTACATTGTAATGATAGAGAAAACAAAGAGGCAGCCCCCAGCATCTTCCCCCCTCCCTTCCAGGGATATGGCAGAACCCAGAGGAATAAAGAATAGAATTAGAAAGAGCCCCTTAAACAATGTGGGTTCTGACATCCTGCCCCCCTTAAAAAAGAGAGATATCCACCTATGGGAAAACAGAGACAAATAAAGATATATGTTAGTCTGGTTTGTTTGGGTATTCTGTGTGAAGGTTCTTAAGCAGTTTAGGGGCTTTAATATGGCGTTCGTGAACCCACTCATTTTGGAAGGATGAAAGATGTTTCGACACTACTAGGTATTGAGTGGAGCCATGGTATTTTCTAGAATCTAATATTTCTTTAATTTCAAAATGTTGTTCCCCTTCTGCCATAATGGGAGGAGGGGGAGGAGCAACAGTTGGTCTTAATGGTGACTTTTGCTTGCATTTTATAAGGCTACAGTGGAAAATTGGATGAATTTGTCTGAGGGACTTTGGGACTTCTAACTCTACTGTAACAGGATTTATGATTCTGACAATGGGGAATGGTCCTACATATTTGGGTCCCAGTTTCTTGGAGGGTTGTAAGGATTTTAGGTATTTGGTATATAGGTAAACCTTCTCCCCTACACTAAAAGGTTTTGGTTCAACTCTCATTTTATCTGCTTGCTTTTTATATGCTTACCTAGCCTCATCTAAGGCTTTTCTGACTATTGGCCAAATCATAATTGTTATATATATTGTAAATTCTTATCACATCTTGTAGTGTTATGTTATCACGAGTTAGAGTTCAAGAGTATTATAACTCGTGAGGTAAAACTGTCAGACTCAGGCACCCGCAGCAGCCGGTTGACAGCTAACAGCTGTCAAAGGCTGCCGCCAGCCAATCACACATGCGTGGTGGCCGGTTGACAGCTGACAGCTGTCAAAAGCTGCCGCCAGCCAATTGCGCATGTGCATTGGCCGGCTGACAGCTGACAGCTGTCAAAAGCTGCCGCCAGCTAATTGCACATGCGCAGCGGCCAGCTGACAGCTGACAGCTGTCAAAAGCTACCAGCCGAGTCCCGTATGCGCAGCAACACCAAGCTGTCAAAACCTGCCAGCAGCCGATTGGTTGCCACAACGATGGCGGGAGAACACGCCATCGGAATTGGGCGAAAGTTTGACAGGTTCTGTATAAAAGGGGGATTCCTTCCCGCTGTCAGCTGTCTGGTGTTTACCCAAATAAACGCTTCAGAAACCGAGCCTGCTGTCTCTCGTGATCATTATGCTCACTACAATCCACCTGGCAACGGAGGATGTGATCCACAACTGCTTCAGAGCTAAGTCACTGAGCTGAAGTCACAAGCCGAGGAAGGAGAACCTGTTGTGACTCAGGGCCAGCCTGTGGGTCCGACAGCCTGGTCCGATGTATCGGATGACTCAGACGAGGGGGAGGAGGGAAACGAACCGGCTGATGATGGTTCGGAGGCTTTGCAGAGCCCTCAGCCGGGGACCTCTTCTCAGCTGCGTGAGCCCGAGAGTGCGGAGGAAGATGACCCACAGCTGGCCCTGTTCAAGGACGCCCGACGCAGGAGGCAGTCGAGCAGGAACAAACAAAGAAAGGCTGTGGGACTCCTCGGGAGGAGGCACAGGGAGACCACGCCCTGAGCTCTCTATAAAAGGAGTGTTTGGGGAGGGGCTGGTTGCTGAAAGCAACTTTTCCGCTTGAGAAGACAAGCTCTTGTGTTTTTGTTAACTGCGTAATTAAATCTTGGCAGATGCCTTTTAGCCTTGGACGCTCTCCAGTCTCTTCTTTCTGAATAGGGGTTTGCCTTACTACAAGGCCAGAAGAGGGCTGGTTCAGAACAGTTTGCTTTCAGCCACCCACCCCTTATTACTACGATGGAGCAGCTTCTTGCCGAGAATGCCCAGCTCACCCAGCAACTCACTTTGCTGGCAGCTCAGGTGGCTCAACTGCAAGCTCAGGTACATGCTGCACCCCCACCCAGGAGGAAATGTCAGATAGCTATGCCGGATAAATTTGCTGGTAAACCAGAACTGTTTCCTGCCTTCCTGGGACAATGCCAGCTTTTTATCAGCGTGAGAGCAGTTGATTTCCCCACTGACCGAGATAAGGTGGGATTCGTGTTGAGCCTTCTGTCGGGAGATGCAGCTCGTTGGGGCACGCCTCTGTTGGCACAGCCTAGCCCTTTGTTGGATAACTTTGGGGGGTTTTGTGACCATATGCGCCTCATGTACGAGGACCCGATTAAGGCGCAGACTGCCACCCGACGCCTGAAAGCTTTGAGGCAGGGTCAGCGCCCTCTACAGGCCTATATCAGCGATTTCCGGCTGCTTAGCCAGGATTCCGCCTGGAATGAGGCTGCGCTCGTGGATGCCTTTCAGGATGGCTTGTCAGAGGAGATGTTGGATGAGCTGGCCCGCGTGGACGTTCCCTCAGATCTGAATGGGCTGATCCATCTTTGTCTGCGGATTGATGCCCGGCTGCAGCAGCGAAAGAGTCGCCGTGCCACCCCACAGAATCCTGCCACCCCTGTTGTGCGTGAGCCCCCAGTCCAGAGGGAGGAGCCAATGGAGCTGGGTGCCGCCAGGTCCCGTCTATCGGTGACGGAAATGGACAGACGACGATCGGAGGGGTTGTGTTTTTACTGTGGGGCCCCTTGACATTTGGCTGCTTCTTGTCCAAAGAAGCGTCAGCGGGCATCAGTGACCAAGCCGGCCCCGAGAAAGTCCCCTGCTTTGCTGTCGGGAAACGGCCCGAGCCCGATCTAGTCGGTGTGATAGATCGGTCGACCCACCACGACCACGCCGAGCGACGCCATTCCGACGGTGCCTGTGAACCTCCACGGCATTTGATTTTGGAGGCACGACTGATTCTTCCTGGCAAGCCAGAGGGGATTCCGGTCCATGCCTTAATTGACTCTGGGGCTACCACTAACTTTATGGACTCGGCCTTCGTGGCCAAATGGGCTGTTCCTCAGTGTCCGGTGGATCCGCCCATGCTAGTGGAGACTATTGATGGTCGAGTGCTCCTGTCCGGGCCTATTACGGCCACCACGCAACCAGTGAGTATGGCTATCAGTTCCCATGTGGAGGCCATTCAGTTCTACATCACTTCGGATCTGCACTTCCCCGTGGTCCTGGGACTGGCGTGGCTCCGGGCGCATGATCCACAGATCTATTGGTCTCAGAACTTGGTCACCTTCCCAAGTTTGCAGTGCGTAGACCACACCCGTCATATCTGTGCCAGCCAGGTGGAGGGCTCCTCAGGAGTTTCTTTGCCTCCCGAACTGTCCGACTTTGCTGATGTGTTCAGCGAGTCAGAGGCGGACCAATTACCCCCGCACAGGCCCTATGACTGTTCCATTGATCTAGTTCCTGATGCGCCTCTCCCAGTGGGGCGTTTGTATTCCATGTCGGAGCCCGAGTTGGCTGCATTGCGGGACTTCCTGACAAAGAATTTGGCTCGTGGTTTCATCCGGCCCTCGTCCTCGCCAGTGTCTGCGCCCGTGCTCTTCGTCAAAAAGAAGTCGGGCGAGTTACGGCTCTGCTGTGACTACCGGAAACTCAACGCCATCACGGTGCGTAACCGCTACCCGCTGCCCCTCATCCCCGAGCTCTTGGACCGACTCCGGGAGGCTAAGATCTTCACGAAACTGGACCTGCGTGGAGCTTACAACCTCGTCAGGGTTCGGCCGGGTGATGAGTGGAAGACGGCGTTTGGTACTCGCTATGGACATTTCGAGTACACGGTGATGCCGTTTGGCCTGACCAACGCCCCCGCTGTGTTTCAGCATTTTATGAACGACATCTTTCGAGATCTGTTGGACCAGTTTGTCGTGATTTACCTGGACGACATCCTGATTTACTCCCCGTCGCGTGAAGCGCATCATCAGCATCTCCGTCAGGTCCTGCAGCGCCTCCGGAAACATCGGCTGTTTGCCAAGTTGGAGAAGTGCCAGTTTTACCAGGTGACCATCGATTTCTTGGGTCACCGCATTTCTCCTGAGGGCATCACCATGGAACCGAGTAAAGTTGAGTCGTTGCAGAGTTGGCAACCCCCACGTCGCGTGAAGGATGTTCAGCGACTTCTTGGATTTGCCAACTACTATCGAACATTCATTCCTGGCTTTGTTGCCTTGACAGCCCCCCTTACCCGGCTCCTGCAGAAGAAGACTCGGTTCCAGTGGAACGCCCCCGAACAACAGGCGTTCCAAGCTTTGAAGGACGCCTTCATGAAGGAGCCCATCTTGAAGCATCCTGACCCGCAACGGCCGTTTGTCGTGGAGGCGGACGCCTCCGACATTGCCATTGGGGCCGTGTTACTCCAGGCAGCGACGCCCAACGGTACCCTTTTCCCTTGCGCGTATCACTCTCGGAAATTGAACCCCTCGGAGCGCAACTATACCATCTGGGAGAAGGAGCTGCTGGCCATCAAGGCGGCGTTCGAGGCTTGGAGGCATCATCTGGAGGGGGCGCGGCATCAAATCGAGGTCCGGACGGACCACAAGAATCTGGAAAGCCTGCAGACCGCTCGGAATTTGAACCAACGCCAGATCCGGTGGTCCCTCTTCTTTGCGAGGTTTGACTTCTGGGTGCGGTACATACCAAGCGGGCACAACCAGAGAGCGGATGCTCTGTCCAGGAAGCCCGAGTACACCCGAGTGGAAGACAAGCTTCCGCCCAGGACAGTGATCCCCGTTGAGTCTTTTGCTGCGGTGCGGGAGCCGGTGGATATACGGGCTCGGATCCGGGAGGCGCAGCAGCAGGAGGCGTGGGTGGCTCAGCGGAAGGAAGAGGTGGGGCCAGATTCGCCTTGGTCGGTCACGGATGGACTCCTGTATTATCGTGTCCGGCTCTATGTTCCAGGAGGGCCACTCAGGGGACTCGTCCTCAGCCAATGTCATGATAACCCGGCTGCGGGGCATTTTGGCCTGTTCAAGACTCTGAACCTGGTCTCCCGTACCTTCTGGTGGCCCCGAGTCCGACACGATGTCCAGTCTTATGTCACCTCCTGCGTCCCATGCAGGCAGGCCAAGTCAGCGACAGGGGCCCCGCCTGGTTTACTGCAGCCTTTGCCAACGCCCAAGAGACCCTGGGGGGCTGTGTCCATGGACTTTCTGACGGATCTACCCCATCCTCCGGCTTCACGACAGTGTTTGTGGTGGTGGACATGTTGACCAAGATGGCGCACTTCATCCCCTGTCGCGGCTTACCGTCAGCTCGCGCCACTAGTCGCATGTTCATCCAACAGGTGTTCCGGCTGCACGGCCTTCCCGATAGGGTCGTCTCCGATAGGGGGGCCCAGTTTACAGCCCGCTTCTGGCAGGAGTTGATGCGGGCGTTGGACATTAAGGTTTGCCTCTCGTCCGCGCATCATCCTCAGACCGACGGGGGTACCAAGAAGGTCATCGGCATCTTAGAGCAGTATCTGCGCTGCTATGTTAACCTGCAGCAGGACAATTGGGTGGACTATTTGGCCATAGCCGAGTTTGCCTTTAACAACTCGCAGCACACCTCCACGCAGATGACACCGTTCTTGGCCAACGTGGGTTATCACCCCAGGTTTTTCCCCCTTTCTCCCGTGGACTCACCGGAGCCGGCAGCGAACGAATTCATGGCGGAATTACAGGCGATCCATCGGTTGGTGCGACGGCAGCTGGAGAAGGCCAAGGCCGACTACAAGAGGTTCGCCGATCGGTCGAGAAGGGATACGCCTCCATTATCGGTGGGGGATCGGGTCTGGCTGTCCACCAGGAACCTACCATCCACTCGGCCGGCGAGGAAGCTGGACCACCATTACCTTGGACCGTTCCCAGTCGAGGCCGTCATCAACCCGGTCGCCTATCGTTTAACTCTGCCACGTTCCCTGCGCGTGCACCCCGTCTTCCATCGGTCCTTGTTGGTCCCCGAACAACCGGCTTGTCCACTTCGCCAAGCGGAACCTCCCCCATCAGGACCTCGTGATGGCGACAGCACCCCCGAGTACGAGGTCGCCAGCATCAGGGATTCCCGCTGGCTGAAAGGTCGCTTCCAGTACCTGATCGAGTGGAAAGGGTATGGGCCGGAGGACTTCACATGGGAAGACGCGACCACCGTTCATGCCCCTGCGTTGGTGACTGCTTTTCACGAACAGTTCCCATCCCGACCGCATCCGGATCGGCAGACCCGGGGGAAGGGCCCTGCGGTGCGGGATAGTGTTGTGACTCAGGGCCAGCCTGTGGGTCCGACAGCCTGGTCCGATGTATCGGATGACTCAGACGAGGGGGAGGAGGGAAACGAACCGGCTGATGATGGTTCGGAGGCTTTGCAGAGCCCTCAGCCGGGGACCTCTTCTCAGCTGCGTGAGCCCGAGAGTGCGGAGGAAGATGACCCACAGCTGGCCCTGTTCAAGGACGCCCGACGCAGGAGGCAGTCGAGCAGGAACAAACAAAGAAAGGCTGTGGGACTCCTCGGGAGGAGGCACAGGGAGACCACGCCCTGAGCTCTCTATAAAAGGAGTGTTTGGGGAGGGGCTGGTTGCTGAAAGCAACTTTTCCGCTTGAGAAGACAAGCTCTTGTGTTTTTGTTAACTGCGTAATTAAATCTTGGCAGATGCCTTTTAGCCTTGGACGCTCTCCAATCTCTTCTTTCTGAATAGGGGTTTGCCTTACTACAAGGCCAGAAGAGGGCTGGTTCAGAACAGAACCGATTCCAGCCGCTGGTAGTCACTTGCTGAAGTCACTGGCTGGGGTAAAAGAACCCTTCACTGCTCTCGAAGCAGAACCGCGGACCCAGACAGCATGGCTAATCTCGGTCACATTCAGGAATTCGACATCTGGCACCCAGAAGGCTGGGAGTCACACTGGGGCTAGGTTGAAGGCTACCTCCTAGTGAATAAAATCATCGAAGACCGCCTTAAGACCGCGGCATTGCTGTGCCTCAGCGGGCCAGCGGTCTATGACATTGCTGTTGGACTCTGCAGCCCGGACCCGGTCACCACCGTACCATACGTGGAACTGACCAAGCGCCTCAGCAAACATTTCATGCCTAGGTGGTCAGAGTTATACTAGCGTTTAAACTTCACCCGACAATGTCAGCAACCAGGAGAGACGGCTACTGCTTTCATCGTGGGGGTTCGCCACACCGCCTGTTGATGCCAGTTCCCCGAGCTAGAGGACCGGATCTGCAACCAAATAATAGCAGGGCTGCGGAACAAACGTTTGCAGCAGAAGATAGTTGCAAAGCTGACAATGGACCTTGCCGAAGTCACACTAGAGATCATGGCATATGAGGACAGTCACCGGGAAGACTCGTCCTCACCTGGCTGCGGCCCCAATGGATTGGTCCACCAAGACTGCATAAAAGAACATGACAACGGGGAACCCGAGGACGAGACCGGAGTCAACGCCATCCTCCCAAGGTTCAACAAGCCCCAAACATGTTGCGATGGAGACAGAAGACCAGACAAACCAGGGGCCTCGAACAAAAACCTCAACCCCCCCAGCGCAAGGACAAGGTGTGCCAGCTGCAGCGGGACCCGTGCCAGAGCCACTTGCCAGTTCAGAAACGCCAAGTGTAACAGGTGCGGAAAGACCGGGCACATCCGCACCATTTGTCACAGCCAGAACTGGGAGAACCTCCACGAATTAGAGGCATCCCTGCCAGGTAGGACAAACCTGCCCCCCCAGCCCAAGGGGCTTCCCTGGCCCTCAGTCCTAACCATCCACTCCGACCAGGGCTCCCTAGCCATCCACCACCTAAGGCCAAAGGTAAAAATTTGTGACAGATTGCAAGGGGTCCCCTGTGAAATGGAGGTGGACTTGGGGTCTTCAGTCTCCATTATCTCGTGGGACACCCACCAGGGAATTTGTAGCCACAGCAAATGACAAATTCCCCTACAACCCTCCCGAATCCTGCTCGCTGATTTCCAAGAGGCACCTATAAAGCTAAGGGGACAAACCAATCTTAGGGTAGAATTTAAAAAGTTCCGTGGGGAACTCACTGCCCAGGTCACCGAAGAAAGACGGGCCAGCCTTGTTGGCCTCAACTCATTTGAAGCCCTAGGAATTCGATTAGAAGGCACAAACCTTACACAATCGAGAGCCCTCGAAGCCGTCTGCAAGCAATTTGCAGACGTGTTCGACGGCTCTTTAGGCAAATACACCGGCCCCCCAACAGAGCTAAAACTAAAACCTGAAGTCTTACCTGTCTGGATCAAGGCCAGAAGAGTCCCCTTCACCCTCACAAGTAAAATTGAGAACAAACTGGACTGGCTGGTAAAACTAGGGGTGTTAGAACTATAGGGAAACCCCTATAGTTACCCCAATTAAGCCTAACGGAGAGGTGAGGGTCTGCACTGACTACAAGGCAACCCTTAACCATGCATTAAACCTCCACGCTTACCCGGTCCCCGCTGTTAAGGATGTCCTCTCCGAAATCAAGTCAGGCAGCATCTTTGCCAAGCTTGATTTGGCGCATGCGTTCTTACAGCTCCTGGTCAACAAGGAAACGGCAGATGCCCAAACAATTGTAACTCACCGCGGGGCTTTTAAAGTAACCCGCCTGCAATTTGGCATTTTAGTGGCTCCTGGCATATTCCAGGAAGTTATGGAGAAAACGCTTAAGGGAATTCCTGGGGTTTGCCCCTATTTCGATGATGTATTAATTGCAGGGGAAACTGAGGATGTTTTAGCTGAGAGACTGCAGGAGGTGCTAAGCAGATTCCGCACTGCAGGTCTTAAGCTGAAACGGGAAAAATGCTCCATAGGGGTGCCTTCCACCGAATTCTTAGGATACAGGAGAGACGCTCAGGGAATCCACCCTTAGTTCTAGGTTGCTTCTCTCCTTGATTAGTTTGCATCCATTGCTTCTTGTCCTGCCTTTGGGTGCTTTGGAGAATAGCTTGACTCCCTCTTCTTTGTGGCAGCCCCTGAGATATTGGAACACTGCTATCATGTCACCCCTAGTCCTTCTCTTCATTAAACTAGACATACCCAATTCCAGCAACCGTTCCTTATATGTTTTAGCCTCCAGACCTCTAATCATCTTTGTTGCTCTTTTCTGTACTCTTTCCAGAGTCTCAACATCTTTTTTACACCATGGTGACCAAAACTGGATGCAGTATTCCAGGTGTGGCCTTACCAAGGCATTGTATTAATACTTCACATGATCTTGATTGTATCCCCCTGTTAATGCAGCCTAACACTGTGTTGGCTTTTTTGGCACCTGTGGCACACTGCTGGCTCATATTTAAGTGATTGTCCACTAGCACTCCAAGATCCCTCTCACAGTTACTACTATTGAGCAAGGTACCACCTATACTATACCTCTGCATTTGGTTTTTCTTGCCTAAATGTAGAATCTTACTTTTTTCACCATTGAATTTCATTTTGTTAGATAGCACCCAGTGTTCAAGTCTGTGCAGATCCTCCTGTATCTTAAGTCTGTCCTCTGGAGTGTTGGCTATTCCTGCCAGCTTGGTGTTGTCTGCAAATTTGATGAGTTCCCCATCTATACCCTCGTCCAAATCATTGATGAAGATGTTGAAGAGCACTGGGCCCAGAACAGAGCCCTGGGGCACCCCACTACACACTTCCCTCCATGTAGATGCTGTTCCATTGAGGACCACATGCTGAATACGGCCAGTCAGCTAGCTACAAATCCATCTGGTGGTGATGCTATCTAACCCACATTTTTCTATCTTATCAAGTAGTAGTTTGTGATCTACTTTATCAAATGCCTTACTGAAGTCCAAGTAAATTATATCCACAGCATTCCTCTGATCCATTAATTTTGTCACTTGGTCAAAGAATGCAATAAGATTTTTCTGGCTTGATCTGTTTTTGACAAACCCATGTTGGCTTTTAGTAATGACTTTGTTTGCCTCTAGGTGCTTGCTGATTCATTGTTTGATTATCTTTTCCAGAATCTTCCCAGGTGGTGAGGTCAGGCTGATAGGTCTGTAATTTCCTGGATCCATTTTTTCCCCTTTTTTGAAGATGGGAACTACATCAGCTCTTTTCCAGTCCTCTGGTAGTTCCACAGTGCTCCAGGATCTTTGAAAAATATATTTCAGTGGTTCTGAGATCATGTCTGCCAGTTCCTTGAGAACCTTGGGGTGTAATCCATCTGGTCCTGATGATTTGAACTTGTCTAGGCTGGACAGGTGCTCACTTACCATTTTCTTGTCTATCTTAACTTGTGTTTCTATTCTATTTTTTATGGCACTGTTTTTGATAGGTTGGTCTGTTTTTTCCAGATGCAAAAAATGAGTTAAATAGTTCTGCTTTCTCTCTGTTGCTTGTCACCTACTTACCACTTTCACCCACTAATGGACCAATAATTTCCTTCACTTTTTTGTTTTTTACATGTTGAAAGAAGCTTTTTTTTGTTATTTTTGACTTTGGTCGCAAGCCTTAGTTCATTTTGAGCCTTAGCTTTCCTCACTTTGTCTTTGCAGGCTCAGGCTATTTGCTGATATTCTGACTTAGTTATGTGCCCCTCTTTCCACTTTCTATACTTGTCCTTTTTATCTTTCAATTTATCAGAGAGTTCTTTATGCAGCCGTGCTGGTTTCTTTTGAGAGCTGTTATTTTTCTTCTTTGTTGGTATTGTACTAGACTGGGCCTTATCTCACTTTTCAAAATTTCCCAAGCTTCTTGAGTTGTTTTCCCCTTTAGGATTCTCATCCATGGAATTCTTCCCAAGATTTCTCTAAGTTTATTGAAATTAGCTTTCTTAAAGTCCAAGACTCTAGTTTGACTGTATTCTATTGCTTGTGCTTCAAGAATGTTGAATTCCAATATTGCATGATCACTTCCTCCCAAGGTTCCTGTGGCTTCAACACCTTCTATCATTTCATCTCTGTTAGTGAGAATTAGATCCAAAATGGCTAATCCCCTAGTTCCCTTCTCTACTTTTTTGGTGACAAAGTTGTCTGCTAGGTTTGTCAGGAATCTGTTTGATCTTCCACTTGGTGCAGAGTTTGTCTCCCAGTTGATATCAGGGTAATTAAAGTCCCCCAGTACTATTGTGATGTGCTTCTTACATACCTTAGTTAGCTGACTAGCAAAAGGTTCATCTATGTCCTCGGTTTGGTTGAGTGGCCTATAGTATACACCTATGGCAATGTCATTTTTTCTCCCTTTTATATTGACCCAAAAGCATTCAAGACAGTTTTCATCATTGTTGTGCTCTATTTCTGTAGAGATGTAGTTATTTCTTATATAGAGAGCAACTCCACCTCTGTTCTGTACCAGCCTGCTACCGGCCCTGCAGAAAAGGCAGGGACAACCCCTTTTACAAGAAGGCAACAGGATCGAATTACGCCTGCGAAATTTATTACCACAAAAACAAACGGAACAAGACAAACCAAGAAACAGGAGCTTTAAGAAACATGAACTATCCAAGTGGTTGCCTTCAGCAAACCAGCCCTCCCCACACATTCCCCTTATATAGAGTTCAGGGCGTGGCTTCTCTCTGCCTCCTTCCGAGAAGCCCCATTGCCTTCCTCTGTTTACTCCTAATTGACTGCCTCCTGCGTCGGGCTTTCTTGAACAGGGCCAGCTGTGGGTCATCTTCATCCATGCTGTCAGGCTCACACAGCTGGGTCTCCATGATGACCAAGTGGGAGGGGCCTGGCTGAGGGCTTTCATCAGCAAGATCTTCAACCCCCTCAGCAAGGTCTTCAACACCCCCCTTTCCTCCTCTGAGTTATCCGACCCAACTGCCGAACCCACAGGCTGACCCTGAATCACAACACTATCCCGCACCGCAGGGCCCTTCCCCCGGGTCTGCCGATCCGGATGCGGTCGGGATGGAAATTGTTCATGAAAAGCGGTCACCAACGCAGGGGCATGAACAGCGGTCGTGTCTTCCCAGGTGAAGTCCTCTGGTCCGTAACCTTTCCATTCAATCAGGTACTAGAAATGACCTTTCAGCCAACGGGAATCCCTGATGCTGGCAACTTCGTACTTGGGGGTGCTGCCAACATCACGAGGTCCTGATAGGGGAGGTTCTGTTCGGCGGAGTGGACAGGCCGGTTGCTCGGGGACCAACAGAGACCGATGAAAGACTGGGTGCACGTGCAGGGAACGTGGCAGAGTTAAGCTATAGGCGACCGGATTGATGACAGCCTCGACTGGGAACGGTCCTAAATATCGGTGATCTAACTTTCTCACTGGCCGTGTTGACGGTAGGTTCCTGGTGGACAACCAGACCCGATCTCCCACTGATAGTGGAGGCGTATCCCGTCTTGACCGATCAGCAAACCTTTTGTAATCGGCCTTGGCCTTCTCTAACTGACGTCGCACCAATCGATGGATCACCTGTAACTCTGCCATGAAGTCGTTCGCTGCCGGCTCCGGTGAGTCCATGGGAGAAAGGGGGAAAAACCGGGGGTGATATCCCACATTGGCCAAGAACGGTGTCATCTGTGTGGAGGTGTGCTGTGAATTGTTAAATGCAAATTCAGCTATG
This sequence comes from Vipera ursinii, assembly GCF_947247035.1. Taxonomy (NCBI): domain Eukaryota; kingdom Metazoa; phylum Chordata; class Lepidosauria; order Squamata; family Viperidae; genus Vipera; species Vipera ursinii. Next base: position 30,797,487 of record NC_139515.1, read on the forward strand.
GCCAGATAGTCCACCCAATAGTTTTGCTGCAGATTGACATAGCAGCGCAGATATTGTTCCAGGATACCAATGACCTTCTCGGTTCCCCCATCAGTTTGAGGATGATGTACGGACGAGAGGCAAATCTTGATATCCAACGCATGCATCAACTCCTGCCAGAAGCGGGCTGTAAACTGGGGCCCCCTATCAGAGACGACTCTATCAGGGAGGCCGTGCAGCTGAAACACCTGCTGAATGAACATACGACTAGTGGCGCGGGCTGACGGTAAGCCGCGACAGGGGATGAAGTGCGCCATCTTGGTCAGCATGTCCACCACCACATACACTGTCGTAAAACCAGAGGATGGGGGTAAATCCGTCAGAAAGTCCATGGACACAGCCCCCCAGGGTCTTTTGGGTGTCAGCAAAGGCTGCAGTAATCCAGGCGGGGCCCCTGTGAGCTGACTTGGCCTGCCTGCATGGGATGCAGGAGGTAACATAGGACTGGACGTCGTGTCAGACTCGGGGCCACCAGAAGGTACGGGAGACCAGGTTCAGGATCTTGAACAGGCCGAAATGCCCCGCCGCCAGGTTATCATGACACTGGCTGAGGATGAGTCCCCTGAGTGGCCCTCCCGGAACATAGAGCCGGTGACGATAATACAAGAGTCCATCTGTGACCGTTGAAGGAGAATCTGGCCCCACCTCCTCCTTCCGCTGAGCCACCCACACCTCCTGCTGCTGTGCCTCCCGGATCCGAGCCCGTATATCAACCGGCTCCCGTACCGCAGCAAAAGACTCGACGGGGATCACTGACCTGGGCAGAAGCTTGTCTTCCACTCTGGAATATTCGGGCTTCCTGGACAGAGCATCCACTCTTTGATTGTGCCCGCTAGGTATGTACCGAACCCAGAAGTCAAACCTCGCAAAGAAAAGAGACCACCGGATCTGGCGTTGGTTCAAATTCCGAGGGGTCTGCAGGCTTTCCAAATTCTTATGGTCTGTCCGGACCTCGATTTGATGCCGCGCTCCCTCCAGATGATGCCTCCAGGCCTCGAACGCCACTTTGATGGCCAGCAGCTCCTTCTCCCAGATTGTATAATTGCGCTCCAAAGGGTTCCGTTTTCGTGAATGGTACGCGCAAGGGAAGAGGGTACCGCTGGGTGTCGTTGCCTGGAGTAACACCGCCCCAATGGCAATGTTGGAGGCGTTGCGGGTCAAGATGCTTCAAGATGGCTTCATGAAGGTCAAGATGCTTCAAGATGCTTCATGAAGGCTTCCTTCAAAGTCTGGAAAGCCTGTTGTTCTGGAGCGTTCCACTGGAACCGAGTCTTCTTCTGCAGGAGCTGGGTGAGGGGGGCTGTCAAGGCAGCAAACCCAGGGATGAAAGTTCGGTAATAGTTGGCGAACCCAAGAAGTCGCTGAACATCCTTCATCCATGCTGTCAAGGCTCACACAGCTGGGTCTCCGTGGTGACCAAGTGGGAGGGGCCTGGCTGAGGGCTTTCATCAGCAAGATCTTCAACCCCCTCAGCAAGGTCTTCAACACCCCCCCTCCTCCTCTGAGTCATCCGACCCAACTGCCGAACCGACAGGCTGACCCTGAATCACAACAACCTCCTCTTTTATTTGGTCTGTTTCTTTTGAATAATTTAAATCCCTCTAGCTGTGTGTTCCATTTGTGGGTTTCATCCCACCATGTTTCTGTAATGGCGACAATATCCTATCTGCCCTCATTAACCTGAATTTCTAGTTCACCCTGTTTATTGCTCATACTCTGTGCAATGATGACTGACCCTGTGTTTACTTTCTACATGACCTGTGTGGTGTCTGAGTCCCCCTATTGTCTTACCACCTATTTGGTTAATGCACTTTGTGTGGCATTTGCTATTAGAAGCTTGATTTTGCTTGACAGCAAGGTTGATATTCTTGTCCACACACTCATCTATATTACATGTACTGGTGTAATTATGACATTGTTTGCTTTTAGTTGTTCGCAGATGTGTTTTTTGATTATCTTTTTAAGGATCTTCCCAGGTATTAATGTTAAACTGATTGGTCTGTAGTTTCCTGAGTCCGTTTTTTTCGCTTTCTTGAAGATGGGAACCACATCAGCCCTTTTCCAATCCTTAGGTACTTCCCCGGCGCTCCAGGATTTATGAAAGATATGGTGCAATGGTTCTGAGTTAACATCTGCCAGCTCCTTCAGAATTCTGGGATGTAATCTTTCGGGTCCCAGTGATTTATACTTGTCAAGGTTGGATAGGTTTTCTCTTACCATTTTCTTGCTTATTTTAATTTTTGTTTAATGTCCTGATCTTGTTTCAGTTCTTTCAAGTTGCATTGCTCCATTGAGCTATGTATATTGTTTGGTTTGTGTGTGACCAATAATACAAATACTTCTTGTTAAGTCGCGTGGCAGGACCGTGAAGGAACAGATGACAAGACAACGGGTCAGTAACTCAGCTTTATTGTGGCTGACACAGCTGGGCTTCCACAGCCCTGCAGCCCTTTAAATACTCTTGCTGGCAGGCAGGCGGCCAATCAATTGTGTTGAAATGTCCCACCAGAACTGACCGACCAATCAGGGCAAGAGTTGACGCCACCTGCTGTTGCCGGGCGCTGACACCGGCTGTTGCCGGGCGCTGAGCTGTCAAAGAACAATAACTATGTATATAACACTTCTCATCTGATAGCATGTTTTTCTGCCTCTTCTGTATCTTCTCTGTTGAATATGGATTCTAATGCTTCTATAAATTCTGTTTGTGTGGTGTCTCACATGTTACACCTGTCATCATGTTCAAGTATTCATAATACCTGCTGGCTTAATTGTTTGTTCAATAAATTATGAACAATGTTCACCCAGGTTTCAGAGCATTGCTTTAATATTTGAATTTTATCCCTTTTAGTTTTCCAGAGAGCCATGAACACCTGGTTCTTCCTCCAAGCATTGGACTAGGATGGTGGGTGGTATGCTGGTTGGTCTGACATTTGGGGGCAGGGGAATTTGTTTTTGCAAATTGTTCTGGGTTTCCCAGAGTCAATATATGATACAGGCCATATAAGTCCTGTAAATAAATTATCTTATTTGCATAGCAGTTTAGACTGCTTTTCAATATCAAGACTACTTTTGAAACTACTAGTAGTCCTTGCTTAATGACTGCCCAAAATTATGACTGTTGAAAAAGAAAATTGGTCCTTGTATTGACTGTGGACATGTGATACATTTGTGTATTTCACAGCTAATGTCTGATAAGCAGAGTCAATGGCAGAAAAATTGCAATGGCAATCACATGTTAACTCACTTAATGACCATGATAGCAGTGAGATCATAAGTCCATCATGGTCATGTGATAACTTGCTTAAGGACCATATTGCTTAGCAATAGAGTTGCTGGTTTCAATTGGGGTTGTTAAACAAGGATTACCTGTAGCTTCGCAGGAGCTTAAAAATGATCCTGGGACTTCTCTATTAGGCCAAATCCTTAAACAATAGTATTAGACTGTAAGCCCCACTGTACAGAATAGTCTTTCTGTGAGTAGTAGATTGTACAATAGCCTGAAGCAGATTGGTCTTTTATAATAACAAAATACAGTTGTTAACTTCTCATGTCACAGAGATATAACATACATTTTAGTCTTCATCATGCCTAGATTTGAAACTAGAAAGAAAGATAGGCACACAAATCTCTTTTTTTTATTGAAAAGTTTTACAGTACATTTTTGAATACAAAACCCCTCCCCTCCCCCTCCCCTCTCCCCAAACCTCCCCAACTCTCCCCCCCCTCCCCGACTTCCCAGAGCTAAATACAGGGTATAAAAATACAAACAAACATAATCTAAAATATGCAAACAACAATAAAATATTAAATTCTATCGCACTTTAACTCTTAATGAAATAACTACAAGTTAATTATACATCATATAAATCCACTACTTATTCAAATGCTAAATGAAACTTTTTAGTCCCATATTTATTCTGAATATAATCAATCCATCTTCTCCACTCCACAATGTATCTCTGTTGCGATTGGTCTTTCAAATACGCTGAGATCTTTGCCATTTCCGCCAAGTTGGAAACTTTTAAAGTCCATTCTTCTATAGTCGGCAGTTCTTCCTTCTTCCAATATTGCGCTACTAAAAGTCTCGCTGCTGTAATTAAATTCAACATCAACTTAGTGTCCACAACGGTAGTATCTGTGATAATACCCAATAAAAACAGTTGCAGACAAAACTTTATCCTTTTCTTTTACAAGCCCACCATATATGAAAATACGTTGCATCCTCACAACCACACCTCCAACATTTGGGCTGGCAGTTCGGATACATACTTGCTAATTTTTTAGGATCTAAGTGCCACCTATAAAACATTTTGTAAAAGTTCTCAATTAAATTTTGGGCCTGTGTAAATTTTACATTTCTCACCCAGATCTTTTCCCAAGTATCCATTGTAATAACTTCTTGAAAATTCTGAGCCCACTTTATCATACAATCTTTAACAAGTTCCGTCTCTGAATCAATTTCTATCAATGCAAGATATATCCGTTTGATACGTGCTTGACCTTGATCTCTAATTTGCTTTACCAAATTTTCATCAATCATTGAAAAACCAGTTTTCTGATCCTCTTTCCACCTAGCCTGTAATTGCCCATACTGAAACCAGGTTTGTACAATCTTTTCTTCTTTTAAAATATTATATGACTTTAATTGCCATACATTCCTCTCAAAACTTAAAATTTCCTTATATGTAGTCACATCATGTTTAAATCCCACATTTATATTTTCTATTGCATGTTTAGGTATTGCCCAAATAGGTATCTTATAATTTAACTTATGTCTGTACTTTTTCCAAACTCGCAACAGAGCATACCTTAAGATATGTGTCTTAAACACATTATCCACCTTCTTATCATACAATAAATATCCATGCCATCCAAATAACAAATCATGACCCTCAAGATTTAATAATCTCGCTTGTGTTAAATTAAACCAGTCACTTATCGCTGACAAAGCAGCAGCTTCATAATATAATTTGAAATTAGGCATTTTAAGACCACCTCTTTCACGCATATCTTGCATTATCTTAAATTTAACTCGTGGCTTTTTCCCTGCCCAGACAAATTTATTAATTCCTACCTCCTACTGGACTTTCCTATTACGGGACTGCCTTATCTGGACTTGTTCGGACTTTATGTATAGATACTCCAGCACGGACTTGTTCGCCCTCAGGGGTGCCCCCCTCTCCTGGGTGCGTCCCGCCTTCTTTGCCACTCCCAGTTTTGATGAAGGGCCCAATTATTGGGACCCTGAGAGATGGCCGGGTAAGGCCAGGGGCTCTCGATATAAATTTAATAGGAGGCCCCTGGTTAATTTTTAGTGAAATTTTTAGGGGGTTAGGGAGAGGGGTGGGGGGTAATGGTTGTCTGACTATGGGGGGTGGCCATACAACCATGGTGCAGGCCAGGCCTGGGTCCGACTGCGTTCGGGGGGAGCGGGGTGTGGTTACATCTGGGGCTCGGGAGCGGGTCGTGGGATTACCGATTCCCACGACACTGGGGTATGGCAGCAGGCGTATGGACAGAGGGCCGTATTGTTACCGGGACGGTTGTCTCCGCTGTCTACAAGCGATGAGGTGCTCCGACCCTCTGTTTCTTCCCCGAGGTGCCAGGAGCGAGGATGTGCAGCCTCCTGAGCTCCGGCTGGTGTACCTGAATGCCAGGTCCGTGGTTAACAAGGCTCCCCTTGTGCGGGATTTGGTGGAGGGTGAGCATGCGGACCTGGCTTGTATCACCGAAACCTGGTTGGGTCCAGAGGGTGGGGTCCCTTTGGTTGATCTTTGCCCACCAGGTTTCCGAGCGCTACACCGGCCTCGGGCTCAAGGTAGGGGCAGGGGAGTGGTGGTAGTTATCAGGGAGACCTTATGTCCGCGGGAGACCACCATTCTTCAGATAGTCGGGTGTGAGTCTCTCTTTTTGAGGTTTGGTCCGGGGGCACAGTTGGGCTTGCTGCTGGTGTACGTTTCGCCTAGTCACACAGCGGCAGCCCTGCCTGAGCTACTCGATGTCCTCTCCGGTTTGGTGATTGAGTTCCCCAAACTTTTAGTTTTGGGTGACTTAAATCTACCATCCCTGGGAGGGTCATCTGAGTTAGCCCGGGAGTTCATGGCTTCCATGACGGCCATGGACCTGACGCAGGTAATTTCTGAACCAACTCATGAGGGAGGCCACACCCTTGACCTGGTTTTTTTATCTGGACGGTGGTTGGATGATCTTGGTGGGGGCTCTCCATTTATTATGCCCCTGTCATGGACCGATCATCACCTCCTGCGGCTGGTCTTCTGTCTTGCCACCCCCCGCCATGGGGATGCGAAACCAACTAGATGGTACCACCCCAGGCGCTTAATGGACCCTGACGGGTTCCAGGCAGCGCTGGGACCCCCACCTGCCTCCGTCACTCACAACTCGGCGGATGCCTTAGTGGAAGCCTGGGAAAGGGCAGCCACTGAGGCACTGGACCGAGTTGTACCCTTGCGGCCCCTTACCCGGTGCAGATCCCAACGAGCTCCATGGTTTTCCGCGGAGCTCCGGGAGATGAAGCGTAGGAAACGGGGCCTAGAGAGCTGCTGGAGGTCCAGCCGATCCGAATCCGACCGGTTGCGGTTAAGAACCTAAATTAGGTCTTATCTCGCAGCGATGAGGGCGGCGAGGTGTAATTACTTCTCTGCCCTCATCGCATCTGCAGATAATCGCCCGGCCGCCCTGTTCAGGGTGACTCGCTCCCTCCTTAATCAGGAGGTGAGGGAGGATCCCTTGCAGGGTCGCGCCGAGGAGTTTGGTCAACATCTGTTGGATAAAATCGCTCGGATTCGGACCAGTTTGGACTCCAGCTGGGCAGACTCTGACGATCAGGACACGGGCAGTCTTGTCAATGTTATCTGGGAGGAGTTTGATTCTGTGACCCCTGATGAAGTGGACAGGATTATGGGGAGGTTGAGCTCCACCACATCTTTATTGGATCCGTGCCCTTCCTGGCTGGTTTATGCAGCTAGGGAGAGGACACGAGGTTGGTTCCAGGCGGTTATATCTGCTTCTTTGAGTGAGGGTAATTTCCCCACCGTCTTGAAGGAGGTGGTGGTGAGACCCCTCCTCAAGAAGCCTGCCTTGGACCCAGCTGTGTTGAACAACTTTCGCCCAGTCTCCAACCTTCGCTTTCTTGCGAAGGTTGTTGAGAGTGTGGTGGCGCATCAGCTCCCTCTGGTCCTGGATGAAGCGGATTATCAATCGGGTTTCAGGCCCGGGTACAGCACGGAGACGGCATTGGTCGCTCTGGTGAATGATCTCTGGAGGGCCCGGGATAGGGGATGTTCCTCTGTCCTAGTCCTATTAGACCTCTCGGCGGCTTTCGATACCATCGACCATGGTATCCTGCTGCGGCATCTCAGGGGATTGGGAGTGGGAGGCACGGTTCTTCGGTGGTTCTCCTCCTATCTCCTGGGACGTTTGCAGTCGGTGTTGGCAGGGGGGCAGAGATCGGCCCCTAGGTCTCTCGTTTGTGGAGTTCCTCAGGGGTCGGTCCTCTCGCCTCTCCTGTTCAACATCTACATGAAACCGCTGGGTGAGATCATTTGTGGTTTTGGAGTTGGGTATCATGAATATGCTGATGATACCCAACTTTTTATTTTGACCCCAAACCACCCCAGTGATGCCCTCGCTGTGATGTCCCGTTGCCTGGAGGCGGTTCGGGTCTGGATGGGGAGGAACAGACTTCAACTCAACCCTGACAAGACTGAGTGGCTGTACATTCCGGCATCCAGGGACATTCAAAATGTTCCATCGCTTTCTCTGGGGGGTGAGTCTTTACCCCCCCGTGGATAGGGCTCGCAACTTGGGAGTCCTCCTAGATTCACGGCTTACCTTAGAAGATCATATAGTAGCCGTGACTAGGGGGGCTTTCGCTCAGGTTCGCCAGGTGCATCAGTTGCGGCCCTATCTAGACCGGGATGCCCTGTGTACAGTCACTCATGCGCTCGTGGCCTCTCGTCTTGACTATTGCAATGCTCTCTACATGGGGCTTCCCTTGAAGACCACTCGGAGGCTCCAACTGGTACAGAATGCGGCCGCGAGAGTTGTCTTGGGAGTTTCCCGGTACTCCCATGTTACACCTTTGCTCCGCGAGCTGCATTGGTTACCAGTTGTCTTCCGGGTGTGGTTCAAGGTCTTAGTGATGGTTTTTAAGTCCCTACATGGCATGGGTCCGGAATACCTCGGGGACCACCTGCTGCCGGCGTCAACTCCCCTCCGCCCTGTGCGTTCCCACAGAGAGGGCCTCCTCAGGGTGCCTCCAGTCAGAGAATGCCGGCTGGTGGCCCCCAGGGGGAGGGCCTTCTCTTCTCTGTGGAATCAACTGCCAGTTGAGTTCCGGATGGCACCAGATCTCCGCTCCTTCCCGCGCGGGTTAAAGACCCATTTATTCGAACAAGATGGCCTGGCATGATGGGGAGTCAACTTAGCATTTTAATATTTGTATATTATTACTGTTTTATTTTGGGCAATAATTTAATTCTTTTTAACTTTTGTACTTTTGTATTTTTATTATATGCCCTGTTCACCGCCCTGAGTCCTTCGGGAGAAGGGCGGTATAAAAATTTAATAAAATTTAAACTTAAACTTAAACTTTTTGCCATTCCTCCAAATTTAAATCCTTTTTAAGTATAGGTATCATTTGAAATAAAAATAAAATTTTTGGCAAAACATTCATTTTCACTGCTGCAATTCTTCCCAATAAGGATAATTGTAATTTTTTCCAACTATCTAATTCTTTTTGTATTTTTCCCCATAACTTTTCATAATTATTTTTATATAACTTCACATTTAAGGTTGACAAATATATCCCCAAATATTTAACCCTTTTAACTATTTCAAATCCTGTTAGCTCTTCTAAAACAGCCTTTTGTGATACTGTCATGTTTTTAGACAACATTTTATTTTTTGTATGTTGACCTTAAATCCAGAAACTTTCCCATATTATGTTATTATCTCCATCAATTCTACAACTGAATAATCAGGCTGAGTCACTGTAACAACCAGATCATCTGCAAACGCCCTCAATCTATAATTCTGGTCTCTAATTTGAATTCCCTTAATTTTATCCGAATCACGTATTTTAATCAGTAATATTTACAATGTTAAAACAAATAATAGAGGTGACAACGGGCACCCCTTCCTTGTACCTTTTTCAATATTACATACTTCAGTCAGACTATTATAAACTATTATGCGGGCTGTTTGCTTTTGATATATTGCCCTGATTGGTTGTAAAAATTTATCCCCAAATTCCATTTTCTCTAATACTTTCATCAGAAATTGTCAATCCAATTGATCAAAGGCTTTTTCAGCATCCAAAAAGATCAACGCTGCAGGAATCTGATTGTTTCTTTCCAAAAATTCCAACAAATCTATATGTCTCACATTGTTCTTCATTTGTCTACCACTTATAAACCCAGTTTGATCAACATGAATTACTTGTTGTATTACCCTCATTAATCTGTTAACTAAAACTTTGGCAAATATCTTGTAGTCCATATTCAAAAGTGATATTGGCCTATAATTTTTTGCTTGGTTGACATCCTGATCTTCCTTCGGGATCAAGGAAATAAAAGCAGTCTTCCAAGACGGAGGTACCCCTCCTCCCATTTGAATTGTCTGGAACAATTCCCTTAAGGGCTTCACCATCTCTAACTGTAAATTTTTATAATACACAGCAGTCAATCCATCCGTACCCGGCGCTTTACCCACTTTCAGTTGTTTAATTGCTAAAAAAATTTCTTCATCAGTTATCAATTGATTCATCCCTTCCTTTTGTTATTGCGTAAGAACAGGAATATTAGATCTTACCAAATAATTATCTATATCTGCATCTCTAATCTTATCTCTAGCATACAACGTAGAATAAAAATCAACAAAAGTCTATTTGATAAGACTCTGCTGGTACACTACTTTACCCTTATGTTCTATTCTATCTATATTAAAAGCCCTTTGCTTCTTCCTTAACAAATAAGCTAACCATCTACCTGGTTTATTAGCATTACAAAAAATATTATTTCTAGCATACCGTAAATTAGTTGCCACTTGATCAGCCATTAACTTATCAAACTGACCCCTTAATAAAGTAATTACCTCTTTAATCTTCCCATCAGATGGATTCAAAATTAAAGCCTTTTCTTTTTCCTTAATTTCATCCTCTAATTCTTTCCTCCTAAATTCCAATTTACGTCTATATTTATTGTTCAAATATATTAATACATCTCTCATATAAGCTTTGGTAGGATCCCAAACCATCTCAATAGAAGTACCTTTATGCATATTAATTTTAAATAATTCCTTCTTCTGTTTTTTACACTCTTCCACATTTTCCTGATATCTAAACAAATTTTCATTTAAGTGCCAGGACCGTCTATCCCTATTATCTTTTTCTATCTCTAACCATACTGGACTATGATCAGACATAGTTCTTGAACAAATCTTGATCTTCTTAATCCTAGAAATAAAATAATTAGTAATTAATACAAAGTCAATCCTAGAGAAAGATTGATGCCTGTCGGAGAAAAAAGTATAGTCCTTTTCTTGCAAATTCCTTTCTCTCCAAATGTCTCGCAATTCCAAGTCATCCTTCATCTCAAAAAAAGATTTAGGCAGTTTAGCATGACTTGGGGTGCTTTTAAAAAAAAACCCTTGTCCATTTGTACATCCAAAATGCCGTTCCAGTCTCCCATCAAAATATAAGATTTATAATCCCACTGAATTATCTTGCTGTGTAATAAACTGTAAAAATCTCCTTGTTGTTGATTAGGAGCATATAGTCCAACCAAAAGCGTTTTCTTGCCTTCTATTAACAGTTCAATTATAACATATCTTCCTTGTTTATCTGCTTCAATTAAAGCCGCTGTCAAAGTATTCTTAACATAAATAACCACTCTATTTTTCTTATCAGTTGCAGAAGCGATAAACTGTGTGCCCAACCTTGAGTTTAACAAATATTTTTGATCCATGGTTCTAATATGTGTTTCTTGTAGACAAATAACATCATTCTTAAATTGCTTTAAGTATTGAAATACTTTCTTTCTCTTCTGTGGTGAATTTAAACCATTAACATTCCTGGTTAGAAACTTTGTCGCCATCTTTCGCGACCTGAAGCTTTTGGAGTGCTTTTTCCAAAATCACCTGCACTCTCTTAGGTCGCGCTCCTCCCACTGCTTCACTGTAAGTAAGTTTTGGAGGTTCCATCATAACTATCTGCTGTTCTTGTTCTTGCTCTCGTCTCATTCGTCTAGCAGCAGCACGTGTCATTCTCTGGTCTCTAACCTCCTCTGATGATACTGAAATTTGATCCACTCCTGTAACTTTCTGAAATTCTCCATCTTTCATCTGCATAAGTCCTTGTGTGTTCTTACTTTGTGATTGATACTCTCCCTCACCATTCTTCTTTTTGGATTGCAAAAGTGGTATGGGGATTGCTTTTAAAACATTAGTATGAAAATCACATGCCTGTAACACTGTAAGAAGACGATGTCTCGTACCTGCATACATCACCACCATACCCACTGGTATCTCCCATCTAAACTGAATATCCCCTCTTCTTAATTCTTGTGCCAGAAAAGCAAATTCCTTCCTTCTTCTTAGGATTCTTAGAGGGATCTCTTTTAAAATTAAAACTTCATGTTCAGCAATTGCAAATTTATTATTGTAAAAAGCTTGAATAACCTCATTTCTGATTGCTCTCTTTGTAAAGTAAACCACCACATCTCTGGGTAATTTCTTTTGTCTTGCAATCCACAAATTAACACGAAATATTTTGTCTATGTCCTCCATAATTTCTTCTGCTGAGCTCTCCAAAACACCTTCCAAAGCCTCTGAAACTATTTTTTTCAAATTTTCCTTAGAATCCTCTTTTAAACCTCTAATTCTCACAGTGAACTCCGTCTCCCTATACTGTAGCAAGGTCAAATCGTCGTCAATCTTATCCACCACATTTTCAGTCTCTGTCATTTTTGCATGTAATCTGATATTATTTTGGCTGAGATCTTCCACTCTCTTGTCCAGACGCTCTATACATACAGCCATGCCTTGAAATGCAAGTAAGATGTCTGCCCTCATTTCTGTAAGCTTCTCCTCCATAAGTTCAGCTAATTGTTGAGATTGCTTTTTCAAAGCCTCTTGCAAAACCTCCTGCAGATCTTTCACTGTAAAAGTTGGTACAGGTGCAGGTGCAGGTGAAGGGGGGGCATTAAAGCTTGTAATGAAGATTGCTGCACCGGGGAAGCCCCCGCGCTTCTAGGAACTTTAGAATATTTGGCAGCCATTTTCACCCACTATTGCCTGTTGCGCACTTTCACTTTTATCAAACTCCACAAAGTCCACTGAATTAAAGATCATAAACTTGCTTTCACCTGATTCTCCTGTACCGCTCTGCCTGCATCCAAGTTATCTGAGGTTCACTCTTGCTGGCAGGGATGGTTGCTACACCTTGCTCTGCTTCAAAGCCCTGGAGCAGAGGCGTCCTGGGGTCCGGAGCAAACTCAGGCTTCGGGGGGGCTCGATCCTTCAGCCACCAGAGTTTCAACTCTGGCGGCCCGGGAGACCTCTACCCCTGCTTGGGCACTCAACCCCTCCTCTTCTCCCGAGGAGCGGGCTTCCGAGCCGCCAAAACAGCTGATCGGTGCTGTTTTCGGCGGTTCCACAGAAACAACGGGGCTGACAGCCTGAATGGCTGCCGGCGGCGGAGCCTTGCACACAAATCTTGAATATTATAGTTAGTAGTTGCTTGTTTTCTGCTACAAGTGCAGCTGTTCTAGTATGTGTAATAAAACTAGTGTATCAAGAACTGTGGCCTTGAATCTCTGCCTGCAATACTTATTCAAGTATTCATCTGAGTGTAGAATGATGCTTTTCTGCAAACATGCCTAATTTTTAGCATACTGAGTTTATTCCACATAAGAACTTAGTTTTTCAAAATACTACAATGAAGAACAATCATATAAGTAGATTGATAAATACAAAATGTGTGTTTACTACGATAGGGAATCAGTTATTCTTAAAATAATTGCTATTTATTTGCAGTGCATTGATTCACCAGTATGATGAAAGTAGTCCTTGCCAGTTTGGAACTTATATTAAAATGATCAGCAAGTGAAGTTAGTAACTAATATGGCTTGGGTCTGGATTGTCTAAGGGAACACCTGCTGCCGGCATCAACTTCCCATCGTCCTGTGCGCTCCCACAGGGAGGGCCTTCTCAGGGTGCCGGCGGTTAAGGAGTGCCAGCGGGTGATCCCCAGGGGGAGGGCATTCTCTGTGGGCACGCCTGCCCTTTGGAATGATTTACCGGTGGAACTTCGGACCGCCCCCGATCTGCGTTCATTTCGCCGGGACCTGAAAACCTGGTTTTTTGATTTATTAGGCCTGGACTGAAGGGGTTTTAGCTTTTAATATTGTTTTAATTGTTGGGCTTAAGTAATTTAATCTATTTTAATTTTATATTATTTTTATATTGTATTTTATGCTGCCCTGTAAATCGCCCTGAGTCCTTCGGGAATAGGGTGGTATAAAAATTTAACTAAATAAATAAATAAACTAATATGAATGCAAATGTATAACCGGTAATGGCAAACTAACTTAAAAATTCCAAGTGTTTCTATGAAATAATAGCTGTTTGGTGCCACCTAGTGGTTACCTTGCTCTTAAAATAGCTTTTTGTCATTCTTGTTTTTATTTTCTCATAGAGATATAATTCAAACTAATTTATTTCTGAATTTTTTATATTATTGGTTTGCAAATTAGTCATCATATGTGTACTATGAAATTATAATTTGAATAAATCTTTATTTAATTTGGCTAGATAATTTTTGTATATTATTTATTTATTTATTATTTATACCCTTTATTGTACCATTTTATATGCACACCATCCAAAAATGTTGTTTAGTCACTGGCATTTGTATATTTAACTCCTTTCATATGAAGTTGGGTTTTTTTCTGTCTCTCTGTCTTTCTGTTTTCACAGAGCTAATGGAATGAAACATTTCAGTCTCAAGTGACAAAGCTGCAAGTGAAAAGTGAAAGCATAAAGCAACTGAAAGCACACTGGTATGCAAGAAGATCAGCACTATTTAAGTTATTTATTATTTAATTTCTTAATAATCAGCTGAAGCCAAAACAGTGGCATGGCAAAAAGCTAGGAATAAAATCACTGGACCTTTTGGAGACAGAATTAAAAAGGAGATATATAAAAAAATCTTTTTTGATACCATTCCAGAGTGGCACATAGTTATTTTTAAACAAGTTTGTATTTGAATTTGATAACTTAACCCACAAATATTTCACATTTTTCTCAACCCTAAAAGCCGACCTTTTAGTCAATTTAGTCAATTTAGTATTACCATCCTGTCCAGTCATATTCTTAATGAACATTTTCTACTTACTAATTTTAAAACTGGCCAAGGACCCGAACTTTGTCTTTGCCTTTGTCTTTTAAATGCAGATGGCCTGCTGAATCTTGTCCTTATGGGTTTGTTCTCCTACATCAGGGGTGTCAAACTCAATTTCATTGAGGGCCGCATCAGCATTGCGGTTGCTCTCAGGGGGCCGGGTGGGTATGGCCTGGGTGGGCGTGGCCTACTGAGTGGGCATGACTAGAGTGTGTATGGCCTACTGGGTGGGCATGGCCAGCTCTACATCGTTCACATCAAGGGTGCCTATGGGGGCCCGGGCAGGAGTGGGACAGATCTGAGGATCTCTGGGCCAGGGCCAAGGCAGTGAGGGCTGTTCCCTCACTGTTTCCAGGATGGCTTCATGGGCCACATGAAACCACTTCGCGGGCCGGATCCGGCCCCCAGGCCTTGTGTTTGACATGTCTGTCCTACATTGTGCCACACATTTATAAAGTGGTTGTTTTGTTTCCCAATGTACAGATCTGCACATCGCTCACTGCATGGTACTGCATATACCATGTTGCTCAGTTTGTATCTGGGTGTTTTATCTACTAAAGGACAATGCAATTGACAAGCCACAATATTATTGTATTTTCCCTGGGGAAGCCAGCCATGCATATATGGACTCCCCAAAATCCACAAAGAAGGAACTCAACTCAGACCAATTGTCAGGAGCATCAACTCTGTCACCTACAACATTGCAAATCATCTAACCACCTTATTAACTCCTCTAGTTGGCAACATCACCCATCACATCAACAATTCACAGGACTTTGTCAGCAAGGTTTGGAAACTAAAACTGGACCCGGATGAGAACATGGTTTCTGATGATGTGACTTCCTTCTTCACCTGCATTCCAACAACTGAAGTGAAGAAACGGCTGCTACAAGACAGTACCTTAGGTGACAGAACCAACCTCAGCCCAGACCACATATGTGCCATGCTGGACCTCTGTCTGACCACTACCTATTTTAAATACAATGAAGATTTCTACAGACAAAAACACAACTGTGCCATGGGTTCAGCTGTGTCCCCCATTGTGGCCAATCTCTACATGGAAGAAGTAGAAACCAGAACCCTAAACTCCTTCACAGGAATTCCACCCACTCACTGGTATAGGTGGATGATACTTGGCTCAAGATCAAAGCACAGGAATTGGAAGCATTCAGCAAACTGTTCTGTCCCAGCCTACTACCTCCTTGTTACTTCACAAGGCAACCCCTAATTTAGCAGTGGACTGGATAAATAAACCCCTTTTATTGAAGTTACAGACCTTGTCCACAAACAAAACAGAGCACGAGCCAACAGGAAATAACTCACTGATAACATAAACAGACCATCATCTCTTGACACAGAAGTTCTTTGCAAACAGTTGCCTCCAGCAATCAGCCCTGCCCACACATTCTCTTTTTGTTACGCAGCCCCCAAGGCGTGGCTTCTCACTGCTTTCTCCTTCTCTCCTGGAGTCGCCCTATTGCTTCCCTCTGATTTACTTGTGTGACCTGTCTACATTTCCGAGCGTCTCTGAGGCTTCCAGCTGTGCTTCCTCTGAGTCTGACTCTGCCTCCTAGCCCAGCTGACTTTCAGCTTGACCACGAGTGGAGGGGCCAGGTTCTTCCTCACTTTGTAAGTCTGTAACTCATCAGAGCCTTCCTCTGACTCTGATTCCCTGGACTCAGCTGCCAGGATCACAGGCTGGCACGGAATCACAACACAAACATATCAACTCAGTAGACAGATACATCAAATTCACACTGGAAGATATTAAGCAAAATAGTTTAGCCTTCTTGGACTGCACAGTACACATTAAGGAATACAGAAGCCTTAACATTGAACTTTACAGAAAACCCACACACATAGATTAATATTTACATTTTGATTCTCACCACCCACTGGAACACAAAATGCTGAAGACCTGCCTACCAGCAAAGATGGGAAAGAAAAAGAACTAAAACACATCAAGGAAGACCTTAGAACTTGTGGCTGTCCCAAGCGGGCCTTCATCAAATCCCTAAAAAGACCCAGCAGGAGTTCCTCAATAACAGGCAAGGGAGAAAAAATAAATGAAGCAACATAGTCATTCCATACATTGCAGGCATATCAGAAAAGCTCAGGAGGATCTTCAGCCTACACAACATATGTGCACACTTCAAACCCAAGAATACACTAAGGTTTGTCCATCCCAAGGATAAAACACCCAGACATAAACTGAACAATGTGGTATATGCAGTACAATGCAGTGAGCCATGTGCAGATTAGCACATTGGAGAAACAAAACAACCACTTCATAAATGCATGGCACAACATAGAACAAACCTATCAGGACAAGATTCAGCAGTCCATCTGCATTTAAAAGATAAAGGCACTCTTTCGAAGACAGCAAGATTTTGGACAGAGAAGACCACTGGTTTGAAAGAAGGATCAAAGAGGCCATCTATGTCAGAATTGAACAGCCCTCTCTCAACAGAGGAGGAGGGATACGTCATCATCTATCTGCAGTCTGCAACACAGTCCTTTCAACAGTTCCAAGAAGGCTCCACACCCATTTGCATTCCTCAGGTGACTCTGACAACACAGATAAACCTCCAGATGGCCTCAATGACTCTCTGAAACAATGCAAATGACCAGTTGTCTGCAAGGAGTATTAAAATTCTTCCATTCCCCACCATCCAGTCAGACCTGAAGAAGCTTCTTGGATGAGAAGTGAAATGCCTTCAAAGAAAAGCAAGAATGTCCAGTTGCCTTATGAAAAAGCAACTTTGGGACAACTAGGACTAAGGAGAAGTTTCCTGACAGTTACAACAATTAACCAGTGGAATGACTTGCCTTCAGACGTTGTGAGTACTCCAACACTAAAGGTTTTTAAGAAGAGACTGGACAACCATTTGTCTGAAATGGTATAGGGTTTCCTGCTTGAGCAGGGGGTTAGATCAGAAGACTTCCAAGGTCCCTTTCAATTCTATTCTGCTATTTTGTTATAAAGCTATTTTATGCAGCTTCCACTATCTTCTCCTAAACATTATGAGTTATACTGTAGCATTATCAGTAGTTCCATTCGCCTGGGGAGGATATTTTTTCTGTTGACATGTAACAAGTCGTATGCATACTGCCTGTGGCTAAAATAATTGTGTACTATGTCTATTCAGTTCTAAGCTTACAAATGGTATTTATGCATACTTTTAAGAGTCTCTATAAAATCCTTAGAACCTACTGATGTAATAGCAGTAATGACACACAATGTGCAATGGTGGGATTTTAAGCCACATTCATTCAATCAAAGTATTGTTTAAACCTTCAGGATTACTCTGGATTATAGCTAAATAATATTAGAATTCAGAATATTTACTATCTTTCTATAGAACCTAATTACTATAATACTTGAAATTGATAGTTGCTAAGCTATGCAGTTGAAGTCTTCTATTGAAGCCCAATTGTAATGAAGATCTATTTTTAAAAAGTCAGTGAAGAAATCAATACACTTTATCTAGGTTATCAAAAGATATATAAATTGATAAATAGCATTTGTTTCAATGTAGTTATCTCTTATATCCCTGAACTGAATGACAGTTCAGATGCTTTTAAAAAGAATTAGCTAGCACTTTGTGTGTTTAATATTTTTCCAAGCTTTAATTGATAAGTATTAATTATTATTTTTCTTTTAAAAGAAAGCCTAATCAATTATCCCAAGTAGGCAAACTTGGACAGAAATAAATAATGAAATAAGTCATATGGAACTGCATTTTAGTTTTATTTAAAAAATAAAATCGTACAAAACCTCATAGACTGCTATAAGAAAGAACATTTTGAATAAAGAATACCTGATGAGGGTAAAATGAAAGAATCAAGATGGATTCAGAACAAACTACCTTTTGTTAAATTTTATTTCTCAATGATACATTGGTTATGTCTGTGCATATAAATTAGATTTCATGTACAGCTATCACTATCTTGGATAACAATAAAGATATAGTAGTTCCCTCCCTTTGATCAATTTTCATAGCCTGTCAGACTTTGTATCTAAGTTAATACAAAGGGCTGAAAAAGACAGCTAGTACCTATTACAAAGAAGTTGATACCAATTATTATATTTCTTTTAAAAATGGTCAACTGAAACGCGGATGTACATGAAGAAGTTGGGAAAAAGAATGTGGACATTATGCATCCCACACGGAAAAGTATGGTAAAGAATTAATATGCATGTTGGTACAAGAACAGTTCAAATTATTTTTTTTATTGAAAAGTTTTACAGTACATTTTTTAAAAGACGAAACCCCTCCCAACCCCCTCCCCTCTCCCCAAACCTCCCCAACTCTTCCCTCCCCTCCCCCTCCCCCCTTCCCGACTTCCCAGAGCTAAATACAGGGTATAAAAATACAAACAATCATAATCTACCATATGCAAACAACAATAAAATATTAAATTCTATCGCACTTTAACTCTTATTAAAATAACTACAAGTAATTTATATATCACATCAATACTTATTCAAATGCTAGGTGAAACTTTTTAATCCCATATTTATTCTGGATGTAATCAATCCATCTTCTCCACTCCACAATATATCTCTGTTGTGACTGGTCTTTCAAGTACGCTGAGATCTTTGCCATTTCCGCCAAATTGGAAACTTTTAAAGTCCATTCTTCTATAGTCGGCAGTTCTTCCTTCTTCCAATATTGCGCTACTAAAAGTCTCGCTGCCGTAATTAAATTCAACATCAACTTAGTGTCCACAACAGTAGTATCTATAATAATGCCCAGTAAAAACAATTGCGGACAAAACTTTATCCTTTTCTTGAATATTTTTTGCATATTCCACCAGATTTTAATCCAAAAAGCTTTAACCTTTTAACAGGTCCACCATATATGAAAATACGTTGCGTCTTCACAACCACACCTCCAACATTTGGGCTGGCAGTTCGGATACATACTTGCTAATTTTTTAGGATCTAAGTGCCACCTATAAAACATTTTATAAAAGTTCTCTCTTAAATTTTGGGCCTGTGTAAATTTTACATTTCTCACCCAGATCTTTTCCCAAGTATCCATTGTAATAACTTCTTGAAAATTCTGAGCCCACTTTATCATACAGTCTTTAACAAGTTCCGTCTCTGAATCAATTTCTATCAATGCAAGATATATCCTTTTTATATGTGCTTGACCTTGATCTCTAATTTGCTTTACCTAATTTTCATCAATCATTGAAAAACCAATTTTCTGGTCTTCCTTCCACCTAGCCTGTAATTGCCCATACTGAAACCAGGTTTGTACAATCTTTTCTTCTTTTAAAATATTATATGGCTTTAATTGCCATACATTCCTTTCCAAACTTAAAATTTCCTTATATGTAATCACATCATGTTTAAATCCCACATTTATATTTTCTATTGCGTGTTTCGGTATTGCCCATATAGGTATCTTATAATTTAACTTATGTCTGTACTTTTTCCAAACTCGCAACAGAGCATACCTTAAAATAAGTATCTTGAACACATTATCCACCTTCTTATCATACAATAAATATGCATGCCATCCAAATAACAAATCATGGCCCTCAAGATTTAGTAATCTCGCTTGTGTTAAATTAAACCAATCACTTATCGCTGACAAAGCAGCAGCTTCATAATATAATTTAAAATTAGGCATTTTAAGACCACCTCTTTCATGCGTATCTTGCATAATCTTAAATTTAACTCGTGGCCTTTTCCCTGCCCAAACAAATTTATTAATACCTTTCTGCCATTCCTCCAAATTTAAATCCTTTTTAAGTATAGGTATCATTTGAAATAAAAATAAAAATTTTGGCAAGACATTCATTTTCACAGCTGCGATTCTTCCCAATAAAGATAATTGTAATTTTTTCCAACTATCTAATTCTTTTTGTACATTTCCCCATAACTTTTCACAATTATTTTTATACAACTTTACATTTGAGGGTGATAAATATATCCCCAAATATTTAACCCTTTTAACTATTTCAAATCCCGTTAGCTCTTCTAAGACAGTCTTTTGTAATACTGTCATATTCTTAGACAACATTTTAGTTTTTTGTATATTAACCTTAAATCCAGAAACTTTCCCATATTGTGTTAGTATCTCTATCAATTCTACAACTGAATAATCAGGCTGAGTCACTGTAACAACCAGATCATCTGCAAACGCCCTCAATCTATAATCCTGGTCTCTAATTTGAATCCCCTTAATTTTATCCAAATCCCGTATTTTAATCAGTAATATTTCCAATGTTAAAACAAATAATAAGGGTGACAATGGGCACCCCTGCCTTGTACCCTTTTCAATGTTACATACTTCAGTCAAACTATTATTAACTATTATGCGGGCTGTTTGTTTTTGATATATTGCCCTAGGTAAAGGTAAAGGTTCCCCCGCACGTGTGTGCTAGTCGTTTCCGACTCTAGGGGCCGGTGCTCATCTCCGTTTCAAAGCCGAAAAGCCAGCGCTTGTCCGAGGACGTCTCCACGGTCATGTGGCCGGCATGACTAGACGCCAAAGGCGCACGGAACGCTGTTACCTTCCCACCGTAGTGGTCCCTATTTTTCTACTTGCATTTTTTACATGCTTTCGAACTGCTAGGTGGGCAGAATTGCCCTAATTGGTTGTAAAAATTTATCCCCAAATTTCATTTTATCTAATACTTTCAACAAAAATTGCCAATCCAATTGATCAAAGGCTTTTTCAGCAAGAAGATCAACGCTGCAGGGATCTGATTGTTTCTTTCCAAAAATTCCAACAAATCTACTATATGCCTCACATTGTTCTTCATTTGTCTACCACTTATAAACCCAGTTTGATCACCATGAATTACTTGTTTCATTACCCTCATTAATCTGTTAGCTAAAACTTTAGCAAATATCTTGTAGTCCGTGTTCAAAAGTGATATTGGCCTATAATTTTTTGCTTGGGTGACATCCTGGTCTTTCTTCGGAATCAAAGAAATAAAAGCGGTTTTCCAAGATGGAGGTACCCCTCCTCCCATTTGAATTGTTTCAGACTTAAAGGCTTCACCATCTCTAACTGTAAGTTTTTATAATACACAGCAGTCAGTCCATCTGTACCTGGCGCTTTGCCCAGTTTCAATTGTTTGATTGCCTAAAAAATTTCTTCATCAGTTATCAATTGGTTCATCTCTTCCTTTTGTTCTTGCGTAAGAACAGGAATATTGGCTTTCATCAAATATTCATCAATATCTGCATCTTATCTTTAGCGTACAAGTTAGAATAAAAATCAACAAAGGTCTTTTTGATAAGACTCTGCTGGTACACTACCTTACCCTTGTGTTCTATTCTATCTATATTAGAAGCCCTTTGCTTCTTCCTTAACAAATAAGCTAGCCATCTACCTGGTTTATTGGCATTACAAAAAGTATTATCTCTAGCATACCGTAAATTAGTTGCCACTTGATCAGCCATCAACTTATCAAACTGTCCCCTTAATAAATTAATTACCTCTTTAGTCTTCCCATCCGATGGGTTCAAAATTAAAGCCTTTTCTTTTTCCTTAATTTCATTCTCTAATTCTTTCCTCCTAAATTCCAAGTTACATCTATATTTATTGTTCAAATATATTAATACACCTCTCATATAAGCTTTACTAGCATCCCAAACCATTTCAATAGAATACCTTTATACATATTAATTTTTAAAAATTCCTTCTTCTGTTGTTTACACTCTTCCACATTTTCCTGATATCTAAACAAATTTTCATTTAAACGCCAGGAGCGCCTATCCCTATTATCTTTTTCTATCTCTAACCATACTGGACTATGATCAGACATAATTCTTGGACAAATCTTAATCTTCTTAATCCTAGAAAAAAGATCATTTGTAATTAATATGAAGTCAATCCTGGAGAAAGATTGATGTCTATCGGAGAAAAAAGTATAGTCCTTTTCTTGCAAATTTCTTTCCCTCCAGATATCTCGCAATTCCAAATCATCCTTCATCTCAAAAAAAGATTTAGGCAATTTAGCATGACTTGGGGTGCTTTTAAAAAAAAAAAACCCTTGCCCATTTGTACATCCAAAATGCCATTCCAGTCTCCCATAAAAATACAAGATTTATAATCCCACTGAGTGATCTTGCTGTGTAATAAACTGTAAAAATCTCCTTGTTGTTGATTAGGAGCATATAGTCCAACCAAAAGCGTTTTCTTGCCTTCTATTAACAGTTCAATTATAACATATCTTCCTTGTTTATCTGCTTCAATTAAAGCCGCTGTCAAAGTATTCTTAACATAAATAACCACTCTATTTTTCTTATCAGTTGCAGAAGCGATAAACTGTGTGCCCAACCTTGAGTTTAACAAATACTTTTGATCCATGGTTCTAATATGTGTTTCTTGTAGACAAATAACATCATTCTTAAATTGCTTGAAGTATTAAAATACCGTATTTTCCGGCGTATAAGACAACTTTTGAACCCCTGAAAATCACCTCAAAAGTTGGGGGGTTGTCTTATACGCCAGGTCGTGTTATACGCTGGAAAAAAAAAACAAATCAGTCGAGCATCCCCGTTCTTGCAAAGCCGGGCCGCCGCGCGCAACCGAGCTATCTCCGGCGCGGCTCCAAAAAAAAAATCCCAGGAGGAAAAAAACATTTTCTACCCGTCAAATAAAAATATAATGGCTCTCTCCTCTTCCCTTTCCCCGTTTCACATACCATTAAGCAGAGCCGAAAACTCCGTGCCCCTCCTGTTTAAAATGTTTTGATCTTTGCAAATGACCTTAGCAAAACTTCCGCGCAGCAGATGTGGGAACAGCGGGGGCGTCTCATCCTTCCTCCCGCTCCGGATTGATCCCCGTCCCGCCGCCCCTCTTTCTCCAATTTGAGGCCGAAGCCAGTTTCTGAACCAAGAAAGGGGAGTTCAGTGCAAGGCGCCCCAGGATCGAGCTAAATTGCCGGTTAATGCAGAACGGAGAAGACACGAAAAGTTCCCCAAGAGTTAGAGCAGGAAAGGCGAGGCAACCACTGAC
Source organism: Vipera ursinii (assembly GCF_947247035.1). NCBI lineage: Eukaryota > Metazoa > Chordata > Lepidosauria > Squamata > Viperidae > Vipera > Vipera ursinii. Next base: position 30,820,935 of record NC_139515.1, read on the forward strand.
CAAGGGGATGGAAATCGTCCGAATCCAGGCAAGCACTCCACGCAACTGCTTCTTGCCCTGCTTCACCCTCCCCAAATGAAATTAAAACAACCTCTTACCGCCTCGCCCGAGACACAGGCCGATAAGGCGACGGCGAGCACCATCCACACGTTCCACATTATTCCTGCGTTTGCAGCTCTCGCTGCGGCTGCTGCTGCACGTGGGGCTGCTGGCCGTCCTGCAGGCGCTGGGCTATCCTGCTGTTGCGTGGGAGCGTCGGGCAGCTCTCCCCACACGAAGGCGGCGCTGCCCATCGGCTCTTGTCCGTCGCAGAGGAGGCGAAGGCCCGACTGGCCCTGCCGGCCCTCCTGCTGCTCCCGCCGGCCCCCGAGGCACAGCGTTTCCCAGGCGGCAGGCAGCGCCGGAGGGCAGCCGCCACCCCACCACGGCCAGCGCCCCTCCTGCTTCCCCCACAGGCCTTGAACTTCTCCCATTCGGCGCAGGGCGGGGCAGCTCCGCCCACAGCCTCTTTTTCATGTGCTGCTTCCCTCTCACCATCGGCCGAGGCGCGCTCGGCCCGGGCTTCCGATCCCTCTTCCCGGCCGGCTTCCCGCCCTGCCCCTCATGGAGCTGGACTGGGCATGCAGCCTCTCGGTGTGGCTGCTTTTCCTGGGCAGCCTGGCGGTGCGGATCCTGCGCTCGGACCTGTTGCTGAGCCGGTGGGTGCTGCTGCGCGTGGGGCTGCTGGCCGTCCTGCAGGCGCTGGGCCGTCCTGCCACTGCCCCTCAGTGCCGCGCTCACAGTGGCTGCCTGCTGGCTCGTCTCGGCCAGCACCGCACAGCGGAAGCGCATTCCCCACGGGGGGGAGAGTGGTGCTGGTGACAGGTGAGTCCGGTGGGCGCGAGGCCCTCCCCTCGGGCAGTGGCAGGATGGCCCAGCGCCTGCAGGACGGCCAGCAGCCCCACGTGCAGCAGCACTTGCCGGCTCAGCAACAGGTCCGAGCGCAGGAGCCGCACCACCAGGCTGCCCAGGAAAAGCAGCCACACCGAGAGGCTGCATGCCCAGTCCAGCTCCATGAGGGGCAGGGCGGGAAGCCGGCTGGGAAGAGGGATCGGGAGCCCAGGCCGAGCGCGCCTCGGCCGACGGTGAGAGGGAAGCGGCACATGAAAAAGAGGCTGCGGGCGGAGCTGCCCCGCCCTGTGCAGAATGGGAGAAGTTCAAGGCCTGGTTGGGGAAGCAGGAGAGGCGCCGGCCGTGGCGGGGTGGCGGCTGCCCTCCGGCGCTGCCTGCCGCCTGGGAAACACTGCGCCTCGGGGGCCGGCGGGAGCAGCGGGAGGGCCGGCGGGGCCAGTCGGGCCTTCGCCTCCTCTGCGACGGACAAGAGCCGATGGGCAGCGCCACCTTCGTGTGGGGAGAGCCGCCCAATGCTCCCATGCAGCGGCAGGATAGCCCAGCGCCTGCAGGACGGCCAGCAGCCGCAGCGAGAGCTGCAAACGCAGGAATAATGTGGAACGTGTGGATGGTGTGCAGAAGTTTTGCTAAGGTCATTTGCAAAGATCAAAACTTTTTAAACAGGAGGGCCACGGGGTTTTCGGCTCTGCTTAATGGTATGTGAAACGGGGAAAGGGAAGAGGAAAGAGCCATTATATTTTTATTTGACGGGTAGAAAATGTTTTTTTTCCTCCTGGGATTTTTTTTTTTTTTGTGGGGGGAGCAGACTTCTGAACTCGAGGGGCCTTAGTTTTTTGTAAAGACTATCGATAACTCTTGGGATACGTTTTTTATTTAAACAAAAAGCTGTCCGAAAATTGCAGATGGAAAGAGATGGGATAAGAACATCGAAAGACAGGACCATAAAAACAATCCTTTGAAGGGGGGGGCGCGTGAGTGTTAGAGTGGTGATTTAACACTCCAGTTAAAACTGTCTAGCGTAATTTTCATTCAAACCTCTCCTTCATTACTTCAGTCTGTCGAATTCAATGGAGGACTCTAGAAGAACATGATACCATGGTGATTCTGAATGTGACAGTTTTGGATCTGTTTGCAAATCCAGTCTGGCATCACTGAGTTGTGTTTGATTGATCCAAACGGAATTTTGGATTATGACGGACAGGGAGGGCAGGGCATGTAAGTATTTTCCGGCGTATAAGACAAAAAACCTTGAAAAACTTCTTAAAAGTAGGGGGTCGTCTTATACGCCGGGTCGTCTTATACGCCGGAAAATACGGTACTTTCTTTCTCTTCTGTGGTGAATTTAAACCATTAACATTCCAGGTTAGAAACTTTGTCGCCATCTTTCGCGACCTGAAGCTTTTGGAGCGCTTCTTCCAAAATCACCTGCACTCTCTTAGGTCGCGCTCCTCCCACTGCTTCACTGTAAGTACATTTTGGAGGTGCCATCATAACTTTCCGCTGTTCTTGTTCTTGCTCTCGTCTCATTCGTCTAGCAGCAGCACATGTCATTCTCTGGTCTCTAACCTCCTCCGATGATACTGAAATTTGATCCACTCCTGTAACTTTCTGGAATTCTCCATCTTTCATCTGCATAGTTCCTTCAGCACCTTGTAGATTCTCACTTCATGATTGACACTCTTCCTCACCATTCTTGTTTTTAGATTCCAAAAGTGGTATGGGGACTGCTTTTAAAACATTGGTATAAAAATCACGTGCCTGCAACACTGTAAGAAGACGATGTCTCGTGCCTGCATACATCACCACCATAACCACTGGTATTTCCCATCTGAACTGAATAGCCCGTCTTCTTAATTCTTGTGCCAGAAAAGCAAATTCCTTCCTTCTCCTTAGGATTCTTAGAGGGATCTCTTTTAAAATCAAAACTTCTTGTTCAGCAATTGCAAATTTATTATTGTAAAAAGCTTGGATGACCTCATTTCTAATTGCTCTCTTTGTAAAATAAACCACCACATCTCTGGGTAATTTCCTTTGTCTTGCAATCCACGAATTAACACGGAAGATTTTGTCTATATCTTCCATGATTGCTTCTGCTGGTCACTCCAAGACACCTTCCAAAGCCTCTGAAACTATTTTTTTCAAATTTTCTTTAGAATCCTCTTTTAAGCCTCTAATTCTCACAGCGAACTCCATCTCTCTGTACTGCACCAAGGTCAAATCGTCGTCAATTTTATCCACCACATTTTCAGTCTCTCTCATTTTTGCATCTAATCTGATATTATTTTGGCTGAGATCTTCCACTCTCTTGACCAAACGCTCTATGCATACAGCCATGCCTTGAAATGCAAGTAAGATGTCATTTCAGTAAACCTCTCATCCATAAGATCAACTAGTTGTTGAGATTGCTTTTTCAAAGCCTCTTGCAAAACATCCTGCAAATCTTTCACTGTAAAAGTTGGTACAGGTGCAGGTGCAGGTGCAGGGGGGGGGCATTAAGGCTTGTAACAAAGATTGCTGCACCGGAGAAGCCCCCGCGCTTCTAGGAACTTTAGAAGATTTGGTAGCCATTTTCACCCACTATTGCCTGCTACGCACTTTCACTTTTATCAAACTCCTCAAAGTCCAACAAGTTAAAGATCATAAATTCACTTTCACCTGATTCTCCTGTATCGCTCTGCCTGCATCCAAATTCTCTAAAGTTCTCTCTTGCTGGCAGGGATGGTTGCTACGCCCTGCTCTGCTCCAAAAGCCTGGAGCAGAGGCCTCCCGCTGTCCGGAGCAAACTCAGGCTTCGGGGGGGCTCAATCCTTCAGCCGCCAGAATTTTAACTCTGGTGGCCCCGGAGAGCTCTACCCCTACCTGAGCACTCACCCCCTCCTCTTCTCCCGAGGAGCGGGCTTCCGAGCCATCAAAACAGCTGATCGGCAGCTGCACACACAGCTCTGCAAACTGCCACCCCCCGTTTGGAGAGCTGCTGCCTCCGTCAAACATGGATGAAGGCGGCAGCTCTGCAAACGGGACAGTGGCGGTTTGGAGAGCTGCACGCGCAGCTCTCCAAACTGCCACCCCCCATTTGGAGAGCTGCTGCCTCCGATGGTGGTGGTTTGGAGAGCTGCGCACGCAGCTCTCCAAACCTCTGCCCCCCATTTGAAGAGCTGCTGCCTTCGTTCGCATTTCTTTTGGCCCCGAAAGGCACCAGCTCTCCAAACCTCCACCTCCCCATTCTCTCAATGGGACTTTTTTACTCCCACTTTTTTTTCCAGAATGGCGGAGGACTGGGAGCCGCAGGAGATGGCTTAAAGAGTCGCATGCAGCTCCGGAGCCGTGAGTTGCCGACCCGTGAACTAGGAGTATGTCTGCAATGTATTAAGTACTAATATTATGGTGCTGCAAAACTAATGTACCTCCAACTGTTTTGGAGGGAAACTTCAAAAGGATTCAAGTTTGGGCGGGAGCAAGCTAACGTTATGATTGGCTGATGCCCTAGAGGCAGAGAGTATAAATTGCAGGCATGTTGCCGATTTTTGACAGTTCTGTTCTGTTTCAATAAACACTTTTGTACCATGCTGGTCTGGTCATTGTCTTGAAAACCCAATAGTGGCAATGAAGGTGAGATACTGCAGGAAGAGAGCTGATGTGAGCTAAAAGACTGAAGTCACTGGGTGTCAGACCAAGCACAGAGCCCTGGTGAAACAGTGTCCCCACCCTGCCTGCCAGTAAGACACACTGGAGCCACAAACATCCTGAGGGATCCGTCCCCAGGATCAAAAGGCAAAACAGCTCCTTCCACAGTAGCAAAGGCAGTAACCAGGACCTCGCAGAAATCCTGGAATGGCTAAATTTGGAAGGCTCAACGAGTTCAACATCACCCATCCAGAACAATGGAGCTCCTATGTCTCCAGTGTTGACAATTACCTACGGGCGAACCAGGTCAGAGACAATGGCCTGAAGGTGGCAACCCTACTCTGTGCATGCTGGAAAGTGATGTTCGACATCACAGGAAACCTGGTAGCACCGGCAAGCATAGAGTCAGTGACATATGCAGACCTCAAGAGGAGGTTAAAAGAACATTTTGAGCCAAAAAACTCCATAATCGCTTGGCGCCATGCTTTCGAGCAATGAGAGCACAGGTCTGGAGAATCAGCAGCTGAGTTTGTGGCTGCACTTTGACAAGCTTCACGACAGTGTGAGCTTCCAGATTTAGAAGACCACCTCAGAGACAGACTTGTTTGTGGCTTGTTAAATAGAGAGTTACAGCAGCGCCTATTCACCATGTGAAAACTGACATCCCAAGATGCTTTAAAGGAAGTCATGGCAGATGAGGCTGTCGGAGGAGCAATGAAGGCTCTCCAACCACCAAAAGCACACACCAGCCCTGCAGCGATCCACCACGAACCCACTGAGGGACCGGGGGAGACAGATGAGGATGATGAGATCGATCAGTTGCAGAGAGAGCCACCTAGATGGCAACGCTCAACAGAGCAAACAATGTGTCCACATAACTGCACTAGCTGCGGGGGACAGCATAAAAGGGCAGAGTGCAGATTTTGCATAGCTGTGTGCCACGCCTGTTGAAAGCAAGGGCACATCGCCAGAGACTGTAGAGGTCACCAGCGAGAAACGCGAACTGCACACCCACAGCAGAAAGGTAATTGGGGCCCAGGGCAGAACAGGGTTTGATATTGCTCAGAGAGGTGAAGTATCCAACAAACGGGAGCCGAACGCCCCCTCAAGGAGAAGTTAAAGGTCCAAATTAAACTGCAGGGGGTCTCATGCTCCATGGAGCTAGACACCAGGTCAACTCTATCAATCATCTCATACAAGACTTTTGATTATATTCACAGGTAAGGCAAAGGGCAAGTTCCGCTCAAGCCATCAAGCCTCATACCAACGGACTTCCAAAATTGCCATGTTTCCTTAAGGGGAGAAGCCACCATTAGAGTTAAGTTCAAGGAATTTGAGGGTCCCCTCAGCATTGTGGTTCTAGATGGACAGCACACCAGCCTCATTGGACTGGACTGGTTCGAAGCCCTGGGCATCCTTGTGACGGGCATCCATCGCACACAAACAGCTGACCTGGCAACAGTATGCCAACAATATGCTGATGTTTTCAGCACAGAGTTGGGACAATACAGAGGGGTGCCCATTTCACTCAATCTTGACCCAGCAGTCAATTCAATCAGAGTGAAACCATGCAGAGTGCTTTTCGCACTAAAGGCAAAGATGGACACAGAACTTGACAAACTAGTGCAGCAGGGAGTGCTCCAACCTGTGGACAGTAGCCTGTGGGAGACTCCCATAGTGACCCCAGTAAAGCCAAATGGGGACATTCACATCTGTGTGGACTACAAATGCACAATAAATAAGGCATTACAGCAACATGCTTACCCAGTTCTGGTGGCAAGCCACATACTTGCCTTGCTTCAAGGAGGCCGAATTTTGCCAAATTAGACCTCGCATAGGCATACCAGCATCTGCCAGTTGACGACACCACTGCCGAGGCACAGACCATTGTCACACATAGAGGGGCATTCTGAGTGTGCCACCTGCAGTTTGGGGTAAGCGTAGCCCCTGGGTTGTTCCAAAGCATCATGGAACAGACTCTTAAAAACATACTTGGCATCTGCCCGTACTTTGATGACATCCTGATCACAGGGAATGTCTCTGGGCAGTACTTCAATGTTTCCATGAGGCAGGCTTAAAACTAAAAAAAACCAAAGTGCCAAATTGGCATGGAATCCACAGAGTTCCTGGGGTTCCAAATAGATGCTAACGGAATCCACCCATCAGAGGCCAAGTTAAAAGCAATTCAGCAAGCCCCCAGACCCAAATCCAAGGGGGAACTGCAAGCATTCCTGGGCCTGCTTAACTTCTACCACTTGTTCTTGCTACACAAGGCTGACCTGGCAAAACCACTTCACCGGCTATTGGACATCAAAGTGCCCTGGGTCTGGTCAAGCACCCACGATAGGGCATTCAAGAAGGTCAAGTCACTGGTATCTTCAAACTCTGTGCTGGCTCATTTTAATGAAAAACTGCCAGTAATGCTAGCCTGCAATGCTTCGCCATATGGTAATGGGGCAGTGATAAGCCATCAAATGCCAGACTGTCACGAGGCTCCCATTGCATATTACTCAAGAACTTTATTATCAGCTGAGATGAACTATGCACAAATTGATAAAGAAACTCTCACTGTTGTTGCAGGTATTAAGAAGTTCCACAACTTATATGGGTGACCTTTTACCGTCTTCACAGACCACAAGCTGCTGCTTGGCCTTTTTATGGCTGAGAAGCAGACTCCACAGATCCTGTCATCGCAGATGCTGCGATGGTCAGTCTTCATGGCTGCCTACTAGTACAGGTTAGTCCACAAGCCAGGGAAGGAAATGGGCCATGCCGATGCACTCAGCCGACTGCCTCTGCCACAGATGGATCCAGACCCAGCTCCGGCAGTGCATATCCTGCCAATCCAGGACTTACCTGAAACACCCCTACATGCAGGGAATGTGGCTGAAGAAACCGCCACAGACAAAACACTCAGCCGCGTTCTTAACTGGGTGTTGAGGGGATGGCCAGAAATCTGACCAGGCCCAGAGTTCCAGCACTATGCGTGCAGGAAAGATGAACTATCAGCCCACAAGGGTTGTGTACTATGGGGGAGCAGGATTATAGTTCCACCCAGTCTTCAAGCCAGGGTGCTAGAAGGGCACCCTGGAATTGTGAGGATGAAGGCTCTCACCAGGAGCTATTTGTGGTGGCCAGGCCTGGACAAACACATTGAAACTCTAGTCTCTGCCAAGAGACTCATCCAGAGATGACCCAAGCACCTGGGCACCGCTGGGAGACCATGCATGCCCCTTGGTCTCGTGGGCACATTGACTTTGCAGGCCCATTCCAGGGACAGGTATTCCTCATTGTCATGGACAGCTATTTCAAGTGGTTGGAAGTGGTACCTGTCCCATCAATGTCAACCGCCAGGGTCATCCAATAGCTACGCTGCTTCTTTGCCACACACAGTCTGCCACATGTCATCGTGTCTGACAATGGGGCACAATTCACAGTGGCTGAATTCCAATCATTCCTAAACACCAACATGATACAGCACACAACCTGCTCCATTCCACCCCACTTCCAATGGCCAGGTCAAATGAATGATGAGATCCACCAAGGAATCACTCAAGCGGATGACAATGGGGAAGTCATGGTTCCAATTAATGAGACAGTTCAAACAACATTCAGGCATTCTTTTCCTAAAAAGTCTATAATAATGAGAACGAAGCATTGGCACTCATGGATGGATGCCAGAATCTGAATTCTCCTCCTCCAAACCCATCATATCATGCACAACTCCCTCCCCTAATTACACGTCATTAATTCTCCAATTAGCCCAAAATGCAAGCTTCACTTCCGTTATCTTGCACCCCATTCTTATCAAATTTAAACATCCAGGTTAGCATACTCCTCCCTGCAGCTTCATTATATTCAGAGCAAACAGTTTAAAGAAAAAGGCTGCCTCTTATATTGTCAGAGCAAAAACATCCAATGTTTGCAGCATTGACATCGGGCCCCCCTTACAAGAAGGATAGATCCTGTAATGTAAACAAAAGAATATGTCAGGGATTATCTCTTGGTTTGTTGGGGTTTCTTTCATGAAACTTTTTGATGAGTCGGTCAGCCTTCACATCGCTACATTTCACCCAAGTAGCTTCAGACAGCAAGTACCCCTTCCATTGTACTAGGTACTGCAATTTCCCTTTAAAGATTTTAGAATCAAGAATGCCTTTCACTTCATAGTGTCTCTGACCCGCTACTATGAGGGGCCCGGGTGCCTTCTTAGGGGGAGGTCTTAAGGTGGAGCCTTGAAAACAGTTCAGTAGGCTGAAACCTAGGGAGTTTTACTGTAATTCTACTGTAACGGGGTTGATGATCCTTATGATGGGGAAAGGCCCCAAGAATTTCGGTCCTAATTTCTTGCTGGGTAACTTGAGGTGTATTTAGTTGACAGGTAAACCTTTTCCCCAACTTGGAATGTTCTTTGGGGAGCCTTCTTTTTATCAGCCTGTTTTTATAAGTCTCAGAAGTCTTTTTTAACACCATTTTCATGTTTCTCCAAACCTCTTCCCACCCCCTCACCCATTGATCAAGTGTCTGGGAAGTGGAGGGAACCTGAGGGTATTCAGGCATTGGACTGAACTCTTTTCCTGTGGCTACTCTGAAAGGCATGTAGCCAGTGCTGCTGTGAACAGAATTATTGTAAGCCACCTCGGCGAAAGGGAGGAGGTCAGTCCAGTTTGTCTGTTGGTAGGAAACATAGCATCTGAGATATTGCTCCACCATTTTGTTAGCAGATTCTGCAGCCCCATTGGTAGCTGGATGAAAAGCAGAATGATAAGCCTTGAGATGATCCAATTAATTTAAGGAAACTCCTCCAAAATTTAAACTGTGAACTGCACTCCTCTGGCTGAAATTATTCGCTTAGGGGTGCTATGCAGCTGGTAGATATGTTTCAGGAACAATTTAGTCAGTCGTTGGTCAGATGGGAGTCCTTTGCTGGTGATAAAATGAGCCTGCTTCGAAAACAGGTCTATCACAGTCCAGATGACAGTATTTCCTCTACTTTTGGGTAGATCTACAATAAAGTCCATGGCTATTTTTTCCCATGGTTGAGAAGGGTCTGCCACCAACTGCAGTAGCCCAGGGGTTTTCCCTGGAATTCTTTTCATGGTGGCACATATGGTACAAATCCTGACATAATTTTCTACATCTCGTTTTAGCCCCGGCCACCAAAATTGCCAGAGGATGAGGTGTAGAGTTTTTAAATATCTGAAGAGTCCAGCCTGTTTTACATCATTGCTGTGTTTGAAAGCATTGAGATGAAGGGCTTCAGGTAGATACAGTTCCCCCCCCCCACCTTGTATGCCAAACCATCCCTGCATTGATCGGTGAGGAGCTCCTGTTTTATCTTCTTCGCTTCCGGGTCATCAGGATTAGGGGTTCTGCAAGGTGTGAGTTGTGTCACAGGTTGTGAACTGGGGATAATTTCCTCATTGACCTCTTTGTGTTAGCTTTTGTACTGTGGCAATCGGGATAGCACATCAGCTAAGAAGTTTTTTTCCTCCCAGTATGTACTTTAGAGTGAAGTTGAAATGATTGAAGTACTGTGCCCACTGCACTTGTTTTGGGGACAGTTTGCAGGGGGTCTTCAGTGTCTCTAGGTTTCTGTGATCTGTCCATACTTCAAATGGCACCTTGCTCCCCTCTAAGTAGTGTCGCCAGTTTAACAGGCTCCACTTAATGGCGAAAGCCTCCTTCTCCCAGATTGCCCATCTCCTCTCATTTTCAGTGAATTTTTTTGGAGGTGTAGGCACAGGGTTGTAGGACTCCACTTTTGTTCTTTTGCAGTAATACAGTTCCGACTGCAACATCGCTGGTGTCAGCTTGGATTACAAAGGGCTCCCCTGGGCAGGGATGCTTTAGAACTGGCACAGCAGCAAATAGTCTTTTTAAATTCTCAAAAGCTGTTTGACAAACTCATAGTCCATGCTAGTGGCTGGCCAGGTTGCAGTTTTCCCCCTGCTTTACCCGTTTTGAGTAATTCTGTCAGGGGGTAGAGCAATCTCAGCAAAAGAGGGAATAAATTTACGGTAGAAGTTGGCAAACCCTAGGAAGCTCTGGAGCTGTTTGCGAGTCTTTCGGGGTTGCCATTCAATTATAGCTTTCACTTTGGCTGGGTCCATTTCAATGCCCTCATTGGAAATTCTAGAGCCAAGATAATCTAATCGGGTTTGGTGAAATTCACATTTTGACAATTTGACATAAAGCTTGGCATTCAATAGTTTCTTTAACACTTCTCTCACCAGCCTTATATGGTCAGTCATATTCATACTGTATATCAGGATGTCATCAAGATATACCAGAATCCCTTTGTATAAATGATCAGGTAGGACCTCATTAATCAACTGCATAAATATGGCTGGGGCCCCCTGCAGTCCAAATGGCATGACTTTGAACTGGTAGCTTCCCAAGGGACAGTTGAAGGCAGTTTTCCACTCATCTCCCTCCTTTATTCTCACCCGGTAATATGCTTCTCTCAGATCTAACTTAGTGAAGACATTCCCCTTAGCCAGGTCAGTTAGTAAGTCTTTCAGGAGGGGGAGGGGTATTTATTTTCCACACTCACCGCATTCAAACTTTATAATCAACGCATAAATGAAGAGACCCATCTTTCTTTTTTTAAACAGCACAGGGGCTCCCACAGTGGACTTGGCCTGCTCAATGGATCCCCTCGCTAGGTTTGTGTCCACATATCATTGCATCTCCTGCATTTCAAGGGGGGACATAGCATACATTCTTGGTCATGGAAGTTTAGCCCCCAGCAATAGTTCAATGGAACAGTCATTGGGCCAGTGAGGAGGCAAGGTATCACATTCTTTCACACTAAATGCCTTTGCTAGGTCCCGGTACTCACTGGGGATGAGCGGCTCGCCTGGTGGCTGTGAGGCAGCCATGTGCGCTCGCTCATTGGGTGGGCTAAAATCTCCTGTAACATCTGTTGAATCAATGGGGGGGGATCGGGCCCTATAGGTAGTCTCACATTTCTCATTCCTTTCTCCCACCAGATAAATGGCTTCCACTTGTCCAACCAGGCTAATCCTAGGATCACAGTCTCAGTCATTTTGGGGGCCACCAGGAAGCAAATAAATTCCCAGTGCTCACCTATTTCCAACTGTAGGGGCTCCGTTAATTTCGTGACTAAAGTTCCTCCCATCAGGGAGCCATCGGCTTGCTCAAACCTCACAGGTTTGGAGAGCAGTTTTGCTCATATGCCGTTTCATGGCAAATGGCATGCTAATGATGCATTGGGAGCATCCAGAATCAACTAGCACCTTTAAATCTACCTGCGTACCTGACTTAGGGATTATGAGCTTGGCAAGTAGTGAGAAAGGTGGGACATGTCGGCTCACCATTGGGTCATTCTCTCCTTCATTGTCACTGTCAAAAGAGGTAGAACAGGGCTGGATCCCTAATTACATGTCATTAATTACATTCTCCAATTAGCCCAAAATGCAAGCTTCACTTCCGTGCCATTCTTATCTAATTTATACATCCGGGTTAGCATACTCCTCCCAGCAGCTTCATTATATTCAGAACAAGCAGTTTAAAGAAAAAGGCTGCTTCTTATATTGTCAGAGCAAAAACATCCAATGTTTGCAGCATTGACAGAGAGATTGGAATCACCGCCTCACAAACTTTCTCCTTTGCCAACACACAACTCCTAGCACTGCAACTGGTTGCAGCCCTGCAGAACTAAGGTGGGGCCGCTGGCTCACAATGAAGCTCGACCGACTCTACCCAGACAGGACAGCAGCAGAAATAGCTCAGCCAAAGCTACCCAGGAACCTACAGCTGGGTGAACTGGTATGGACCAGGAACTATGGGCCAGGAGCACCCTGGGTTGCTGCTAAAGTGGTTAAGGTAACAGGGCTATTGTCCTACGAGGTGGCCCTGGAAAATGGTCACATGGACAGATGCCACATTGACTGGTTATGGCATCGGCAGGCCGGTCCAATCCTGGGGGAGGAGTTTGAGGGGAATTCGGACACACCGGGTGACCATGCTGTCCCAAATTAGCCCACACCTGCAAGGGTCGCACCCACAGAAGCAGAGACACCCAAGGTCGTAGAACCACCTCTCTCATCAGGTGACCTAAACGGCCACCATGGCATGGGTCAACCAGGGACAGACAATTGTCCAGTTGAACAAGATGCCCTAACAACATTACAGTGATCTGCCCGAAGCCACAGGCCCCTGGCCTACCTTAAGGATTATGTGCCTTGATCCAACAAGAATAAAAACTATCCTAGGGGGGAAGGGTATTATGTATTAAGTACTAATATTATGGTGCTGCAAAACTAATGTACCTCCAAGTGTTTTGGAGGGAAACTTCAAAAGGATTCAAGTTTGGGCAGGAGCGAGCTAACATTATGATTGTGTCAGGACCCACTTCAACTTCACATCTTAAGTAAGCAGAACTCTTGGAAACAATTTCTTCCAATAGGAACTTTCATTAAGAGTAGTTGAGAGCAGGCATAATAAATAGGATCTGAGGTTTCCCGCACAGCACAGTAGATTATAATATCCCCAAGCAAGACCCCACCCCATAGATTGACTGCCCGATGTGGGATGGCCAATCCCCAAGTGTTAAGTCCATTGTGGGAAATGGGGAGATAACATCGGCCCGTTTCCAGCTTATGCAGCGAGGGTCGGCGGCTTCTTCACACCTTCCTCTGAGAGCGTAGACATAAGCCAGGCACTGAGGTTACATTTCTTATTCCCTCCTTTTTTCTAACTGACAGTTTAAAAGATAGAGTTCAGAGAGAGAGATAATACAGGAAACAAGTTGTTACATTTCAGCAGGCAGGTCAAGGATACACACCCAATAAACAAAGTAAAGGATTACATTCTAGCGAATAGAGGAAGTGAAAGTAATAACCCTGCAGACACATCCCCCCTCCCCCTTGGGAGTATGGCAGAACCCAGGGAAAGGTGGGATTTGTTTTTAGATCAGAGAGGATAGATAGAAATGAAATGAAATAGGAATGGGTTCTGACAGATTGGCTGACACCCAAGAGGCAGAGAGTATAAATTGCAGGCATTTTGCTGGTTTTTGACGGTTCTGTTCTGGTTCAATAAACACTTTTGTATCATGCCGGTCTGGTCATTGCCTTCAAGACCCAATACACAATAATGTTCACTCTCTTTGACTGGTAGGATGGCTAGATGTCTTAGGGAAAGGAGATCCTGTATATAACCTGGCTTGTCGTGGCGAAGGGGCTTGCGTAATTCAATGAAGCTATGAGCTATGCCGTGCAGGGCCACCCAAGACGGACAGGTCATAGCAGAGAGTTCTGACAAAACGTGATCCACTGGAGAAGGAAATGGCAACCCACTCCAGTATCTTTGCCATGAAAACCCTATGGACAGTACCAAAAGGCAAAACGATATGACGCTGGAAGATGAGCCCCTCAGGTCGGAAGGCGTCCAATATGCTACTGGGGAAGAGCAGAGGGCTAGTACTAGTAGCGCCAGAAAGAATGAAGCGACTGGGCCAAAGCCGAAAGGACGCTCAGCTGTGGATGTGTCTGGTGGTGAAAGGAAAGTCCGATGCTGTAAAGATTTTTTCTCCATAGGAACCTGGAATGTAAGATCCATGAATCAAGGAAAACTGGACGTGGTCAAACAAGAGATGACAAGACTGAACATTGACATCTTAGGTATCAGCGAACTAAAATGGACAGGAATGGGTGAATTTAATTCAGATGACCATCAGGTATACTACTGTGGGCAAGAATCCTTCAGAAGAAATGGAGTAGCCTTCATAGTCAATAAAAGAGTAGGAAAAGCAATACTGGGATACAATCCTCAAAATGACAGAATGATCTCAGTTCGAATCCAAGGCAAACCATTCAATATCACAGTAGTCCAAGTCTATGCCCCAACCACCAGTGCTGAAGAGGATGAAATTGACCAGTTCTATGAAGCACTACAGCACCTTATAGAACTAACACCAAAAAATGATGTTCTTATCATCATGGGGGATTGGAATGCTAAAGTAGGAAGCCAAAAGATAACTGGAATAACAGGCAAGTTTGGCCTTGGAGTGCAAAATGAAGCAGGGCACAGGCTGATAGAATTCTGTCAAGAGAATACGATGGTCATAGCAAACACTCTTTTCCAACAACCCAAGAGACGGCTCTACACATGGACATCACCAGATGGTCAACACAGAAATCAGATTGACTATATGCTCTGCAGCCAAAGATGGAGAAGCTCTATACAGTCAGTAAAAACAAGACCAGGAGCTGACTGTGGCTCAGACCATGAGCTTCTCCTTGCAAAGTTTAGGCTTAAACTGAAGAAAGTAGGGAAAAGCACTAGGCCAGTCAGGTATGAATTAAATCATATCCCTGTTGAATATACAGTAGAGGTGACAAATAGATTTAAGGAATTAGATCTGATAGACAGAGTGCCTGAAGAACTATGGACAGAGGTTCGTGACATTGTACAACAGGTAGCAACCAAAACCATCCCAAAGAAAAAGAAATGCAAGAAAGCAAAATGGCTGTCTGAGGAAGCTTTGCAAATAGCTGAGGAAAGGAGGGAAGCGAAAGGCAAGGGAGAAAAAGAAAGATACACCCAATTGAATGCAGAATTCCAGAGAATAGCTAGAAGAGATAAGAATGCCTTCTTAAATGAACAGTGCAAAGAAATAGAAGAAAACAATAGAATAGGGAGGACCAGAGATCTTTTCAAGAAAATTGGAGAAATGAAGGGAACGTTTAATGCAAAAATGGGCATGATAAAGGACCAAAATGGCAGGGACCTAACAGAGGCAGAAGAGATTAAGAAGAGGTGGCAAAATTACACAGAAGAACTATACAAGAATGAGCTTAACGTCCCTGATAATCACAATGAGGTGGTCACTGACCTCGAGCCAGACATCCTAGAATGTGAAGTGAAGTGGGCCTTAGAAAAGCTGAGCAACAACAAAGCTACTGGAGGTGACAGTATTCCAGCTGAGCTATTCAAAATCTTAAAAGACAATGCAGTAAAAGTGCTACACTCAATTTGCCAGCAAATTTGGAAAACTCAACAGTGGCCACAGGATTGGAAAAGATCAGTTTACATTCCAATTCCTAAGAAAGGCAGTGCCAAAGAATGTTCAAACTATCGCACCATTGCACTCATTTCTCATGCTAGTAAAGTCATGCTTAAAATCCTACAAGCTAGACTTCAGCAGTATGTGGATCGAGAACTACCAGAAGTGCAGGCAGGATTTCGAAGAGGCAGAGGAACTAGAGATCAAATTGCCAACATACGCTGGATCATGGAGAAAGCTAGGGAGTTCCAGAAAAACATCTACTTCTGCTTCATTGACTATGCTAAAGCCTTTGATTGTGTGGATCATAACAAACTGTGGCAAGTTCTTAAAGAGATGGGAGTACCAGACCATCTTATTGGTCTCTTGAGAAACCTATATGCGGGTCAAGAAGCAACAGTGAGAACTGGACACGGAACCACTGATTGGTTCAAAATTGGGAAAGGAGTCCGGCAAGGCTGTATACTGTCACCCTGCCTATTTAACTTATATGCAGAGCACATCATGAGAAAGGCAGGGCTAGATGAATCAAAAGTTGGAATTAAGATTGCCGGAAGAAATATCAACAACCTAAGATACGCAGATGATACCACTCTAATGGCAGAAAGTGAAGAAGAACTAAAGAGCCTCTTGTTGCAGGTGAAGAAGGAGAGTACAAAACTTGGGTTGAAACTTAACATTAAGAAAACCAAGATCATGGCATCTGGCCCTCTCAATTCCTGGCAAATAGATGGGGAAGAAATGGAGGTAGTGACAGATTTTATTTTCCTGGGCTCCAAGATCACTGCAGATGGGGACTGTAGCCAAGAAATTAAAAGACGCTTGCTCCTGGGGAGGAAAGCCATGGCAAATCTAGACAGCACACTAAAAAGCAGAGACATCACCCTGTCAACAAAAGTGCGTATAGTCAAGGCTATGGTCTTTCCAGTTGCAATGTATGGCAGTGAAAGTTGGACCATAAGAAAGGCTGAGCACCAAAGAATTGAGGCCTTTGAACTGTGGTGCTGGAGAAGACTCCTGCGAGTCCCTTGGACTGCAAGGCGATCAAACCGGTCAGTCCTAGAGGAGATCAATCCTGACTTCTCTTTAGAAGGCCAGATCCTGAAGCTAAAACTCAAGTACTTTGGCCACCTAATGAGAAGGAAGGACTCCCTGGAGAAGAGCCTAATGCTGGGGAAGATCGAGGGCAATAGAAGAAGGGGACGACAGAGAATGAGGTGGCTGGATGGAGTCACTGAAGCAGTAGGCGTGAGCTTAAATGGACTCCAGAAGATGGTAGAGGACAGGAAGGCCTGGAGGAATGTTGTCCATAGGGTCGCGATGGGTCGGACACGACTTCGCAGCTAACAACAACAATGCCATATAGGGTTTTAAAAGTGATAACCAGTACTAAGATTGCACTTGGAAAGAAACTAGAAGCTTGCACAACAGTTGTGTTACATGGGCAAACCTAGGAGCATCCATCACTGTTTGGGCTGCCGCATTCTGGACCATTTTAAGTTTCCAGGTGGTCTTCAAGGGAAGGTTCATGTAGAACACATTGCAGTAATCCAAATGGGATGAAATATAGACCTTTCCTCCTACTTTCACTTTCCCATCAGGTCCCAAGTTGCAAAAAAGAGATGTCTGTAGAAAGTAAGGAAAGTAAGAAGAAAGTTCTGCATTTCACCTCCTAGATTGAACCTGCTGATTTCAGCTCTTCTCAGCATACTTTTTCTATCCAGCTTTGCTCAAGGGGACTGACAAAGTACTGAAAACTTTGCTACAGATGGTGAGAAAAACCCAATATACAAGGAAGAGCTTAAGGCAGCGGTCCCCAAACTTTCTGGCTCCATGTACCAGTGGCAGCAATGATGCGGGGATGGGATGATTTCGTCCATGCACCCACTGCATTTATAAATGGAGCTTCACACACTTGCCCACTGCTTGCGCTGTCTGGTTCCCAATGGGCCACAGACTGATACCAGGCCACAGACTGTGTTGGGGACCCCTGCCTTAAGGGATTCTACTGCCTTTTCTTTACCCTTTCTCTTAGATCAGGATGCTGAACTATATAATCACTCACCAAATTTTAGATCCTCAATTTTGTAATTTTTTATACGTTTTTTTATTGATTCTCCAATATTACAATAGTATCTTTAAAAAGCAATGTGGTGTCTGGGTTACAATAGTTCCATTTCGTACAAATACATATTATTACAAATCTCCAATTTATTATAACCAGAATTTCCTCTCTTTTTTCTCTTATCTAAATAAACATACTTCTTATTTTTATCCATCAGTTATTAAGTAGTTTTCTTACATTTATCAATACTTTAATATATTTTATATTTTAACATTCCATCTTTAAGACATCAAACACCTTATATATTTTTCCAGCTTTAATTTTGCATTAATATTAAAGTTAAACATTTGAAAGCTTCTCAATTTTATATTTTTACGTGACCTCCTTTCCCTTTACACAATTTCTAATACCTGGTGATATAGATACACTTCTTATCTATTTCATTTCCATATTAACAAGTTGATAAAACAATATAATATTCTTGTTTTCATTATAATTTCCACATATTAAAAATTAGCCAAAAATTTCTCCCATTTCAACATTTAATACATCCTTTCATCTTTCATATCACTACATCCACATATATTGATTACATTATATCACTCTTAACATTTAAACAGCTCAGTATTTCAATTTAACAGCTAATATTCATACATCTAAGTTTTTTTAATTAGCTAGTATTTTAATCTACTCATCAAAACAATCTCTCATAATCCAAGTACAATCCTGTCTAATCTCGTATTCCATTTCAGGCCTCTTAGATATGTCCATTCTTTTTCAGTCTTATTCTTGCTTTTTTCCTTTGCCATATGATTTTTTGCTTCTTTACTTCAGGGTCATCAAAGAATTCTTGTATTGTTATATTGCATTGAAGTGGTCCTCCAATCTTCCTTCTTGAAGGGTTGAGGGGTCTGATGGAAACACCAAATCCTCTCATTATTTTCATCTCTTGATATAGTTGTTCTGGACAATATAATTTTTCTTCCATTCATTTCTCATTTTTATTTTCAAGTGTCTATGTTTGTTGAGTAGTTAATTCTTCCATCAGTGTATTTAATTGTTCATTTTTTTTTCTGTTGTGTTCTGTCCCAATAAATTATTAGTTGTAGTCAAAATTTGAGTTTGCTTCTCCAAGACACTTTCTGTTTTTTTCCCCAAAAGCTCTTATTTCATTGCCAGATGTAGACAGAAACTGATAAGTATGGTAGGATATTTTCAACGTAGCATAGATTTGTTTTTGCATTTCTTCCATGGTGGAGTCTTACATCTGGTGTTGAAGGCTAGTCTTATCTTGTTTTTCTAAGTAGCCAGCCAAATCTCTTCTCTCTCTTTTTTTTAAAGAGTATCAATTTCAATTTCACGTTTGGCCACTGAGTGTCCCCCAAGTGCTTAGAGAGTTTCTTTTCTGTTTCTTTTAGGGGGGTATCTGTAAATCTCTTTCAATTATTTCTTCTATTTTGGAAGAACAGAGCCAAATTTTCAAATACGAGTAGGAGGTAAGAAGTAGATAGTCAAAAGCTTTTAGTCCATAAGTTATAAAGTAGGAAATCTTGCATAGGAATTGCAGTTGGGGATTCTCCCCCCCCACACACACACACACTTTCCCTGGCTTGCCCATATCTGGGGTTTCCTTCCGCACGAGGAGACCTGCAAGATTTTCTGCTTGCAAAAGGGTGATCACTTCTGCCTCTCTTGCAAACACTGGAATTGGGCAAGGAAGGGAAATCCCCTGCCCCATCACCTGCCTTCTCTTTTTTTTTTCTTCAAGGGGAAGAGGAGGAAGGAGGAGGTGAAGAAGCACCAGACAATATTGCAGCCCAGCCCAGAGAAGGGGAAGGAAGAGCTGGTTGGAGAATGCGTCTTTCTCCCTCCACCCCCAGAGGCGGAACAAAGCAGAGAGGTGAAGAATGTGGAGGGCGGAGAAGAACATGAAAGAAAAGGAAAGAAAGAAGGAAGATATAACCTTCAGCAAAGCAGCTTCCATGCAAAAGAAACACATTTGCATTTATGTGAGCAGACACGTGCCCCCAAAAGCAGCTCCCCCTCCACCCAGCCTCCCCTAAGCAAAAAATCTTTCCCTGTCTTAATTGTAGGCAAAACATGCCGAAAGCCCAACCAGCCTATGCAGAAGTGCTGCCTGCTTGCCTTTCCCAGGGTGCTTCAGCCCAGCTTCTTTCCTCCCTTTTAGCTGGACAACCTGTGAAATCGGCCTTTTCTATTTATTTATTTATTTGGGAGGGGGGGAAATATGCAAGCATATTTTCCGGGTCAGGCCGGAGAAGAGCAGGAGCAAGGAGAGCATCCAGGCCAGAAGGATGCACAACCTGCCCACCAGCTGATAGAGGCTGAGCTCCTTGTGAGCAAGCGTTCTGGCTAGGTGACGCTGCTTTTGCTTTGGAAAGCAAAAGTAAGCATTGGGCAAAGCAGAGCTCGGTTTCTCAGCTTGCCTCCATCCCTCGGAGCTGGGAGGTGCACCTTTGGAGGAGGAGGAAGAGGCGCCATCAATCTGGTTGCTGCATCTCTTCCCTCATGGGTGGCAGGGCCATTGGGGGAGGCTCCTGAGCCCTGCAGCTCTTCCAAGGGGAGGAGGAGGAGAGTGGGATCAGGGTTGTTTGTGCCTGCTGAAGAGCGCCATGGCTCGGGCTTCCGGGTGGCAAGGCTCCGCCGCCGGCAGCCATTCTGGCTGTCAGCCCCGTCGCCTCCATAGAGCCGCCGAAAACAGCGCTGATCAGCTGTTTTGGTGGCTCGGAAGCCCGCTCCTCGGGAGAAGAGGAGGGGGTGAGCGCCCAGGCAGGGGTAGAGCTCTCCGGGGCCGCCAGATTTAAAATTCTGGTGGATGAAGGATTGAGCCCCCCTGAAGCCTGAGTTTGCTCCAGACTGCGGGACACCTCTGCTCCAGGCTTTTGGAGCAGAGCAGGGCGTAGCAACCATCCCTGCCATCAAGAGAGAACTTCAGAGAACTTGGATGCAGGCAGAGCGATACAGGAGAATCAGGTGAAAGTGAATTTATGATCTTTAACTCAATGGACTTTGTGGAGTTTGAAAGTGAAAGTGCGTAGCAGGCAATAGTGGGTGAAAATGGCTGCCAAATCTTCTAAAGTTCCTAGAAGCGCGGGGCTTCTCCAGTGCAGCAATCTTCGTTACAAGCCTTAATGCCCCCCACCTGCACCTGCACCTGCACCTGTACCAACTTTTACAGTGAAAGATTTGCAGGATGTTTTGCAAGAGGCTTTGAAAAAGCAATCTCAACTACTAGTTGATCTTATGGATGAGCGGTTTACTGAAATGAGGGCAGACATCTTACTTGCATTTCAAGGCATAGCTGTATGCATAGAGCGCTTGGACGAGAGAGTGGAAGATCTCAGCCAAAATAATATCAGATTAGATGCAAAAATGACAGAGACTGAAAATGTGGTGGATAAAATTGACGACGATTTGACCTTGGTGCAGTACAGAGAGATGGAGTTCGCTGTGAGAATTAGAGGCTTTAAAATAGGATTCTAAAGAAAATTTGAAAAAAATAGTTTCAGAGGCTTTGTGTTTTGGAGTGACCAGCAGAGGCAATTATGGAGGATATAGACAAAATCTTCCGTGTTAATTCGTGGATTGCAAGACAAAGGAAATTACCCAGAGATGTGGTGGTTTATTTTACAAAGAGAGCAATTAGAAATGAGGTCATCCAAGCTTTTTACAATAATAAATTTGAAATTGCTGAACAAGAAGTTTTGATTTTAAAAGAGATCCCTCCAAGAATCCTAAGGAGAAGGAAGGAATTTGCTTTTCTGGCACAAGAATTAAGAAGACGGGCTATTCAGTTCAGATGGGAAATACCAGTGGGTATGCAGGCACGAGACATTGTCTTCTTACAGTGTTGCAGGCATGTGATTTTTATACCAATGTTTTAAAAGCAGTCCCCATACCAGTTTTGGAATCTAAAAACAAGAATGGTGAGGGAGAGTGTCAATCACAAAGTGAGAATCTACAAGGTGCTGAAGGAACTATGCAGATGAAAGATGGAGAATTCAAGAAAGTTACAGGAGTGGATCAAATTTCAGTACCATCGGAGGAGGTTAGAGACCAGAAAATGACACGTGCTGCTTAAATTCACCACAGAAGAGAAAGAAAGAATTTCAATATTTAAAACAATTTAAGAATGATGTTATTTGTTTACAAGAAAGACATATTAGAGTCACGGATCAAAAGTATTTGTTAAACTCAAGGTTGGGTACACAATTTATTGCTTCTGCAATGGACAAGAAAAATGGAGTGGTTATTTATGTTAAGAATACTCTGACAGCGGCTTTAATTGAAGCAGATAAACAAGGAAGCTATGTTATAATTGAACTGTTAATAGAAGGCAAGAAAATGCTTTTGGTTGGATTATATTCTCCTAATCAACAACAAGCAGATTTTTACAGTTTATTACACAGCAAGATCACTCAGTGGGATTATAAATCTTGTATTTTTATGGGAGACTGGAATGGCGTTTTGGATGTACAAATGGACAAGTTTTTTTTTTAAAAGCATCCCAAGTCATGCTAAATTGCCTAAATCTTTTTTTGAAATGAAGGATGACTTGGAATTGTGAGATATTTGGAGAGAAACAAATTTGCAAGAAAAGGATTATACTTTTTTCTCCGATAGACATCAATCTTTCTCCAGGATTGACTTCATATTAATTACTAATGATCTTTTTTCTAGGATTAAGAAGATTAAGATTTGTCCAAGAACTATGTCTGATCATAGTCCAGTATGCTTAGAGATAGAAAAAGATAATAGGGATAGGCATTCCTGGTGTTTAAATGAAAATTTGTTTAGATAACAGGAAAATGTGGAAGAGTGTAAACAACAGATGAAGGAATTTTTTAAAATTAATATGTAGAAAGGTACTTCTATTGAAATGGTTTGGGATGCTAGTA
Source organism: Vipera ursinii (assembly GCF_947247035.1). Classification (NCBI taxonomy): domain Eukaryota; kingdom Metazoa; phylum Chordata; class Lepidosauria; order Squamata; family Viperidae; genus Vipera; species Vipera ursinii. The sequence continues at coordinate 30,843,469 of NC_139515.1, forward strand.
AAGCGTATATGAGAGGTGTATTAATATATTTGAACAATAAATATAGACGTAACTTGGAATTTAGGAGGAAACAATTAGAGAATGAAATTAAGGAAAAAGTGAAGGCTTTAATTTTGAATCCATCTGATGGGAAGACTAAAGAGGTAATTAATTTACTAAGGGGCCAGTTTGATAAGTTGATGGCTGATCAAATGGCAACTAACTTACGGTATGCTAGACATAATATTTTTTGTAATGCCAAGAAACCAGGTAGATGGCTAGCTTATTTGTTAAGGAAGAAGCAAAGGGCTTCTAATATAGATAGAATAGAACACAAGGGTAAGGTAGTGTACCAGCAGAGTCTGTTAATTTTTATTCTAAGTTGTATGCTAGAGATAAGATTAGTGATGCAGATATTGATGAATATTTGATGAAAGCCAATATTCCTGTTCTTACGCAAGAACAAAAGGAAGAGATGAACCAATTGATAACTGATGAAGAAATTTTTTCAGCAATCAAACAATTGAAAGTGGGTAAAGCGCCAGGTACAGATGGACTGACTGCTGTGTATTATAAAAACTTGCAGTTAGAGATGGTGAAGCCTTTAAGGGAATTTTTTCAGACAATTCAAATGGGAGGAGGGGTACCTCCGTCTTGGAAAACTGCTTTTATTTCTTTGATCCCGAAGGAAGACCAGGATGTCACCCAAGCAAAAAATTATAGGCCAATATCACTTTTGAACATGGACTACAAGATATTTGCTAAAGTTTTAGCTAACAGATTAATGAGGGTAATGCAACAAGTAATTCATGGTGATCAAACTGGGTTTATAAGTGGTAGACAAATGAAGAATAATGTGAGGCATATAGTAGATTTGTTGGAATTTTTGGAAAGAAACAATCAGATCCCTGCAGCGTTGATTTTCTTGGATGCTGAAAAAGCCTTTGATCAACTGGATTGGCAATTTTGTTGAAAGTATTAGATAAAATGAAATTTGGGGATAAATTTTTACAACCAATTAGGGCAATATATCAAAAGTAAACAGCCCGCATAATAGTTAATAATAGTCTGACTGAAGTATGTAACATTGAAAAGGGTACAAGGCAGGGGTGTCCGTTGTCACCCTTATTATTTGTTTTAACATTGGAAATATTATTGATTAAAATACGGGATTCGGATAAAATTAAGGGAATTCAAATTAGAGACCAGGATTATAGATTGAGGGCGTTTGCAGATGATCTGGTTGTTACAGTGACTCAGCCTGATTATTCAGTGGTAAAATTGATGGAGATACTAACGCAATATGGGAAAGTTTCTGGATTTAAGGTTAATATACAAAAAACTAAAATGTTGTCTAAGAATATGACAGTATTACAAAAGGCTGTCTTAGAAGAGCTAACGGGATTTGAAATAGTTAAAAGGGTTAAATATTTGGGGATATATTTATCACCTTCAAATGTAAAGTTATATAAAAATAATTATGAAAAGTTATGGGGAAAAGTACAAAAAGAATTAGATAGTTGGAAAAAATTACAATTATCTTTATTAGGAAGAATTGCAGCTGTGAAAATGAATGTCTTGCCAAAATTTTTATTTTTATTTCAAATGATACCTATACTTTAAAAGGATTTAAATTTGGAGAAATCGCAAAAAGGTATTAATAAATTTGTCTGGGCAGGGAAAAAGCCATGAGTCAAATTTAAGATTATGCAAGATACGTGTGAAAGAGGTGGTCTTAAAATGCCTAATTTTAAATTATATTATGAAGCTGCTGCTTTGTCAGCGATAAGTGATTGGTTTAATTTAACACAAGCGAGATTATTAAATCTTGAGGGCCATGTTTTGTTATTTGGGTGGCATGCATATTTATTGTATGACAAGAAGGTGGATAATGTGTTCAAGAGACATATTCTAAGGTATGCTCTGTTGCGAGTTTGGAAAAAGTACAGACACAAGTTAAATTATAAGATACCTATTTGGGCAATACCGAAACACGCAATAGAAAATAGAAATGTGGGATTTAAACATGATGTGATTACATATAAGGAAATCTTGTGTTTTGAGAGGAATGTATGGCAATTAAAGCCATATAATATTTTAAAAGAAGAAAAGATTGTACACACCTGGTTTCAGTATGGTCAATTACAGGCTAGGTGGAAAGAGGACCAGAAAACTGGTTTTTCAATGACTGATGAAAATTTGGTAAAGCAAATTAGAGATCAAGGTCAAGCACATATAAAAAGGATATATCTTGCATTGATAGAAATTGATTCAGAGACGGAACTTGTTAAAGATTGCATGATAAAGTGGGCTCAGAACTTTCAAGAAGTTATTACAATGGATTCACGGCTCACTCTGGAAGACCACATAGTGGCTGTGACTAGGGGGGCCTTCGCCCAGGTTCGTCTGGTGTGCCAGTTGTGGCCCTATCTAGACCAGGATAACTTATGTACGGTCACTCACGCGCTCATGACCTCTCGTCTAGACTACTGCAACGCTCTCTACATGGGGCTGCCCTTGAGGACCACTCGGAGGCTCCAACTGGTACAGAATGCAGCCACGAGAGTTGTGTTGGGAGTCTCCCGATACTCCCATGTTACACCTCTGCTCCGTGAGCTGCATTGGTTGCCAGTTGTCTTCTGGGTGAGATTCAAGGTACTGGTAATGGTGTTTAAGGCCCTACATGGCATGGGTCCGGAGTACCTTAGGGAACACCTGCTGCCGGCATCAACTTCCCTCCGCCCTGTGCATTCCCACAGAGAGGGCCTCCTCAGGGTGCCACCGATCAGAGAATGTTGATTGGTGGCCCCCAGGGGGAGGTCCTTCTCTGTGGGCACCCCGGAGCTATGGAATCGGTTACCGGTTGAGCTCCAGATGGCGCCCGATCTTCGCTCCTTCTGTCGCGATCTAAAGACATTCTTATTTGAACAAGCCGGCCTGGCCTGATGGGGGATGAGGGGGGGGTTTATTGTTATTTTAATATTTGTATTTACTGTTTTTAGTGGGCACATATTTAATCCTTTTTAACTTTTATATCTCTGTATTTTTTATGCTTGCCCTGTTCACCGCCCTGAGTCCTCCGGGAGAAGGGCGGTATATAAATAAAATTATTATTATTATTATTGTTATTGTTATTATTATTATTATTATTATTATTATTATTATTATTATTATTATTATTATTATTATTGGAAATCTTGTGTTTTGAGAGGAATGTATGGCAATTAAAGCCATATAATATTTTAAAAGAAGAAAAGATTGTACAAACCTGGTTTCAGTATGGTCAATTACAGGCTAGGTGGAAAGAGGACCAGAAAACTGGTTTCTCAATGACTGATGAAAATTTGGTAAAGCAAATTAGAGATCAAGGTCAAGCACATATAAAAAGGATATATCTTGCATTGATAGAAATTGATTCAGAGACGGAACTTGTTAAAGATTGCATGATAAAGTGGGCTCAGAACTTTCAAGAAGTTATTACAATGGATACCTGGGAAAAGATTTGGGTGAGAAATGTAAAATTTACACAGGCCCAAAATTTAAGAGAGAACTTTTATAAAATGTTCTATAGATGGCACTTAGATCCTAAAAAATTAGCAAGTATGTATCCGAACTGCCAGCCCAAATGTTGGAGGTGTGGTTGTGAAGATGCAACATATTTTCATATATGGTGGACTTGTAAAAAGGTTAAAGCTTTTTGGATTAAAATTTGGTGGAATATGCAAAAAAATATTCAAGAAAAGGATAAAGTTTTGTCCGCAATTGTTTTTACTGGGCATTATTATAGATACTACTGTTGTGGACACTAAGTTGATGTTGAATTTAATTATGGCAGCGAGACTTTTAGTAGCGCAATATTGGAAGAAGGAAGAACTGCCGACTATAGAATAATGGACTTTAAAAGTTTCCAATTTGGCGGAAATGGCAAAGATCTCAGCGTACTTGAAAGACCAGTCACAACAGAGATATATTGTGGAGTGGAGAAGATGGATTGATTACATCCAGAATAAATATGGGACTAAAAAGTTTCACCTAGCATTTGAATAAGTATTGGATTTATGTGATATATAAATTACTTGTAGTTATTTTAATAAGAGTTAAAGTGCTATAGAATTTAATATTTTATTGTTGTTTGCATATGGTAGATTATGATTGTTTGTATTTTTATACCCTGTATTTAGCTCTGGGAAGTCGGGGAGGGGGGAAGGGGGAGGGGAGGGAGGAGTCGGGGAGGTTTGGGGAGAGAGGAGGGGGTTGGGAGGGGCTTTGTCTTTTAAAAAATGTACTGTAAAACTTTTCAATAAAATAAAAGAGCGCCATGGCTCTGCTTGCCTGGCAAGGCAGGGGAAATCTGCCCGGCCTCCTTTCTGGCCCCGAGCAACACCTCTCCCTCGCGCATGCATTCCATCAGCCTCCATTTGCCTGGCAAGGTGGGGAAAATTTGCCCGGTCTCCCCTCTGGCCCCAAGCAGCACCTCTCCCCCCTTGCGCGTGCATTTGATCAGCCTCCATTTGCCTGGCAAGATGGGGAAAATCTGCCCAGCCTCCCCTCCAGCCCTGAGCAGCACCTCTCCCTCACATGCACATTCCATCAGCCTCCGTTTGCCTGGCAAGGTGGGGGAAATCTGCCTGGCCTCCCATCTGGCCCCAGGCAGCACCTCTGCCTCACCCGCGCATTCAAACAGCCCCCATGTCCCCCCATACCCCATCTGACCGACCCACATACCTTCTTTCCAGCAGTCCTCCATCTCTTCTGCTGCCGCCACGTGCAGTCCGAAGAAGAAAAGATGTTTGTGGGCAGTCCCACATACAAAAGAAGTTCAACCAATCAATTTGTGAGATTTTTTTTGTGAGAAGTTTGAATTGATTGGTTGAACCTTTTGGGAGGGGACTGCACATGGTAGGGGGCTGGGAGATGCAGGATTGGGCAAAGCGGAGCTCAGTTTGCCTCCGTCCCTCGGAGCCGGGAGGTGCTCCTTTGGAGAAGGAGGAGAAGGCACTGTTAAGCTGGTTGCTGCATCTCTTCCCTCATGGGTGGGGGGGCCATTGGCAGAGGCTCCTGATCCCTGCAGCTCTTCCAAGGGGAGGAGGAGGAGGAGAGTGGGATTGGGGTTGCTTGTGCCTGCTGAAGAGTGCCATGGCCCTGCTTGCCTGGCAAGGCAGGGGAAATCTGCCCGGCCTCCCCTCTGGCCCCAGGCAACACCTCTGCCTCACCCACACATTCAATCAGCCTCCGCGTCCCAACCACACCCCATCTGACTGACCCACACACCTTCTTTCCAGCAGTCCTCCGTCTCTTCTTCTGCTGCCACGTGCAGTTCAAAGAAGAAAAGATGTTTGTGGGCAGTCCCACAAACAAAATAAGTTCAACCAATCAATTCGCGAGATTTTTTTTTCATAAGAAGTTTGAATTGATTGGTTTAACTTTTTTGGGGGGGAGGGAACTGCACATGGCAGAGGACTGGGAGCCGCAGGAGATGGCTGAAAGAGCCACATGTGGCTCTGGAGCCACGGGTTGCCAATCTGTGGCTTAGGGAAAGGTAAAAGCAATTATTAATTGTTCAAAGACTGGTAAGACCTGACTTGTTTAATAATAATGAATAGTTTAAAATTGATTGCAGATTGGTATAATTTCACAAGTTAATACTATCAGTATTGTTCCAAGTAGATTTCTTATGATTATTTTAATTGATAAAAAGCCATTTGATTCTCAGTTTCCAAATACATAATTCTTTAGTAACAACCATAACAGAGCCTGCCCATTAGAGTTGAAAGTTGAGACAATGTTAAATGAACTGCCTCAAGTAATGCTCACCTATCCCTGCTTCCCCCAGTGCATTCTTCAAATGAATGCACGAGTCATTAAGTGGAACTCAAGGGTGAGGGAGATCCTGGTAGACCTAGCACAGGCACAAGCCTGTCTACTTCAGGCTTCTTGAGGCCTCCCTCATTCTGCAAGCAGGACCACCTGCACAGCTGACTCTCTTGCCAGTGAGAATCAATGCAGAAGGAAAATGCTGGGTTTGCCTATCTTTCCTAAATCTGCCCTGCCCTTTCTCCTGCCAAGTTTCCCTGTCTTTCTGGGCAAAAAAAGCATCAATTCCTTAGCTTCTCAGAGTTTTCTGTGCCAATCAGCTGGCCACCAAACAGTTGGCTATTGGGAAGCTGCAAAGCTCTCCCGCCTCTGCCTAGGCTTTAGGAAGCCTGCCCCTGAATAAAAGGCAGAAGCTTTTAATTAATTTCCTACCTCTTGTAAAACAGGCCAAAAGAATTTTAAACTGTTAAACTACTAAATCTACTTACAAATTGTTAGCCTGTTATCTTTAAACTATATTAATAACAAAATAGTTAATAGAAAAAGCAATAATAGTAATAAAAATTGTGGACAATAAGAGAATGACAAGATTAAACAGTCTGTTAACAAGCTATTATTGTAATCAATGCATAGAAAATTTATCATAGTTTCAATTCCAAATCATCCCAAATATTAACCCTAATTTGTCAAATATCCAGATTTGTTTCTTTATACCATCTCTTATCAATTGCTGATGGATTGAATAAATCCAATCTCCAAAATCAATCTATCTTCCCCAATTATCATCTATTTTAAATTAAAATAGGGAGTCCTTGGTGTTCTCTGATCTTGGTTGTTTGCTTACAGATGTTTCATTAGCTGACTGCATAACATTATCAGTGCCTGTGAGTGTGGTGTTTGCTCCCTATTTATATATAGTAGCTTGCCCTGCCAGTATTGGTGGGGATACGGTTTTCTTCCTTCTGGTTCCTTTATTAGGGTATTATTTTATGCTTGATAGTTTGTCTGGTTGGTTGGTTGTCTCCTTAGATCTTTGATTAGGATAATATTATTATCTGCTTGATTGTTTATGTTGTGTTAATACCTGCTTATCTGAGTGCTAGTTGCTGAAAAGGATGTGTTCTAGTCTTTTTGTTTCCCTCTTAGCTTTTTTATTGTCTCTCTGAAAGGTGTGTAAATGTGGTCTATCTCTAGAGATAAACATTTTAACATTTCAGCACAATAGAGCAAAAATAAAACAAGGTAAAATGTTAAAATCCAATCAGACAATAATAGGTAATAAAAGACTCAGTTCATATCCCAATTTACCCTGGAACTCCAATTATCCTGTTCTCAATGCTCAAGGAAGCAAACAGTTGTTTTCTGCCTTTTTGAGAGCCTTAAAGTGTCAGAGTCAACTGCATCTTGGCAAGGTGAAATAATTCCAGAGGGGAAATGTTACAATGACAAATGCTAACTCATCAGATGCCATTCTTAAGTCATGAGTGTGACTTAACTCATGACTCACAAACTTCCTGCACTGTTACATTCTGGACCAATTGTAGCTTCCACAAAGTCTTCAATGGCAGACCCATGTAGAGCATATTGCAGGAGGTGTAGCCAGGAGGTGGCTAGATGAATGACAATCAGCACAATCTCCTGATTCAGGAATGCACACAAACTGGTGTGTAACGTAGTTATGCAAAGAGCTTCTATTTCAAAGTTGCCATCTGCTCTTTGAAGAGGACCTGTGAGCCTAGAAGGAGGCCCAAATTGCTCAATAGATTTTTGAGAGGGAATAGCAAGAATCAGATAGAAAACCTCCAGTGTAAGGACTCACCTCAGTTAACCACCCAAGAAAGCAGAACTCTTGAAACAGGCATTGTTTCAAAAGGAAACTTTTATTAGGGGTTAGTGACAGTAGGGAACTCAAGGTGAGATCTGGGAAAAATCCTGCTTGAATAGTATAATTAAACCAGCAATATTTCTCCTCCCACCAAAGTCATAATGTCCAGGTCTTCTCCAGCTTTCGTTTTTCTGTAACTGTCTCCCTGATAAAGGAGACACATTCGTTTCTCAAATGGATAGAGGTGGAAGAAGGAAAGCAGAAAGTGAAAGTTATCCCAAGTGAAAGCAAATATCCCCCTCCCCCCAGCTAAATGGTAGGCCCCAAAGCAAAGCAAAAGAATATATATAGAGAAAGGAGACAATAAGGATTTGGGGACCTGACATCCAGTTCTACTCAGTCTTGGCAGGTTTGAGACAGGGTCTGTTCTTTTCCATCCAATCTCACTTCTTTATTTCAAAAATAAATATATTTTGATCTTTAAACAAAAGTGGAGGAAAAATGATCCTGTTTTGAATTTTTTTAAAGGACAGACTAAAATTAAACCTCTACAACAAAATATTTTTCCATCTTTTAGAAGAAGTCTTATGACATTTCTTTTTCATCTCTACAGGTGAAACTCGAAAAATTAGAATATAGTGCAAAAGTTCATTTATTTCAGTAATGCAACTTAAAAGGGGAAACTAATATATGAGATAGACTCATTACATGCAAAGCAAGATAGTTCAAGCCGTGATTTGTCATAATTGTGATGATTATGGCTTACAGCTCATGAAAACCCCAAATCCACAATCTCAGTAAATTAGAATATTGTGAAAAGGTGCAATATTCTAGGCTCAAAGTGTTCCACTCTAATCAGCTAATTAAGCCATAATGCCTGCAAAGGGTTCCTGAGCCTTTAAATGGTCTCTCAGTCTGGTTCAGTAGGAATCACAATCATGGAGAAGACTGCTGACCTGACAGTTGTGCAGAAAACCATCATTGACACCCTCCATAAGGAGGGAAAGCCTCAAAAGGTAATTGCAAAAGAAGTTGGATGTTCCCAAAGTGCTGTATCAAAGCACATTAATAGAAAGTTATGTGGAAGGGAAAAGTGTGGAAGAAAAAGGTGCACAAGCAGCAGGGATGACCGCAGCCTGGAGAGGATTGTCAGGAAAAGGCCATTCAAAAGTGTTGGGGACTTTCACAAGGAGTGGACTGAGGCTGGAGTCAGTGCATCAAGAGCCACCACACAGAGATGGATCCTGGACATGGGCTTCAAATGTCGTATACCTCTTGTCAAGCTGCTCCTGAACAACAAACAACGTCAGAAGCGTCTTACTTGGGTTAAAGAAAAACAAACCTGGTCTGTTGCTCAGTGATCCAAAGTTCTCTTTTCTGATAAGAGCAATTTTTGCATTTGGAAACCAAGGACCCAGAGTCTGGAGGAAGAATGGAGAGGCACACACTGCAAGATGCTTGAAGTCCAGTGTGAAGTTTCCACAGTCTGTGTTGATTTGGGGAGCCATGTCAGCCGGTGTTGGTCGACTGTGCTTCATTAAGTCCAGGATCAACGCAGCCGTCTACCAGGAGATTTTGGAACACTTCATGCTTCCTTCCGCAGACAAGCTTTATGTGGATGCTGACTTCAATTTCCAGCAGGACTTGGCACCTGCCCACACTGCCAAAAGCACCAAAACCTGGTTGAATGACCATGGGATTACTGTGCTTGATTGGCCAGCAAACTTGCCTGACCTGAACCCCATAAAGAATCTATGGGGCATTGCCAAGAGAAAGATGAGAGACATGAGACTGAACAATGCAGAAGAGCTGAAGGCTGCTATTGAAGCATCCTGGTCTTCCATAACACCTCAGCAGTGCCACAGGCTGATAGCTTCCATGCCACACTAAAGAGGAAGTGTACTAAAGTAATTGTGTAAACAAACGTATTCGTGTCCTTAGGGCAGACGCTGATCAAGGTAGCCATAATCCTGATAGCGTAACTGCACGTATTCCCCAGTGACTGTCTTAAAGAGGAATGTATTAAAGTTCTTGTTTAAGCAAACATAGTCTTGTCCTTAAGGCAGATGATGATTGGGATGCCATATCCTGTCTGTGAAACTACATGTACTTCATGTAATTTTCTTCTGTAAACTGTTGTCTGATAAGAATGTGCAGGATGTAGCCATATAAGGAACAATATATAACAATGTAAAACTAGGAATTAGAGGTGTATAAATATGTCTGTTCATGAGCCCTTCGGGGTTCAGACCTTTTGCTTTGTTTAAGCCTTCTGAACCTGCGCAATAAACCTTTCTTTTCCTGAAGAGCTGGCATGAGTCTCTTCTTTCTACAACAGTTTCATGGCAACCACGAAGGGACTTCATTGCGAGGCGATGTTTCACTGAGCGCAGCCCGACCCCTCGGACCTGACGAGAGGTCACTTCTGAAACATTCTCCAGGTGCCACGGGGGAAAGCACCTCCAGGAGACAGCAGTGACACCTCTGCAGGGCTGATGGTGCTGACGGCTAGCCCAAGATCCCTTGAGGGAAGGAAAGGAGGTCTGAATGTGAATCCTGGCCAGGACGGGGAGAGGACGAAGTGTGAAGACACCTCAGGCGAGTATGTGTTAAAGGGGAAAAGTACCTATCTCATTTGAAGATAGAAGAGGGGGACTGATCACCCTCCTGGACTCAGGACGGCGATCCTAAAGTAGTCCTTGTTAAGCTGTGTATATGTTAAAATTGTAAAGTACCTATCTCACCTGAAGATAGGAGAGGGGGACTGATCACCCTCCTGGACTCAGGACGGCGATCCTAAAGTAGTCCTTGTTAAGCTGTGTATGTGTTAAAGTTGTAAAGTACCTATCTCACCTGAAGATTGGAGAGGGGGACTGATCACCCTCCTGGACTCGGGATGGCGATCCTAAAGTAGTCCTTGTTAAGCTGTGTATGTGTTAAAGTTGTAAAGTACCTATCTCACCTGAAGATAGGAGAGGGGGACTGATCACCCTCCTGGACTCGGGATGGTGATCCTAAAGTATTCCGTGTTAGGCTGTGTGGAAGGTTAAGCCATTGCAGTTCCTATTGGTGACCGTTGGAACATCTGGCACCGTAGGTCAGTGGCAGTGTTCTTAGAATGGGGGGAGAGAAGCAGTGTTCCCAGCAGACCGCTGGAATGCATGTTAAAAGGTTTTGATGATTATTTTAATCATACACAGTATAAAATTCCCTATCCCAAGGTGACGAAAGGGAGACTGAGGTTTCTATGTGAAAAGCAGTGGTCACATACGGGAGTTGGGTGGCCACCAGAGGGTACATTCAAAAATCAGCTCATCAATGACCTTTGGGCCATGATAGCAGCAAATGAGGAGAAGTACCCCAATCAATATCAGTATATAGATCAGTGGTGGATGCAGTAGAAGAGAAGGCAGAGTACCTATTACAATGTCAGGCTGAAATGGTTCGCCTCTGTGTTGCTAGATCTAAAGGAAAGAAGTTAGAGGATGTGTCAAAAAGATTTAAGGATGTAAAAATACCTGAAACCAAGGTGTCTGATAACAAGAAAAAGGTGCTATTTAAGGAAGAGGAAATGACTTTTAGACCCCCTCCTTATGTGCCGCATCCACTCCTGCTGCCTTAACCTTTAGTGGCAGCAGCTGCTGCAGTGCAAAGTGGAGCACAGCCAGCAGTAAGAAAAAAGCAGAGAAAAAAGGAGCCCATGGCTCCTAAGGAAGAGGAGGATCCTTCTGTGGCTGGGAAGGGTGAGATAGATGATGATGTTTATGAAGAGGAGGAAGGATTACCTGCTGAGGTAGATGTATCAGTAGGAGTAATGACAAGGTCAGCTACAGCTAAAGCAGCAGCTGCTAAGCATGGATTCTTAGCTCCCTTAAGGGAGACAGATCAGCAAGTTATAAATCAACAGGGTCAGGTGGAGTTCCACCCTATGTTTCAATATGTCCCATTCACCACAATGGATCTCTTGAACTGGAAGCAGCATTATGGTCCTATGACCACTAAGCCAACAGAGATGGCAGACCTGTTTCAAATCCATAACCCCACATGGCAGGATGTACAGCAGTTATTTAATACTTTATTAAATCCGGAGGAGAAGGAGAAATTGAGAGCCATGGCTAGAAAGTGTGTTATAGACAGATACCCTAATGCACAGAATATACAGGCAGAGTTACAGACAAGGGCACCAGAGCAGGATCCAGATTGGAACGTTAGGGATGCAGCGCAAAGAATGTTGTTGCGGGAATATCAGCATTTAACAGTAGAGGCAATTCGGAAGGCAGGAAAACCCCCTGTGAATATGTCTAAGCCATCTTTGGTAACGCAGGGAGCAGATGAAAGCCCAGAGAGTTTTTTTTGCAACAGAGGCTTATGAGCTGTATACGCAGATAGATCCGAAACATGCAGACAATATACGAATGTTGAATGAGAGATTCATAGCACAAAATTATGGTGATATAAGGAAGAAGTTACAGAGGTTTGAAGGAGCTCTGGGAAAGAATACCAGTGAATTGCTGGAAGTGGCAAGGAAAGTGTATGTTAATAGGGACAAAGTAGAGAAGAAAGAGAGAGAAGCACGAATGCAGAAGAAAACGGAATTGTTGGCAGTAGCTTTACAAGGAAAGATGCTGCTTGGGTCAGACCAGTGTGCGTATTGTAGGGAAGAAGGTCATTGGCATAGGGAATGTCCGAAATGAGGGATGAGAGGACGAGGCTGGAGAGGAAGGACAGGTTTTGAAAGAGGAAGGTCTGTAGGCACGACAAAGACTGGATTTCCCTTGAGAGGTAGAGGATCCAGAGGGAGCCGAGGAAGTAGAGGAAGAATGGAGAGTGAACATGAGATAGAAGGGATTGGATTGGCAGGGACAAGTTGGACGGATTGACGGGGACCGGGCTTAGAGGAGCCACCCTGTGAGCCTTCGGTAACTATGAATATAGGGGGCCATAAGATGACATTTTTGGTAGATATGGGAGCAGGAAGGTCAGTTGTAAATAGCCCAGTTTCAGCACCTGGACCCCACCAAATACAGGTTCAAGGAGTGTCAGGACAGATATTGGGATGGCAGGTCCTAAAACCAGTCACATGTATTTTTAATGGATCACAAATTCAACATGAGTTCTTATACATCCCTGAGTGCCCAATCCCCTTATTAGGCAGAGATTTGCTTAGCAAACTAGGAGCCACAATCTCTTTTGATGAGGGTCAGCAGAAACTTAAAATGAAACACCAGCCTGAAGCAATGTGGAGACTCATGGTAGCTAAGTCAGCTATTGAGCTAAATAATAAGGAGAAATGGAGGGAATTCGAGGTTCCATGTATATGGGCAGAGGATAACCCTCTCGGATTTGCAGCTCATCACCCTCCGATAATAGTGGAGGTGAAGCCCCTGGCTACGCCAGTTCATATTCGTCAGCACCCATGCTCTAATAAGGCTGTAGCTGCGATATATGAAAGCATTCAAAAATACCCTAAAGCAGGGATTTTGGTGCCCATTCAGTCACCTTGGAACACTCCCATTTTGCCAATCAAAAAGCCAGATGGAAATTTTCGCCCCATGCAAGATTTAAGGATTATCAATTCAATAACGGAAACCATACATCCTATTGTGCCAAACCCATATATGCTCCTTAGTTTGATTCCACCAACTGCTAGGTGGTTCTCAGTAATAGACTTAAAGGATGCCTTTTTCACAATCCCAATCCGCAAGATTAGTCAGCCATTGTTTGCATTTGAGTGGGAGAGCCTGGGGACAGGTCAGAAGAGGCAATACACATGTAAGAAGCTAACTTTCTCATGTCCTGTTAACGTTCATACTCCTCATGCTGTTCAGTCTATTCTGGATAATAAGGGACATTTATGGATAAGCAATCAAAGGCTTTTTAAATACCAAGCAATGATGATTGAGAATCCACAAGTTAAATTGGTAGTGTCTAATCGATTGAATCAAGCCACCCTCCTGCCTGTAGAGACTGAATTGGAACATGATTGTTTGCAAGTATTGGACAATGTCTATGCCAGTTGGTCAGATCTGTCAGATATCCCTCTTCAACACGCTGAGTTTAATTGGTATACAGATGGCTCTAGTTATATGCATGAAGGACGAAGGATTGCAGGTTATGCCATTGTAGATGATGATAATGTTGTGGAAAGTGGTCCTCTAGGGACTGGACATAGTGCGCAGGTGGTGGAACTGTGGAAACTTATTAGAGTGCTGGAGTTAGCTGAAGGAGAGACACTGAACGTGTGGACAGATAGCAAGTATGCTTTCTTAACATTACATGCACATGGTGCTGTTTACAAGGAAAGAGGGTTTAGAGACTCGGCGGGCAAACAGATACAGCATGGACATTTAATTCTGCGCCTTATTGATGCGGTTAAAAACCAATGAAAGTATCAGTAATGCACTGTAAGGGACACCAGAGAGGAAGTGATAAGGTAGCTATTGGGAATAGGAAACCAGATCTGGAAGCAAAACATGTGGCTAAGAAGACAGGGGCTACACCGGATTTGTCAATACATGTGGCTATGGATATGGGAGTGTTGTCTGCTGAAATAAAGCCAACGTATTCTCAGCAGGAATGTATAAAGGCAGTAAACAACCTCAAAGCAACTGTTAGGGATGGTTGGTATTGTCAAGGTAAAAATCACCTTTGTAGAGGGCGAAGGACCGTGCTTCAGAGAATGCATGATGTGCATGCAGGAAGGTAATAAAAACATGACGCATAATCTTACTAAATACCTTTTACTTACAAAAATATAAAAACTAAATATATATTATAAAGAGAGCTAGCTCACTACATCCTAACGTAACAGACAGTAACAGCAAAGTGAATAAAACAATAAAGATAACACTGTGAGAACCTTTTCTAGACATGCGCACTAAAACAGACTGAAACCATAACATAACTAGTCATATGGGATTCACTATGGTTACCAGATAAGTTATCACAACAGGTGCAGAGAGCAGGGGAAAATGTACAGTTAGAAATGAACTTTTCTGACGAACAAAAAAAAACGTGCAGTGACATTCCCCTTCTTTCATCAGCAAAGTGAAGACTGAAGTAAGGCACATCTTCTCACGCAGATACTCATGCTGGGTTGTAGGAAGTAGTTTGTTCAGCATGTCAGCAATTTGATCACGTGTAGGCACATACTGTTTACGCACATGCCAGTAAACAGTACAACCATTTAAGAACATCATGTAACCTGATGTACTTTTCCGTGACTTCTTATCACTCGCCCAATCTGAATCTGCAAAACAACATAACTCTGCATAGTCAGTATGTGTGGGTTCCAACAACAACTTCATGCCTTTGGTGTGTTTTAGATACCTCAATAACTTTTTAACACATGTCCAATGAAACTGTTTTGCCTTGCCTACATGTCGTGATAACAGATTAACACTAAGTGCAATGTCGGGTCTAGTCCAACTACTAATATACAGCAGCGACCCAATGACTGAGCGATATAGTGTTTGATCTTCGAACTCAGGACTTGGTTCATGTGCCAAAATGTGAAAGTCAGTTTGCATGGGTATACTCACAGGCTTAGCGTCCTCCATGTTACAGTGATGTAACAGTTGTTCAATCTTCTCTTCTTGTGTGAGACTAAACCCCTTCTGAGTTTTGGCAATTTGAACACCTAAATAAGTGTTAATACATCCTAAACACTTCAATGTGAAAAACTTTTGTAAAGCTTTAGCAAAAACCTCACTCATCTGCTTATTTGGAGCAATATAAACAATATCATCGACATAAACAAGAATTATCTCATACCTATTACTGGATCTTTTAGTAAACACGCATTCATCTGTTTCGGACTTAATAAAGCCCATTGAATTTAGTTTCTCAGAAAGACATAAATACCACATTAAACCAGACTGTTTCAGACCATAAAGACTTTTGTGTAGAAACCAGGTATCCCCTTCTTGCTGTCTGAACGCTGGAGGACCTTTCACATAGATGTCCTCATCAAGATCAGCGTGTAGATAAGCCGTTTCAACGTCGAACTGGAAAACTTCCAGGCCAAGGATAGTTGCAGTGGCTAAAGCAATTTTCACACTTTCAGTCCGCACTGTAGGTGAGTATGTATTTGTATAGTCCTCAGGATAACGTTGAGCGAAACCCTGGGCTACGAGTCTGGCCTTGTACAACGACTCAACATTCGGCTTCTTTTTGATCCTGTAGACCCATCGAGTACCAATAACTTTCTTGTTTGCTGGAGGGCTTGCAGGCGTAAACACTTGGAGTTTCTTTAGACTGTCCATTTCAGCCTGCATTGCCTCAAACCATTTATCTTGTTCTGATTCAGGAAGATGTTTGATCTGTGTGAACTTCTCAAGTGGAAGTGTAACATTACAAATCAAAGGTACAGGTGTTTTTGTTACTTGCCACGAATAACGTTTTGGAGGGATTCCCTTTGTGGTCCTCTTGGAACGTCTTGGGCCAACCGTCCATTCTTCTTCCGTGTCGTCCTCGTCTTCATCATCATCGCCAGCAGCAACATCAGCGGCTTGCGAAGATGGAACAGTAGGTTGAGAAGAACTCGTGGAAGGAACATTCTCCTGTGAATCTTGATCATCAGGTTGTGTGGCATCAGCAACATCATCTCTAGGAAAATAAACTCCAGGATCGTTGGAATGAATCCTGGACCAGTCAGCATCTTCCTCAAAAGTAGCAGATTGTGAAACCACAATAACATGATGAGAGCCAATGTATTTGCTCCATTTTGAATTATCAATGCCCATAAATCTCATCCTTTTTGCTGCAGCACCCCCTTTCTTTCTTTGGGCTAAAGGAATATTGACCATAGCATAGGAACCAAAAATATGGAGATGTGAGAGATCAGGCTTGTGTCCATACAACATGAAATAAGGGGTCTGATTTATCACACTACTCCAAGTACGGTTGATGATATGGTTAGCATATTTGATAGCTTCACCCCAGTATGGAAGACTGAGGTTAGCATCTTCAAGGAGGCAATGCATCATGGTTTGCAAAACTCCATTTCTGCGTTCTGCCACCCCGTTTTCAGCTGGAGTATAAGGAGCAGATGTCTGATGTACTATCCCATTCTCACGCATCCAGTCCTGAAACGCTGAGACATGAATTCAGCACCACGATCACTCTGGATTCTGGCAATGTTGACCTCGAATTGGGTATAGACAAGACTAGCAAAGTCTTTAAAGATCTGAAAGGTCTCAGATTTTTCTTTCATAGGATATACATATCCATATCTAGAATAATTATCAACGATTGTCAAGAAATATCTTTTACCACCAAGTGTTGGTGCAAAAGGACCAACTATGTCAGTGTGTACCAAATCAAAAATGTGTGTTGACAGGCGTGTAGCGTGTTTTGGAATTGCTGCTGCCTTGGATTTGGCTTTCTTGCAGACAGCACAGTCCAAGAACACCTTACACCTCTTTAGATCCAAACCTCTTGCGAACTCTGGCATCTTCTTCAGAACACGGAAACTGGCATGACCCAATCTTCTGTGCCACTCATCAATAGGATAGCCTTTTTCACCCAGTTCTTTT
Source organism: Vipera ursinii (assembly GCF_947247035.1). NCBI lineage: Eukaryota > Metazoa > Chordata > Lepidosauria > Squamata > Viperidae > Vipera > Vipera ursinii. The sequence continues at coordinate 30,860,623 of NC_139515.1, forward strand.
TTAATACCTTTCATTTTAGTCAAATGTGCTCCAATATGTTCACCAGGTTTTAATCTGGAACCATGGAACTCAGACAAAAGCAAACATGTAAACTCAATTGATGTAGGCCGATAACATGTCTCTAACTGAGTCCAAATTTGTTGGGCAGTTGCATCTTGTGAAAACGTGAGCTGCAATTCAGTGTCCATTGACATCAATAATGTTGTGCATGCTCTATTATCCAAGTCCCATATGTCAGGAGTCCATGGCTGGGCAGGAGGATTAAACACCATCATGTGAGTACCTTCTCTGTGTAGCAAAAGCCTAACCTCACTGACCCATGCCCTGTAATTCTGTCCTGACTTCTTTCATTTTGAATCACCAGCCAGTGGTACAATGGAAGGTGTTTGATGAGGAATATACAATTGAGGTACTGGCTGTGCAGGTTGTGCAATCCGACCATAACCTGCAGGGGGCACCAGTGGCATCTGTGCCTGTGCCTGGACATGCGGCAGTTGCATTGAAGCTGCCGGTAGTCTTGGTGCTGGCTGTGACTGTCTTTGAGCTGCTATTCTACCCTGGCCAGCAGGAAGCGCTGGTGCTGGTGCAGTAGCATAACCTGCAGATGACACTGGCCTTCGCATATAAGAACCCGGTGGCAATTGCATGTGGGCTAAATATGGCTGTGCTCTGCCAGGTAGAGGGGCTTGCATAGAAGCAATATTAACAGGAGAAGCAACAGTAACAGGAATCCTAGCACCATCAGGGACTGGAGCCTCAGATAATGGCAGAAATCTTGTATCTCTGAGCAAAGACTCCTCCATAGACAATTGCGAGAGTGAGAGCTCCAATTTATGTCTTAATGCAGCTTCACCAGTAGATGGTGCTATAACATTTGCTTCAGGCATCACTGTGGCTCTGTATGGCCTTTGGGACAGACCATGATCATGTGACATAGGAGCCTCCGGTTCCCATTCGTCTTACATGACACTCAATGATGGGCGTGACTTTGGCTTTGGGGAAGAAGGAGGCAATATGGCTTCTCCTTGTGGGTGTGGCAATATGGCCGGTTCATGCTCATAATTCCTCTCATATTGCTGAACCATTGACACATATTCCTTTGCCTGCCGCAAACGCTTTTCAAAAACCCCAATTTGTTCACAGTAGCCTTGCATAGCCCTATCTCGCATAGTTTGCTTGGGGCTTGAAGGAGCAGAAGGAATTTTCTTCGGCTCAACTTTAGGTTTCGCTCCAAGCCTTTTAAATTCATCTTGAGCCCCTGGAGTGTGAACATTTCCAAAAACAGCTGCCAGGGAGCTTGGAAAAGTAGAAAAAGGAGTGACTGACCTTGCATCGTCGACAGGAGCAGGTGCATCTTCTCCAAGGCGTGTGGCCGAAGCTATCAGAGTTTTTAAAGTTGAATGGAGCTGCCCCACAGAAAAACTCCTTTTCAGCCGTGGCTTCCTTCCTGACATGTTTCAGCAGTTAATCACCGCTGCCTCACTAGCACTAACTAACTGATAACAGCCGCAGAAACATGCATCTCCAAAAACATAAATCAAACCATCCTCTGCTACCAAAATGTCAAGGTAAAAATCACCTTTGTAGAGGGCGACGGACCGTGCTTCAGAGAATGCATGATGTGCATGCAGGAAGGTAATGAAAACACGACGCATAATCTTACTAAATACCTTTTACTTACAAAAATATAAAAACTAAATATATATTTAGGGGTCCCCACCTGCCTCCTTTCCTCACAGCTCGGCAGATGCCTTAGTGCAGGGGTGTCAAACTCAATTTCATTGAGGGCCGCATCAGCATTGTGGTTGCCCTCAGGGGGCTGGGTGGGTGTGGCCAGGGTGGGCGTGGCCTGGGTGGGCGTGGCTAGAGTGTGTACGGCCTACTGGGTGGGCATGGCCAGCTCTACATTGTTCGCATCAAGGCTGCCTATGGGGTCCTGGGCAGGAGTGGGACAGAACTGAGGGTCTCTGGCAGGAGGAGGGTCTCTGGGCCAGGGCCAAGGCAGTGGGGGCCGTTCCCTCACTGTTTCCAGGATGGCTTCGTGGGCCGCATGAAACCACTTCGCGGGCCGGATCTGGCCCCCGGGCCTTGTGTTTGACATGTCTGCCTTAGTGGAAGCCTGGGAAAGGACAGCCACTGAGGCTCTTGACCGAGTTGTACCCTTGCGGCCCCTGACCCGGTGCAGATCCTGCCGAGCTCCATGGTTCTCCGCGGAGCTCTGGGAGATGAAGCGTCGGAGACGGGGCCTAGAGAGCGGTTGGAGATCCAGCCGATCCGAATCCGACCGATTGTTACTAAGAGCCTACATTAGGTCTTATCTCGCTGCGATAAGGGAGGCGAGATCTAACCACTTCGCCACCCTTATCGCGTCCGCAGATAATCTCCCGGCCGCCCTGTTTAGGGTGACTCGCTCCCTCCTGAATCAAGAGGTGAGGGAGGAACCCTTGCAGGGTCGTGCCGAGGAGTTTAACCAACATCTGTCGGACAAAATCGCTCGGATTCAGACCAGTCTGGACTCTGACTGGGCAAAGTCTGACGATCAGGACACGGGTGGTCTTGTCGATATTACCTGGGAGGAGTTTGATTCTGTGACTCCGGAGGAAGTGGACAGGATTATGGGGAGGCTGAGCTCCACCACATGTTTATTGGACCCGTGCCCTTCCTGGCTGGTTTATGCAGGCCGGGAGAGGACGCGCAGCTGGTTCCAGGCAGTTATATCGGCTTCTTTGAGTGAGGGTAGCTTCCCCGCCATCTTGAAAGAGGCGGTGGTGAGGCCTCTCCTCAAGAAGCCTGCCTTGGACCCAGCTGTATTGAACAACTTTCGTCCGGTCTCCAACCTTCGCTTCCTTGCGAAGGTTGTTGAGAGTGTGGTGGCGCATCAGCTCCCTCTGGTCCTGAATGAAGCGGATTATCTAGACCCGTACCAATCGGGTTTCAGGCCCGGGTACAGCACGGAGACGGCATTGGTCGCGCTGGTGAATGATCTCTGGAGGGCTCGGGACAGGGGACATTCCTCTGTTCTAGTCCTATTAGACCTCTCAGTGGCTTTCGATACCATTGAACATGGTATCTTGCTGCGGCGTCTCAGGGGATTGGGAGTGGGAGGCACGGTTTTACAGTGGTTCTCCTCCTATCTCCAGGGACGTTCACATTCGGTGTTGACAGGAGGGCAGAGGTCGACCGCGAGGTCTCTCGTTTGTGGAGTTCCTCAGGGGTCGGTCCTCTCGCCTCTCCTGTTCAACATCTATATGAAACCGCTGGGTGAGATCATTCGTGGTTTTGGAGTTGGGTATCATCAGTATGCTGATGATACCCAGCTTTTTCTTTCGACCCCAAACCACCCCAGTGATGCCCTCAACATGATGTCCCGTTGCCTGGAGGCGGTCCGGGTCTGGATGGGGAGGAACAGACCTCAACTCAACCCCGACAAGACTGAGTGGCTTTGCATACCTTCATCCCGGGTCTATTCGGATATTCCATCTCTTTCTATGGGGGGTGAATTATTACCCCCTGTAGATAGGGCTCGCAACTTGGGAGTCCTCCTAGATTCACGGCTCACCTTGGAAGACCACATAGTGGCTGTGACTAGGGGGGCTTTCGCCCAGGTCCGCCTGGTGCGCCAGTTGCGGCCCTATCTAAGCTGGGATGATTTATGCACGTTCACTCATGCGCTCGTGACCTCTCATCTAGACTACTGCAATGCTCTCTACATGGGGCTGCCCTTGAGGACCACCCGGAGGCTCCAACTGGTACAGAATGCAGCCATGAGAGTTGTGTTGGGAGTCTCCCGATACTCCCATGTTACACCTCTGCTCCGTGAGCTGCATTGGTTGCCAGTTGTCTTCTGGGTGAGATTCAAGGTACTGGTAATGGTGTTTAAGGCCCTACATGGCATGGGTCCGGAGTACCTTAGGGAACACCTGCTGCTGGCATCAACTTCCCTCCACCCTGTGCGTTCCCACAGAGAGGGTCTCCTCAGGGTGCCACCGACCAGAGAATGTCTTTTGGTGGCCCCCAGGGGGAGATCCTTCTCTGTGGGTGCCCCGGAACTATGGAACCAGTTACCGGTAGAGCTCCGGATGGCGCCCGATCTTCGCTCCTTTCGCCGCAATCTGAAGACGTTTTTGTTTGCACAAGCCGGCCTGGCCTGATGGGGAATTGGTGGGGTTTTTATTTCTGTATCTTTATTGTTGTATCTTTGGGGTTGTATAAATGTAGCATATTAATTGTTTTAAAATCGGGCAATTATTTAATCTCCTTTTAATATTTGTAACTTTGTGTTTTATTCTTGCCCTGTGAACCGCCCTGAGTCCTTCGGGAGAAGGGCGGTATAGAAATATTAATAAAATAAATAAAAAATAAATATTATAAAGAGAGCTAGCTCACTACATCCTAACGTAACAGACAGTAACAGCAAAGTGAATAAAACAATAAAGATAACACTGTGAGAACCTTTTCTAGACATGCGCACTAAAACAGACTGAAACCATAACATAACTAGTCATATGGGATTCACTATGGTTACCAGATAAGTTATCACAACAGGTGCAGAGAGCAGGGGAAAATGTACAGTTAGAAATGAACTTTTCTGACGAACAAAAAAAAACGTGCAGTGACATTCCCCTTCTTTCATCAGCAAAGTGAAGACTGAAGTAAGGCACATCTTCTCACGCAGATACTCATGCTGGGTTGTAGGAAGTAGTTTGTTCAGCATGTCAGCAATTTGATCACGTGTAGGCACATACTGTTTACGCACATGCCAGTAAACAGTACAACCATTTAAGAACATCATGTAACCTGATGTACTTTTCCGTGACTTCTTATCACTCGCCCAATCTGAATCTGCAAAACAACATAACTCTGCATAGTCAGTATGTGTGGGTTCCAACAACAACTTCATGCCTTTGGTGTGTTTTAGATACCTCAATAACTTTTTAACACATGTCCAATGAAACTGTTTTGCCTTGCCTACATGTCGTGATAACAGATTAACACTAAGTGCAATGTCGGGTCTAGTCCAACTACTAATATACAGCAGCGACCCAATGACTGAGCGATATAGTGTTTGATCTTCGAACTCAGGACTTGGTTCATGTGCCAAAATGTGAAAGTCAGTTTGCATGGGTATACTCACAGGCTTAGCGTCCTCCATGTTACAGTGATGTAACAGTTGTTCAATCTTCTCTTCTTGTGTGAGACTAAACCCCTTCTGAGTTTTGGCAATTTGAACACCTAAATAAGTGTTAATACATCCTAAACACTTCAATGTGAAAAACTTTTGTAAAGCTTTAGCAAAAACCTCACTCATCTGCTTATTTGGAGCAATATAAACAATATCATCGACATAAACAAGAATTATCTCATACCTATTACTGGACGAAACCTGACGGGATGGCCAGATTTAGGACATAAGGGGGGAGTGTGGAACATGGAGATGGTACAAGAACTCAATAAACAGGTTGAAAACCTTCAAGGTTATGTGCTGGAGCAAACCCCTCCTAGAATAGTAAAGTGTCACCCCTTCAAACCTGGAGATACAGTCTGGGTGAAACATTGGAAGCGGGAACAGCTAGAAGGCAAATGGAAAGGACCGTATGTTGTTATTATGTCCTCTCCTCTTCCTGTCAAGATTGCAGAATCCAAATCATGGATCCACTGGACAAGGGTTAAAGCAGCAGCTGAACCTGAATGGGTGGTGTCTAAAGATCCAGTGGTTCCCACAAAGTTAACATTTAAACAAAAGTGAGATATGATTTGTTAGTGTAGCTGGACTTATTTAAGAAGCTTTAGAATATTCGCTGAAAAGTTACTCTGCTGGAACCTTACTGGCAATAGGTTCCTCTACGCACAGTAGTGAAGACCCCTGCTAAAGAGCCTTGGTGGAGCAGTGGGCTAATGCCTCCTTAAGTAACACCAGCTGCCTGCAATTAGTGCAGGTTCGCATCCCACCAGGCTCAAGGTTGACTCAGCCTTCCATCCTTCTGAGGTAGGTAAAATGAGGACCCAGATTGTTGGGGGCAATTAAGCTGACTTTGTAATAATGCCTCTTGGGGTGTGTGTGAAAGCCCTAATAAGCAGGCATATACATAGAATGAAGGCTACTGCTAAGCTTGTAAGCTGCCCTGAGTCTTCGGAGAAGGGCGGGATATAAATGGAATTTTAAAAAAAAAGTCACTCCGGAAGCTGACTTTCTACGCACGGGAGAAGAATGGAGAAATGTTTACTGTTGCTATGGGTGTATTGTATTGCTGCTGCATGTAACAATATTTCAAAGGAAGTTAGGGGTAACCAAGGGAACAGGACCAAAACTGACGCCTGTGATGCCTGTATAATCAAAGAAGACCTCTGTTGAGACTCATTGTCACAAGTTGAGATAAGTCTCAAAAGGGGGGGAATAAAGAGAAAGTGTACTAAAGCAATTGTGTAAACAAATGTATTTGTGTCCTTAGGGCAGACGCTGATCAAGGTAGCCATAATCCTGATAGCATAACTGCACATATTCCCCGGTGACTGTCTTAAAGAGGAATGTATTAAAGTCCTTGTTTAAGCAAACATAGTCTTGTCCTTAAGGCAGATGATGATTGGGATGCCATATCCTGTCTGTGAAACTACACATACTTCATGTAATTTTCTTCTGTAAACTGTTGTCTGATAAGAATGTGCAGGATGTAACCATATAAGGAACAATGTATAACAATGTATAACTAGGAATTAGAGGTGTGTAAATATGTCTGTTCATGAGCCCTTCGGGGTTCAGACCTTTTGCTTTGTTTAAGCCTTCTGAACCTGCACAATAAACCTTTCCTTTCCTGAAGACCTGGCATGAGTCTCTTCTTTCTACAACAACATTGCATTGAGGTAGTAATTGCTGCAAAAGGGGCCCAAACCAGGTACTGAATACATATGCATGCTTATACTTTTCAGAGGTCCGATATTGTTCTATGTACTCTCCTTGTTTTATTGATTGCATGTAATATTCTAATTTTCTGAGATTGTGGATTCTGTGGTTTTCATGAGCTGTACGCCATAATCATCACAATTATGACAAATCATGGCTTGAACTATCTTGCTCTGCATGTAATGAGTCTATCTCATATATTAATTTCCCCCTTTAAGTTGCATTACTGAAATAAATGAACTTTTGCACGATATTCTAATTTGTTGAGTTTCATCACCTGTATTAATAGAAAATGGTTTCATTCTCAGAAGTGGCTTTATGGATTCAGACCTTTCTATGACTTACAACTGAATATCGATCTGATCCATACACCCAGTAAAACCATCTGGTATTCTATATTGAAACAATGTCAATCAAAATTGGAACTGGAGCTTGGAACAGGTTTCCCTGGGAGAGTATGCCCTCCTGCATTTACTTGATAGATTTAACTACCTTTATCTTAGACAGTAGATTAGGGAGAAACAACAGAAATGATTGGTTAGTACAGTTCCCTATTTGTGGAAATGTCTTTTCCAGACAGATTATTTAGTACTGTTATATAACCTTTTTAGTATCAAGTAAAGATAATTTTATATTGCTAGAAAGCTGTGAAACCATTTAAACTTACTGGATTTATTTGAGTAGCTACCTATCTCACTCTGGGCAGCATACAATAATGAAATAAAAACACAGGTGCATAAAAACAGTCATAAAATTTTAAGCAATCATTATGAAAAAGGAAAAATATAAACCATTAAAATATACAAACCACATGGGCAGAGAAAAATATCAACAGCAGTGGAGCCAGCTCAGAATGTCTGCAGTTCCCTGGGACCCTCAGATCCTCAGAAACAATAGCAGGGTTGGATCTCACCTGATTTCAAGGGAGAAAATAAGGTGGACATCACAACAAATAAGCCCTGCTTCCAGAGACCAGATATAAATCCTGGAGATTGATGTTTTGTCTGCCAGATTGAATGGGACAGGTTGATATAATCAGTGAGAGACAGTCCCTCAGAAAACTGGTCTCATGGCATAAGGGCTTTAAAGGTTAAAACCAGCACCTTGAATTGGACCCAAAAACAAACTGGCAGCTAATGCAACTTGTGGAACAAAGGTGTAATATGTGTTTTTCTAGGAGCATGCATAACTATCAGCGCTGCTGCATTCTGTGCCAGTTAAAATGGATATGTATCCAGGGCAGCTCCATGGATAGCATATTGTAGTGGTCCAATCTGATGATGATGATGATCACTATCATGCTGCTAGTTTTCTAAGATTATAGTTATTATGTATAACATAATACACATGTTATAAGAAATTTTATACTGATAAAAGAACTGGAGTTTAATGTAAGATCTAAACTACACTGTGACAAAAAAGAATATTTTTTGTAATATGGTCATTTTATGTTAAAAACATAGAGAGTTAAACTTTGGCTTTACCCAACTGAATTATGACCTATTATATTCACCAGGAGATTGAATAGTATTTTTTTCTTAAATTAAACATCAACTTTTACCTCCAAGCAAAATAGGATCAGAAAGAACAGAACAAATGGAAGATGTTATTTATAGTAGTCAGTATGACTGCAACCAAAACTATTTTTGTCAGTCACTTGGCATTTCCTCTGTCCATTTTTAAACTAGTTGGGGGGGAGAGAAAGAATTATCTCCAGCCTTCTTTATGGTGAGAAAAGAATTGTGTATATACACACACAAACACACATATCTCAAATTATTTCACTGGTAAAGGGAATTGAAGACTTTGGATTGATTTGCTCATTTGATATTCTGTTCTTAGTTTCTTTCTGCCATAATACAGCAGAATATTGGGATACTTTTATATCTGGAATTTAGCGATGAGCCCAACTTCAAGGCAGAATGTACTTTCAAAGGTGAGGTGGTGGATCCACGATACAAAATAGATAGTAGTTTGAATGTTGAAAAGAGATTTTTTTATCTAGATTTTGAGTGGTAATCATAGGTGACTGCAGGTCATCAAAACATCAGGAATCAGTGACTATAACAATGTGGATGAAGGCTTGCCCCATTTTCCATGCTTCACAGGGCTTCAATCACATGGTTGTGGCTGCCATCTTGACTTTTTTTTATTCCTTCAGGACACCTTGTTAATAATAACTCTCTCTCTGCCTCTTTAATATAAAAGATGATGGATATTGGTCTAAGCCTATTTTCTCATTTTAATAGTAGCAATATCTGCTGACATTTCTAAAATATCAGACTTAAAATACATTTCTTAACTGAATGGTGACATCTATATTTAAGAATAAATTTCAAGGTAAAATGGTTATAATGGTGAATTCAAAATAGTGGTTAAAATATTAAAAACACAACTTATGTTAAAATTGAGGTGGTTACTAGGTGTTGAGAATAATTTGCTGGCACATTATCAGTATTTATGTTCAGATCATGTTCATTAGAATCAGGTAAAACTTTTGAAAATAAAACTGTTTTTATATTTATATATATATATTGAAACTACAGTAACAATTTCTGCATATTGAAATGTATAAGATTTTGACTTAACAAGAGCAGCTCTTATTTAGGAAAAGATAGTTTTATCATAATTTATTCAAAAGACCATTTGTAATGTAATGATGCCAGCATCCAGTAAAATAAATAAAGTAAATATAACAATAAATATTAAATAAAATAATTTATCATTTCTTCCTCAGAACAGAAAATGAAGTCCATCTGTTCACATTATGACAAGCTTGTTTTTAAATGCAAATGCATTTTACATCCATGTAGAAAAAGTTGATTGATTGATATAAATCTCAAATTATATCAACAATAATCATAGAGTTTTAAAATACAATAACACATGGCTTTTTTATACAACAAAGGCCATACTAACATTATCAACAGTCTATAACTGAGTATTAATGTATGCCTTAATCTTCATTTGCTCCAGGCATCATATTAAACAACTTGTTCTTCATAACTGTCACTAATCAGTTATTGTGCAGAATACAATAATCATGTGAACATACTACCAATTCATCAGCTTAACCACTGATAAGGCACTCATTGGGACATTTCCATCACCTAAAATGTTTATGCAATGTAGCTTTCCAATAACTCTCTTTTCCTCCTTTTCTTTAAGTTTTCTATCTCCCTATTGCCCAACTACAGCTGTTCTGGCAATCACTATGATTAATCATGTAATTGTTGTTCATTGTAATTCTATCTGTAACATGTTCTACAATTATAGATGCTTTGACTTCTTGTGTAGTACTGTTGATTTTTATTAGTTTATAGCAACTTGAATTTAGTTACTTAGAAACTGGATTTGAACCTGTTAATGTCTTTCAAATATATTATGGTTGGTCACACAGTCAGCCAGTTTAAATTGTGTTTGGCATCAAGTCTTTCCCAAGGACCTAGGATAGGCAAATGTTGTTTGATGGTGTTACATCACAGGCTGTAAGCTTTCTCCAAGCTGACTTTCATAACTGACTGATTATGATTTTGCAAAGGCCAATAATATTTAAATGGTGCTCCAGAGGTTTTTGGGATTGCACCTAAGGTACCTATTAATATTGGTACTATCTTTGCTTTCTTTTGCCACAATCATTCTATTTATATTTGCAGGCCTCGTATCTTGTGATTTTTTCCCCAGTTCTTCCTCCTCTATTCTGCTGTTTCAGGTACTGCAACTTCCACTACTCAGACTTTTATTTTGTCTTTCTTATCAAAAGTTGTTAGGTCTGGGGTGTTATACGGCAGGTGCTTTATTATTATTCTAAATTATGTATGTTTAGTGTTCATTAGCATTGTTTACCAATGGTAAATATTGACTCCCTGCTTTAAAATCAGATATTCAATGCATGCAAGGTCAAATTGCATTTTTTATTTCCTTTGTAATTTGACACAAATATAAATCTCATCCATACTAGTGAACTTTGATAAATATCCCAGTGTGGGAGACTATGCTTTTGCTTTTGTGCTTTTGATTTTCCATCTGTTGTTTGTCATATTATAGAATAGTTATTATTTTATAAAACAAAGGTTCAGAACTTCAAATTAACCAAAGGAGAAATATCTTCACTATCATTTCTTTGTAACAGTCTTCTTTACAGGCCTTTGGAGAGTGGCTTATGTATCATATTAAGTCTTTATAGAAATCATAGACCAGCATAATGACCTAACATATTTAACAAGCCATTGGTCCTATTAATAGGCCAGGGTTCCTTTTGCAATGTCAACTGCAACAGTAATCCTTGTTTCAAATCACAGAGTTTCAAATATCAGCTGCTACTACACAGACTGCTCCCTTTCACTTTATATCAGAGAACCCAATGGAGTCTTTTGAAGAACCTGGTTATATTGGTAGGGAGAACTTATTAGAAGTTCCTACTTTAAGTGATTGTTTTTCTGAAGAAGAAGATGTTAAAGCTACACATCAGCATCGTTTCTCCCCTGGTCTCCGAAGGCGGAATTCAGATTCTTCTGAAGAAATGGAAGCAGAAATCCCCTCAACTATTGCAAGAAAAGTTTCATTTGCTGATGCATTTGGTTTTGATCTTGTATCTGTTAAGGAGTTTGATAGCTGGGATAATCCAACTACACAGCCCAGTGATGATTTAGAAGATGAAGATGTGCCTGTGGAAGAATTCTGTTTAACTCCACTGTTTCTAATTCCCACCACACAAGAGGAACTTTTGCAATCTGTGCGTGCACATAAAATATGTCTAGAATTTGTAGAGTTTCTTCCAGGCATAATATGTATGAAGGGCATAATTCGTGTTCTGAATATATCCTTTCAGAAGTTGGTCTATGTTCGAATGTCTTTGGACAACTGGCTAACCTATTACGACATCTTAGCAGAATATGTGCCAAATTCTTGTGATGGTGAGACTGACCAATTCTTATTCAAGATTTCATTGGTTCCTCCTTATCAAAAAGAAGGTGCTAAAGTTGAATTTTGCATACGATATGAGACATCTGTGGGAATATTTTGGTCAAACAATAACAATAAAAATTATATTTTGATTTGCCATAAAAAGGGAACTGCATCATCACTGGAGGATAATAATCTTCAAGAAGAAGTTACAAATAAACATATCAAAGGCTGCTTAAAGACAACAATGAACAGGTGAGATGCTTACTAATGTATTGTCAAAATTCTGATTTATAGTTTCCTATATTGTGGGTACACTAAATAAAATGTGATGTATATATATATATATATATATATATATATATATATATATATATATATATGTAAATTTTTACACAATTTTTTTACACAGATAATGAGTTGTCACAGTTGTGACTACAGCTTGTTGATGGCCTTAGGTTAGGCTGATACAGGCAATAAGATTTGGCCCGTATTTGGGCCTTGCAAGGTATTCTAAAATACTTAACAAATACATATATATTCTAAAATACTTAACAAATACACATATATATATATATATATATATATATATATATATATATATATATATATATATGTATTTATGTATTTATGTATTTGTATATGTATATGTATATGTATATGTATATGTATATGTGTATGTGTATGTGTATGCGTATGCGTATGCGTATGCGTATGCGTATGCATATGCGTATGCGTATGTGTATGTGTATATGTGTGTATATATATATATATGTGTGTATATATATATATATATATATATATATATATATATATATATATATATATATATATATATATATATATTTGTTTTCTGAGGTTTTCGCGGGTGTTTGTATGTGGATCTTTGGTCATTCGGGTTTTTTCCCACGTAGAATTGAAGGTGTAAGAGCAACGTTTCGACGAAATCTCATCCGTCATTTCGTCGAAACGTTGCTCTTACACCTTCAATTCTACGTGGGAAAAAACCCGAATGACAAAAGATCCATATATATACACATATATATATACATATATATATGCAAAGAAACAGTTGAGTGTAGAATATTACAGTGCTGATTTTCAAAATAGTATGAAAATTCATATAAGTAAATTTAAACAGATAAAACATCTCATTAATAGCTCTATGAAGTTAAGAATAGAGAAAATATGGGAACATTTGAAGAAATTTGGTTAATATTAATTTATCCATTCACAGCTCCTGGCTCTTTACACCAACTGTGTGACTTGCAAACCATGTGCTTGCAATTTGTTTACAGTTAAATGTGAAATCCAAACTCAGAACAAGGAATATTTCTGGCCAGATCCTACTAAAGAATCTAATGACACCATTTAGGAAAGGAGCCAATGGCCAAAGCAACTCCATTTTGATTAATTAGATGTTTTAGTTAACCAGATGTGTAAACCCAAGATATGCACAGTGATCTTCTGTGATCTGCATCCTGACTTTCTGAATTAAGCACATGAGTGTAAAGGAGATTGTAAATATGGCCAATGAAATGCAGTTTCAGTTTTCTGATGACTGAGTACCTGAACTTCAGAAGGTTCCTTATCAAGAAGAGAATTCTGTTACATGCAAACACTGTTCTTAAATTGATATTTTGCTTCAATTAGGGAGGTTGATGAGTGGAATAGCTAGTCTAACAGTGTTGCTAGCAACTTCTCTTCATTTAGATTTTTTTCACACCAGAAGAAAATCTCTGTTTAGACTCTACTTTCATTCCAGAGAATTATCATTCATTGAAAAACTGAGTTGCAAACTTACATTATTTCTATATAGTCCCCATATTCAAATTAGCTTACATATATGTTGAAAATATTTGAAATGTTTTAAAAGATTCAGATTACTTTAACATTTCTCTGATTATCAGATCCTCATTAACTGGTTAGTTTGATCAAGGCTAGGTGACTCTCCCTTCTCCTATCAGACCATTGTGGTCAGGAAAGCTCCATTTCATATATAGTTTCTAGGTTATATCTGTTCAGTTTTATTTCAAGGCTACATTGACAATGTCTAGGAGAGATTGCATTCTTCAAGTTCCAAATTTGTCAGGATATCCCACAATTTGTTCATTTGTTCAAATACAATAATTTTATATTTATGATTTTAAGCTTTAGTATCTGACACATTTGCAGAAATAAGAAATTATTCTAAAATATTCTTAATTGCCAGAAATTTATGATACAAATAAGTATATACAAGTTTTCATTTAGTGCATGACTAATAATATCAGGATGCATTGGAGGGTTCTCAGCCTACAATTCATGTAGGCTGAGAACCATAAATGAGCACATCTCACGTGTTTACATATCTAGACACAACAGTTACTCAAAAGTGATCTCAGTGCAGCAGAAATTACTAATAAGAGATGTTTAAAGCCCTCCTTTCCCTAACCCTAACTATAATCTTTTGCATTCTTTCTTTCTACCTCTTGACTTAAGAGTTTTGCATCTATGTCTATTTATTTCTAAGATAGAAATCAAGGCAAAAGCAGAGGCTCAGAAGCACTGTGTCTGTCCCTGAGAGTTTTTATATTTGCTGAACTGTTGAAAGAAAAACAATCAGGTCCAGTCCAAGCCAGGAATAAATAAAATGGAGGCTGTTTGGAAAGAAGATTCTTGTTTATTTAGTTGCCAGAAACTTCAGTGACATAGAATGTTTCTGGGGTGGCTGACAAAATGGAGTGGGAGTGGGTGGGTTTTTATAACTTCTTGGGGTTTTGTGTTTGGAGTTGTTCCTGTTCCTGTGCAATGTACTTTGACCTGAGCTTGAATGTGCCCTTTTGGTGTTCTAATGGTGGTGGGTTAATGCTATTATGTCCTAAAGGTCATGTTCCTGTCCTTGGAGTCTTTGTTTTTCTAATCCCCTCAGCTCCAGCCTTCTGTGGGGGCTGTGGCTGAAGGTGTTTTGCTTATGAATGGTGTGGCCCAGTCTTTCTGAATAGGATTGCCAAATCTGCATTTCTAAAGAGCTGGCCTGCTCAGTTTCTGCTTGGAGGAAAGGGAGACTGGTTTCTGCCTTTTAAGATTTTCTCCTATTATTCCTTTGGGAAAATATAATATTCTGTCTTTTTTTAATATCCCCCAAATATTTTCTTCTATGGGGGGAGGGTGGGGGGTTCTGACTTCCAACAATCCCCCCCCCTTTGTGCCATATAAGTGTTTGCACAAGATTAAGAATTGATCTGTTCAGGGAGACTTGATGGATGCTTCTATGGGGGGAGGTTTCCAGTATGAGGGGAAACAAGCCTTTAAACCATTAATGTAAAGGGGAAGGCACTGATAGACACAGCAGAAAGGGATCCCTGCATTGGCTCCCAAAAGAGGGGAGCTTTCATCTCATGAAGGTCTAGAAGCCAGGGCAAAAGTTCTGTTAGGTGGAAAAGAAATTTATAATGTGCAATATTCTGTACCAATTATTTTAGATGTTTGATGTCACTTCCTGTGAGCTTTCAGTCAGGTTTTCACATGTCCAAAAATTCCTCACAACCATGTTTTTGCCTCAGTACATAACCACTGGTTGCCCATTTTCAAAGGGATGCTTCCTGAACCTGCCTCAGCTCCCAATTTAGTGCATCCAGGTTTGTGATGTCCAATTAAGTTTAGCCAGTGTACAAACCAGGCTATTAATATTTGTTAAATTGCACACAGTGAGCCTTAGGCAGTGGTGGGATTCAGCCAGTTAGTACCACTTTGACAGAACCGGTAGCTACTTTTTTGTTCCCCAGGCCCAGAATGGACTTCCAGAAGTGGCAACCATACAGAGAACTGGTTGTTCACATATTTGAATCCCACCACTGGCCCTAGAACTCCCACTAATGAGACCCCAGTACAATATATTCAGGGCTTGGGTTTAGAAATCTCTTTCCTGCAACCTCTTCAGTGAGGGCATATGAATTGTAAATATCCTAAGGGAGCAGGGTTCCCTCCCTCATGGAATTTGCCAGAAGGTATGCATGAAAAGGCCTTAGTGCCACAGAGCAAGAACCAGCCAAGAGAGCTTTACATGGAGGTAGGTGAAGGGGATAGCCTCAGTGTGATTCTGAATGGTGTGTGTGTGCCTGTGTCTGTGTGCAGCTACCAATAAAAATATCCTGGACAAATTTTCCTCCCACCAGACAGAAGTCCAAGGCATTCAGGACTTGCTGTGCCAACCATTCCCAAATGCCATCCCTCCATGAATCCATTTGACTACTTAATTACAAATGAATGAGGCAAGAAAGAAAACCTTACAATGAGTTTCTGCCCTTCCCCCATAGCCTTTCCAGTTGTTTTCTGAGGTTTCACATGGGGGACAATGGATCCAGAACTCTGTCCTTTCTCTGCAGCTTTCACTGACATATGGGTGATGTAGGACCTATGAAGATCTGTTCCACTCTGGTTGCATGGTGACTTTCTAGTGGATGGCTGGATCCACTCGATCATTTGAGTTCCCTGGCTCAAATGAATGGAGGCAATATCTGGGTCAGTGTGCTCTGATTCCAAAGGTTGTGGGAGTCATCTGTGCAGGGCTGAAAGATATGAGAACAGCCCCCCCTTTCCCCTTTGTGGGTGACATTCCCAGGGGATGCATTGCTGGTCAGACATGATGAATGGAGAACAAAAGATAAGAATTAGAGAAGTGGAATGGAGGTATGTGGATAGCTTGCAGGCAGAGTTTGAAAAGATATTAAGGTTAACTTTACAGATGTTAAATAGACAGATGAAACCCATTTAAACACATACAATAAATGCAACAATGAAATGTTTCCTTCAAATGAACTTAAAACATTCCCACTTGTTGTTAAAAGCACAGAGAAGGCATCAAAATTTCAAAGGCAGGAAAAAAGGAGAACAAAGGGAAGGAAAAAAAGGAAAAGGAAAAAGCCAAATATACTTAAAAGTCACAATTATATGGAAAGGACAAAAAAAGAGAACAAGATGGACATTAAACCAAACTGTATCGAATGAAAAAGACTTTCAGCAATATATGGAAAAAGAAATGACTTTCTTTTTCAAGGAAAACAAAAAAGAAGATACCTCACTTCAAAATGTCTGGGACACGGCGAAAGCGTACATGAGAGGACTTGCTATGACTTATTTGGGGAAAAAGAATAAACAGAAAAGGCAAAATAGGGAAAAAACTGGAGGAACAATATAAGACACTTGAGAAAAAATTACAGAAAGATACACAAAACAAAAAGATTAAAAATTTAATGGAGCTGAACAAACATAAAATGAACTTAACAGGAAATGAAGAAGTGGCAATGAAAATAAAGGCAGCCAAACAAACCTTTTTTGAACATGCAAACAAACCAGGGAGATGGTTGACATATAAAATTAAAAAGGAGAAAGAGAAGAGATGGATTAAACAACTGGAAGAATTTATATAAGCAACAAACAGTTCCAGATGATAGGATAAAACAATTCTTGGAAGAAACAGAGATACCTAAAATACCAGAGAAATTTAAAAAGTTATTAGAAGGGAAAATAACAATGATGGAATTAACAGAAGCAATTAAAAGACAAAAAAATGGCAAAACACCAGGACCGGATGGTTTACCAGCAGAACTATATATTGCAGGAAGTGCTAGGCAATGTAATGTTGGAACTCTGTAATGAACTTCTCTTTGAAGTGAAGATACCAGATTCGTGGTCAGAAGCACTTATTACCCTGATACCAAAGGAAGAAATGGAAATGAAGAAAATAAAAAACTATAGACCAATTTCCTTACTTAATGTGGACTATAAAATATTCACATCAATAATGGCGGAAAGACTTAAAAAGTTTTTAAATGAATTTATACATTTGGATCAAAATGGTTTTCTACCTAAAAGACAGATTAGAGACAATATGCGAATTGTATTGAACACAGTAGAATACTATGAAACACATCTGGAAAAACAGATGGCATTGATGTTTCTGGATGCACAGAAGGCATTTCACAATGTGAATTGGCAATTCATGATAGGACAACTACAGACTATGGACTCTGGGGAAAAATTTATAAATGTAATTAAAACAATTTACAATAAGCAAGTAGCCAAAGTAATGATAAATGGAGACAAGATTGAGAAGATTAATATTACGAAGAGAACAAGGCAGGGATGTCCTCTATCTCCATTATTGTTTGTCTTGACATTAGAGGTACTAAACAGAAGTATAAGACAGAATAAGGATATAAAAGGTATGAAAATTAAGAGGGAAGAATATAAGCTACAAGCTTTCGCAGATGATTTAATATTTATCTTGGAGGAAGCACTAGAGGCAGGACCTGTATTAATAGAACAAATAAAAAAATATGGTGAGGTAGCGGGCTTGAAGATTAATAGAGCTAAAACAAAAATGCTAGTGAAAAATGTTACTGAAAAACAACAACAAAAAAGAATTGATGGGAAAGCTAGATATACAGATTGTAAAGAAGGTAAAATATTTGGGGATTCACCTGACAGCAAGATGCACAACAATTAAAGAAGATAACTATCACAAATTGAAAAGACAAATTGAAGTAGATTTGGATAAATGCAAAAATGTACTACTATCATTAATGCAAAGGATTGTGATAATCAAAATGAATATACTACCACGATTGTTGTTTTTGTTTTCAACAAGATTGGAAAAGAAATATTTCGAGGGGCTTAATAAAATAATTCTGAAATATATTTGGCAGGGGAAAAAGGCAAGGATTAATCTAAGATGCAAGACTCAGAGGTGGATTTGGTTTACGTAATTGGGAATTATATTATAAGGCTGCAGCATTATCATGGATGAGAAAATGGATCTTACTGAGGAACACAAGATTATTGACATTAGAGGGACATGATTTACAGTTGGGATGACACGCTTTTATATGGTATTGGAAAAATAGAATACATAGCTATTTCCAGAGACATAATACTGTATAAGGAATTCTTTATTGGTGGTTTGGGAGAAAATAAAGAGAAAACATTATTTGAAGATTCCAGATTGGCTTTCAACTAAGGAAGTGCTAATACACCCCAATATGTTTAATATGAGAAGTATCATAAGATATAAAGGCTTACAGACACGGGGGATCTGAAAACCAAACAACAATTAGAGGAACAAGGAATAAAGATGGATTGGTACATGAGAATGCAAATACAATCTAGATATGAAAAAGATGTTAAAATAGATGGTTTTAATTTGGGGACAACAGAGTTAAATGAAATATTCACGGGAACTGAGGAAAAATGTATAAAAAATGTATAGCTACTTACTACATAGGGAATTAGAGGAGGAGCAAGTGAAAGAGTCAGTGATAAAATGGACAAGAAATTTTGGATATACGATTGAATTAGATAGATGGCAGCAATTATGGGAAAGAAACTATAAACTGACAATGGCGACAGCGTATAAAGAAAATATGTACAAAATGTTTTATAGATGGCACATGTCTCCAGAAAGGCTAGCTAAAAAGTTTAAGGACAGATCTATGAAATGTTGGAAATGTCATCAAATACCAGGCTCTTTTTATCATATGTGGTGGACATGTGTAGAAGCTAAAACTTATTGGAATATAATTAGAACATGGATAGAAAAGATGATACAACAACGTATAGAACTAAGACCAGAAATATTCCTGTTGGGTATTTTACTAGAGAAATATAGCAAAGAGAAAACATATTTGGTTATTCATATAACCACTGCAGCTAGGATTGTGTTTGCACAAAATTGGAAAGCACTGAAAGCCCCCCCCTCCAGAGGGAGAGGTGATTGGGAAAATATTGGAATGTGCGGAAATGAATAGATTAACAATGATAATTAAAGATAAAACAGAGTAAGAGTATTATGAAATCTGGGGGAAATTTTATGATTGGGTAAAAAAGAGAATATGCCTAAAAGATATCTAACACTAATTTAGATGGAAGAAAAAGGAGGAGATAAGGAGGGAGACCCAGGCGACACAGTATTGGATAACCGGAGATAGTATAAATATTTAAAGTAGTATATACCGAGAAGGTCAGATTTATAGAAGTATTAACGTAATAGAATATTATTGTTATTATACCTAATATAGATATTGAAAATCTAGGGAGAGGAGTTGCTCGGACATTACCCCTGAATTGTTTCTGAACAGGAATGAGAAGGAAGAAAAGAGATGAGAGAGGGAAGAGAGTAGAGGAGGGGGGAAGGAAGTAGGAAAGTTGGAGGAAAAGATGAGAAGTGGGGAGAAATGGGAGGGGAGTGGTGAAGGAAAGAGAAGAGGAGAGGAAGAAGAGGGAAGTAGGAAAGAAAGAGAAGAAAGGGAGAAAGAAGGTAGAGAAGAGGGAAGAGAGAGAAGGAGTGTGGATACAGTGAAAGAAGAAATGGACGAGCAACACCAAAATTTACATGTATGTATTTATGTATTACGGTATATTTGTTGATATGTATGGGGGAGAGTTGAAAAAAATAAAAATGAAAAACTTCTTTATAATAAAAAAAGAGAGGGAGAGACTTCTAGTTTTGCGATGTAGACCACAGCTGAGGGATTACAGAGCTCCAACCCCATGGCTAATTTTGCCCTGCCAGGAGACCCTAAATGGGTCTAAAGTTACCCTGGAGAGGTGACGAAGAAAGAGGGGCACCCTGATGATCACAGAATGAAAGCAGTCATCCTGCTCAGTCTGGGGGAAGCCCTCTAACCCAACAGGAGAAAGGGCTGGCCATACCTCAGTGACCAGCCAAACTTGCAGCCGAAATCCAAAGGCACTAACCAAAACAACAGTGAACAGCGTGCTTGAAACGGGTGAGGAATTTGATCTTCTCTCTCCTATTTTGTATCTGATTTCCTGGAAAGGATTCCCCAGAAGCAAAAATCCTCCCAAAGAGAGAAGGGAGGGGACTACACCCCCACCCACCCATAGATGGAAGCAGCGAATTAAACTCTTATGGGGAACAAAAATATATTAATGAGATTAAAAATACTACCATCTGGATAAATTTGAAAACTAAGAAAACTATTAAAATTCCATACCTGAAAAAGTATAATAATAATAATTAATAACAACAACAACAACAACAACAACAACAATAATAATAATAATAATAATAATAATAATAATAATAATAATAATAATAATAATAATAATATAAAGGAGCAAATAACAGCTATAGCCAGGAAAATCAGTACATATGAAACTCGAATTGCAAATTATAGGCAGAACCTCCAATTTCAATCCAATCAGAAATGTTTCTACCAATCCATCAATGGAGAAATTGCAATGAATCAGTCAGTACCTGACAAGGAAGAAACAGTGCAGTTCTGGAAGCAGATATGGGATAACCCAAAGAAACAGAACAAGGACGCGGCTTGGTTAAAAGAGGTGGATGCAAATAAAACAGAAGTTGAAATGAAAGAACTAGCAATAACAATAAAAATTGTAGAAAAAAGAGCAAGGAAGATCAAAAATTGGGTCAGCACCTGGTGAAGATGAACTGCATGGGTTTTGGTTGAAACATCTAACTGTTATATACCCACTCACTGCCAAGCAGTTCAACAATATACTACAAGGAGGAGAAATTGAAAACTGGCTAACAACTGGGAAAGCCTACCTAATTGTAATGTATTGGGCCTGTTTCACTTGAACTGTACCACATGTCTTTGAATGCTGTTTGAGATTGTTTAATCAGGGAGTCTGTGTAGCAGTCGCTGGCTTCTCAGACAGGCAGTCTCCAGGACGACCATTGGTTGGCTCTAGGGTGGCAATAGGCTTCTTCAAACCTATTGGTCACCACCTAGTGGCCAGCAGTATAAATAGCTGCATAGAAGCCTTGGTTACTAGTTCAGTTCCTGTTATTCAATAAAGCATGTTCCTGTTTGAACTCTCTCGCCTCCTCTCCTGCTTGCAAAGAACCCAGTACACGACACTGGTGATGAAGGTGGAATCCTGCTTCTTCAGAAGAGCTGAAAGTCACTAGGGGGTGAGGCCACCCAATCGCCTGGCAGGGAACGCATTCCCCCCTCTCAGTCGGGCTAGCATGCAATGCTAGCGACCACCAGCCCTGCAGACCAGTCCCAGGGCCCACAAAGAAGCAGGACAAGGAAGATGAGAAGCCCAAGCCACGAAGACTTCCTGAGATGGCAAAAGTCAGAAAGCTTGAGGAGTTTGGTGTCACTCACCTGGATAGATGGGCGTCGTACATCCTGAGGATCAAAAACTACCTCCACGCCAACCAAGTCACCAAAGATGGCCTGAAGGTTGCAATGTTCCTGTGTGTCTGTGGGCCTGCATCCTTCAATATCACAGAGAACTTGGTTGCACCGGTGCAGCTGGAGTCCATAACATACGCGGACCTGAAGAAACGGCTCAGTGACCATTTCCAGCCCAAGTTATCGGTGATAGGTTGGAGGCACACCTTCGAACAGAGAGTCCAGCAGTCTGGAGAAACAGCAATGGAATTCATCGCGGCATTGAGACAAGCTTCACGTCTATGCCAATTTTCCTACTTAGAAGAAAGGCTTTGAGACCAAGTTGTCTGTAGACTTCGGAGCAGAGAGCTGCAGCAGAAATTCTTTGCAAAAGAGACTCTCTCACTCCAGGAAGCCTTGAAAGAGATCATGATGGATGAAGCTGCCACCAGGCCATGAAAGCCATGCAGCCTGCCAAAAGCACTCACCATGAGAAGGCCATCCACCATGAGGACGCCGAACTCCCAGAAGATGTCGACTGCAGCCACGAAGTGGACAAGCTTCATTGGCATGACGACAAAGAACAAGGGACTATTTACAAGGCAGTTCCCTTTCCTTGGTGACCGGGTTGTGGCACCTTCCACCAATACATAGACTGCAGGTTCTGGACAGCCATGTGTTGGGCCTGCGGGAAGACTGGCCACATCACTTCAGTCTGTAGAGGTTGACAGAAGGACCACCAATTGGACAATCCAATCAGGAGAAGTCATAGTTCTTTCTTTCAGGTAGGTCTCTAGGTTTCCTTTGCACTTTTTGAAATGTGTGATGCAATGCTGGGCTCAGGATCTTGCCTAGCTTAGGCTCTGAATTAACTGACTCAGCCTGCTCCTGTATCTCCTCAGGTGCCCTCTCTTCAGCTAATTTCTGGGGTGCCTTGATCAAGCGCTTTAGCTTCTGTATCTGAAAAGCCAGACTAATCCACAAAACACAGAAGAGCAAGCTGAATTGCTTTCTGTTATACTTTACCTCTATTCATTCAGGTTGTTGTTTAAGTACTTTTTTCACTTCTAGATATCTAGATATCAAGATGCCAAGAAGCAAACAATACCCCAATCAAGGAACTACCTACTCAGTCAAACAAGCTGCTAGTATATAAAAAACTTAAATGAATTACCTAGATTCCTTTTCTTAGCCAAGATGCTATTTAAATCACCTTTTACTATTTCAACATGAACAAGGCCAAATTAAAATCTGTCATAATAATTCTGTCTCAAAATTCCAACAATGATTGGAAACTGACCAAAGAGAGAAGCAACCTGGAATTAAGGAGACACTTCCTAACAGTGAGGGCAATTAACCAGTAGAACAGCTTGCCTTCAGAAATCATGGGTGTTCAATCACTGGAGATTTTTAAGAAGAGACTAGACATCACTTGTATGAAATGGTATAGTTTTGAGTGTGGGGCTGGACTAGAAGAATAGAATAGAATAGAATAGAATAGAATAGAATAGAATAGAATAGAATAGAATAGAATAGAATAGAATAGAATAGAATAGAATAGAATAGAATAGAATAGAATAGAATAGAATAGAATAGTATAGAGAGCTGGAAGGGACCTTGAAGGTCTTCTAGACCACTTTTAGGACATGACAATATTTGAGTACCACCAGTGCTTAGCAAGGTATCAAAAACTTGAGAAATAAAAAAACCGGGGGGTTGGATTTTGGGCTTTACTAGTTAGAGTCATTTGTTGTTATAGATATGGCTAGTTTATAATATTATGGAAAAGTAAAAAGTTGAGGTTGAATGTTAATGCTTCCTTCCTATTGCAAGTCAATGCCTTTTTTCTTTTCTTTTTCCTTTCTCCCCCTAACTTTTCCCTTTTTCTCTCACCCTTCACTTGCAACCCCCCTCACCCTTTGCTAACAAAAGCCTCTCACTTGCTCTCATTCACAAAAACACTGCTTGCACAAGCTTCTCTCTCACTCCATTCACTCACACGTTGCTCGCACAAGGTTCTCTCTTGCTCCATTCACTCGCATGTTGGTTACAAAAGCTTCTCTCTTGCTCCATTCATACACATTGCTTGCAAATGTTTCTCACTCCATTCACGCACATTGCTTGCAAAAGCTTTCCCCTTGCTCTCATTCACACACACATTGCTTACAAAAGCTTCTCTCTTATTCTCATTTACACACACGTTGCCCACAAAAACTTCTCTTGCTCCATTCACATGTTGCCCCGCAAAAGCTTCTCCCTTGCTTTCATTCACACACATTGCTTACAAAAGCTTCTCTTACTCTCATTCACACATACGTTGCTTGAAAAAGCTTCTCTCTTGCTCCATTCAAACATATGTTGCTCACACAAGCTCCTCACTCGCTCTTTCACTCACCCTTCACTCGCAAAGGCTGCTCACTCGCTCTCTCCTCACTGCTTCTCTAACAAAAGCCTCTTCTCTTCTCTTTTTCTCCATGTTTTTTTCTCTCCTACCAAAACCTGCTATAGTCCAAGATATATGGATTGTACTATGCAAGTCACTTTTTAGACACTGCTGCCCAAATTCTTTTCTGTCTTAACTAAATATTTCTTACAAAATTGCTATAAGATATAAATGGAATAATAGTATACTGCAATGTATCCTATACAGATTGCTATGTAGAATTGACCTGAAATGCTACCATAAGAAAATGCTATTTCTGCAGTATTTATTTCATGTTTTTATTATAGTACAATAGATTTGGAGTTCACAGTACACCAAACTACATTCTGGCCCCATATCACCATAAAGCCACTTCTCTCAGTTGTCTGGCCTATATTATTTGCCATGATGGAATCTTATCCGAGTCTTCATTCAGAACCTTGAAATTAAATGTATCAGCCTAAAGTGGGATTAGGAAACTGGTGATTGATTTCAGTGGGGCTACTACTCCCAATCCATTCAAATCAATCTGAACCAATCTGAGTAAGTGCAGTCTGCTGCAGCTTCCCAAGGCAATGGGAAGTTTTATTATTAAAAAATGTGATATCATAGTGATGACTCAGAAAGGTAAGATCAATTCTACAAATTTTATTGAGGAACTAAGAAAATGTGACAACAGTGTCCTGGATACAAAAATGATAGAATAGGAAATATACAGATATAAAATAAGTTCCATGTCCCATGAATAGAATCTCTAGTTTTAGACTGATTATGCCTGAAACAACATTTGTGTTCTTTTAGTAGTAGTATGGATTTAAGTATGCAAATTCCAACAAAGGGTTTGGAGAGAAAGGCAGGGAAAGCAGAAATGTCAAGGACATTGGCAGTAAAAGTATCTGTATGTAGTGGTAGGGTTATTCAGAGTAAGTGCAGAAATCTATTTGTGTCATAAGATATTTTGGATTTTGTTTTGGCAAAAACCAGGAACAATAAAAATATTCCAGATTTCAGTCCATCTGAAGTGCAGCTCACCATGAATATGCAAAATATTCAAAGCACAGTATATGTTTTGACTTCAAAACAATACATTTTCTGTTTTTCTATTTTCCATAGAAAGATGTCTTCAAATATTTTCTTCATTGCTATTTAATGTTTAATTATTAGTGATTCAATTCCTCATAGTCTAAGACAGCAGCCCCCAACCTTTGGGGCACCAGGGACCAGTTCTGTGGAGAGAGGTTTTTCCACAGATTGGAGGGGGCATGGTTTCATATGCTGCCTGTATTCCGAGGATGGAACTTCACTTGTTTGCACGGCCTGGTTTCTGGCATGCTGCAGCTTGGTGCCAGTCCACGGATAGGGGTTGGGGACCCCTGGTTTAAGATGATGTATCAAAAAATATTCTGATGGAAAAAATACAGAAAGAAAAATAAAGGTTATTCTGTATTGTGCAGAATTCATACAACATATATATGAGAAGCACATAAATTGTAAATTGTTTAAAAGATTTGTTTAAACTTTCTTTTTATTTTTAAAATACATTGGACTTTAGTCCTTAAGATTGTGCAAATACTTTTAAATGTAAAAACAGATATGGTGAAGCCTTATTATTAATCCATATTTTAAAAAAAAGTATAGATTATATTTACACAAATTTTTATCATATAGTGTATGCATGGATCATATATCACATGTTATTTCAATTCTTCCTCTTAAAGATACTAGATATAATGAAACAAAAGAAATAGCATAGATTTGTCTGTGCAACTAAATCTATCAATAAGCACAATATTAATATTGCATTTACATTCTACTTTGTAAATATCATAAGGGGTATCCATGTATCTTACACAAGTATAATTTGCTTCCTGAATTGAAGATCAAGTTCTCCTTGCCCTCAATTTTATACAGAAAATGCAACAACCTGACTGGCAGTTGAAGTTTAGTTAACAGAATAACAGAAGTGACTTTGGCAGTCCTTTAGTCCAACCCCCTTGTCAAGCAAGAAACCCTATACCATTTCAGACAAATCATCAAGGCATTTTAGAGAGTTGTCCAATCTCTTCTTAAAAACCTCATGTTGGAGTACTCACAACTACTGGAGACAAGCTGTTCCACTGATTAATTGTTCTATCTGTCAGAAAATTTCTTCTTAGGTAGATTGGGCTTTCATGTCTAAGGGAACACTAGAACTCAAAGGCTCCTGTTTTCTAACCCAGCATATTAGCCACATCATCAAATTGGCTCTCAAATATGGTTGATATAACAATTGTACTCCTTTCTGAACAGGGATAACCTAGCTCCATGGTGGCGAACCTATGGCATGCATGCCACAGGTGGCACACAGAGCCATCCCTGTGAGCATGCATGTCATTGCCACATACAGAGGGATGAAGGGCCAGGCTTCTCCCCTCCCCCTCTCTACGCATGTGGAGTCTGGAAACAGCTGCGAGAGTTGGGCGGGGTGAGGGAATCTATAAAAGGAAAAGTTTTGGCAGGAGAGTGAGTGAGCGACCAGTGGTCGGTTTCAAATCATTTAACAACTGGTTCTCTGCCTCGCCTTCCCTCCGTCTTTGTTGGGCTGGGTTGCTGGGGGCAGGAGGGTGGGGGTCATCAGGTCCAAGCTGGGGGAAGGTGAGGGGGTCTGGCTAGGGGGAGTGGGAGGGCCAGGATGCCTCCACGGAGGAAAGCCACCCCTCTGCTGGCCGAGCCTCTTATCCACACTGTGGTCACGTAGCATTGCATAGAAGGGGCACCGGGCAGGAGGGGGGCTGGCAGGGGAGAATCAGAGCCGCCATCTCCCTTCCACAGAGCTGTCCCATCAGCATGGGTGGAGATGGCCCAGGAATAGCAGGAAAGAAACCCTCACCTAGTGCGGGCCCAGTCTACATGGTGGCTCTGATGTAGGTGGCGGCTGCTGCTGCTGCTCCTCCTGCTGCTCCGAGCCCCTTGACTGGCCAACCACACAGGGAAGTAGAAGGCGGCGGCAGTGATCCCTGCATCGCCAAGCCCAGCTGGCAGCAGAACTGGAAGCGAAGCTGTGCTGCCCATCCTCGTGCTGATGGAGGCAGCAGCAGGGAAAGGTGAGCTGTGGTGCATGCCCACCCCTCCCCGCTGCCACCCAACATTGTCCCATATGCATGGCCTGGAGGCGCATGGGGGAAGATGTGGGGCAGCAGTGGCAAAGGGTGGGTGCACACCAGATCCTGCCTTCCCCCACCACTGCTTCCCCCACCAGCATGAGGATGGGTGGCACAGCTTCACTTTTGGATCTGCTGCCTGACACCATTGGCCCCTGCACACAGAAGCCAGTGAGCGCATGGGGGCCAACGGTGTCTGTCAGCAGCCACAGCATGCTAGCTGTGTTGCATAATGGTGAACTGGACACACAGCCCCATTTTCATGGGCAGAGATGGCCCTGGGATGGCCAGAAGGAAGCCCTTGCCTGGCCTGGACCCATCCACTCAACAACTCTGACAGGGGTGGCTTCTGCTGCTGCTCCAACAGGTCAACCATGCAGGGAAGCAGGAGGTGGAGAGGCAGCCAGGGGTCTGGAGCCACTTCAGCTGCTCGCTGGCAGCCCAATAAGGCAGCGGATCTCATACACCAGCTGCTTCCCTGCTTCCCTCTGACTGGTCGGAGCAGCAGCAGAAACCGCTCCCATCAGAACGGTTGAGTAGATGGGCCGGGCTCCTAGCTGTCCCGGAGCCATCTCCGCCCATGAAGATGGGGCTTCTGCCATAGGTATTTCTTTTGGAAATTCCAATAAATTAATTCTGAGACTGTGTGAAGATTTTCAATCCAACTTGTTCTTAAGTCCAGCAACTTCTGTTTTCTCCCATTCTGTTCTAGTCCTAAAAATAATAATAATACAAATTAGGTTAGTGGGATTTCTAAGTGCCAAAATACAGATAGTGTGTCCCCGCACACAGAGGCCAGTGAGTGCATGGGGGCTTACAGTGTCCATCAGCAGCCACAGCATGCTGGCTGTCCTGCATAATTGCAAACTGGCCACGGAGCCCCATTGGCGCGGTCGGAGATGGCCCTGGGATGGCCAGAAGGGAGCCTGGCCCATCCACTCAACGGCTCTTATGGGGGCGGCTTCTGCTGCTGCTCTGACTTGTTAACCATGCAGGGAAGCAGGAGGGGCAGCTGGTTCACAAGATCTGCTGCCTTGGGCTGCCAGCAAGCAGCCGAGGTGGCTCCAGACCTCCAGCTGCCCCTCCACCTCCTCCTGCTTCCCTGCATGGTTGACTGGTTGGAGCATCAGCAGAAGCCACCCACATCAGAGCCGTCGAGTGGATGGACCCAGGCCAGGCAAGGGCTTCCTTCCAGCTGTCCCAGGGCCATCTCTGCCCATGCCAATGGGGCTCCATGGCCAGTTCGCCATTATGCAGGACAGCCAGGATGCTGTGGCTGCTGATAGACACCATCAGCCCCCATGGACTGCTGGCCTCTGTGTGCAGGGGCTCATGGTGTCAGGCAGCAGATCTGGAAGTGAAGCTGTGCCACCCATTCTCATGCTGGTGGAGGTGGCAGTGGCAGGGGAAGGCAGGATCTGGCATGCGCCCACCCTTTGCCGCTGGTGTCCCACATTGTCCTTCATGTGTCTCTGGGCCATGCATATGGGACGATGTTGGGTGGCAGCGGGGAGGGGTGGGCATGTGCCACAGCTCACCTTCCTCCACCACTGCCTCCATCAGCGTGAGTATGTGCCACCTTCGCTTCCAGATCTGCTGCTGGCCAGGCTTGGTGATGCAGGGACCACTGTTGCCTCCTCCTGCTTCCCTGTGTGGTTGCCTGGTCAAAGGGCTAGGAGCAGTAGCTGAGGGCTCCTTTCCATCCATCTTGGGGCCATCTCTGCCCACACTGATGGGGCTGCCATGACGCAGGACAGCCAGCAGGCTGTGGCTGCTGAGAGACACCATCGGCCCCCATGCGCTCGCTGACCTCTGTGTTTGGGGGCCAACGGTGCCAGGCAGTAGCTGCTCTGGCCCCTGCCTCGTCTTGCCTTGCCCTGTGGCAATTGGCACACCCGCCCTGCCTTGCCCTGCCCCACCCCACAGGACGAGCCTCTCGCACACTGGCCCACCTGCCAGAGACCCCCTGAATCTCCCCCAACCCTGCCCGGCCCCCACAGGTGTCCCTCCCCATACCCACCACCACCATGCCCACCCATGTCAAGGTAAAAATCACCTTTGTAGAGGGCGAAGGACCGTGCTTCAGAGAATGCATGATGTGCAAGCAGGAAGGCAATAAAAACACGACGCATAATCTTACTAAATACCTTTTACTTACAAAAATATAAAAACTAAATATATATTATAAAGAGAGCTAGCTAGCTAACTACATCCTAACGTAACAGACAGTAACAGCAAAGTGAATAAAACAATAAAGATAAACACTGTGTGAACCTTTTCTAGACATGCGCACTAAACAGACTGAAACCATAACATTACTAGTCATATGAGATTCACTATGGTTACCAGATAAGTTATCACAACAGGTGCAGAGAGCAGGGGAAATGTACAGTTAGAAATGAACTTTGTGACGAACAAAAAAACGTGCAGTGACATTCCCCTTCTTTCATCAGCAAAGTGAAGACTCAAGTAAGGCACATCTTCTCACGCAGATACTCATGCTGGGCTATAGGAAGTGGTTTGTTCAGCATGTCAGCAATTTGATCTCGTGTAGGCACATACTGTAATGTCACAAAACCTTGTTTAACCAGTTGCCTTATGTTTTGATATCGGATGTCAATGTGTCTGGACCTTGAACCTGTAAAACGTGTTTCAGAAATATAAACCACAGATTCATTATCTTCCATCACTGTGATTGGTCGAATCGGATGTGTCCAGATATCTGTGACTAAAGCATCAAACCAGGTTAAAGAATTGCATGCATCAGACACACAAGCATACTCAGCTTCTGTAGAGGAACAAGAAACAAAATTCTGTTTACGCACATGCCAGTAAACAGGACAACCATTTAAGAACATCATGTAACCTGATGTACTTTTCCGTGACTTCTTATCACTCGCCCAATCTGAATCTGCATAACAACATAACTCTGCATAGTCAGTATGTGTTGGTTTAAACAACAACTTCATGTCTTTGGTGTGTTTTAGATACCTCAATAACTTTTTAACACATGTCCAATGAAACTGTTTTGCCTTGCCTACGTGTCGTGATAAAAGATTAACACTAAGTGCAATGTCGGGTCTAGTCCAAATACTAATATACAGCAGCGACCCAATGACTGAGCGATATAGTGTTTGATCTTCGAACTCAGGACTTGGTTCATGTGCCAAAATGTGAAAGTCAGTTTGCATGGGTATACTCACAGGCTTAGCGTCCTCCATGTTGCAGTGATGTAACAGTTGTTCAATCTTCTCTTCTTGTGTGAGACTAAACCCCTTCTGAGTTTTGGCAATTTGAACACCTAAATAAGTGTTAATACACCCTAAAGACTTCAATGTGAAAAACTTTTGTAAAGCTTTAGCAAAAACCTCACTCATCTGCTTATTTGGACCAATATAAACAATATCATCGACATGAACAAGAATTATCTCATACCTATTACTGGATCTTTTAGTAAACACACATTCATCTGTTTTGGACTTAATAAAGCCCATTGAATTTAGTTTCTCAGAAAGACATAAGTACCACATTAAACCAGACTGTTTCAGACCATAAAGACTTTTGTGTAGAAACCAGGTATCCCCTTCTTGCTGTCTGAAACCTGGAGGACCTTTCACGTAGATGTCCTCGTCAAGATCAGCGCGTAGATAAGCCGTTTCAACGTCGAACTGGAAAACTTCTAGACCAAGGATAGTTGCAGTGGCTAATGCAATTTTCACACTTTCAGTCCGCACTGTGGGTTAGTATGTATTTGTATAGTCCTCAGGATAACGTTGAGCGAAACCCTGGGCTACGAGTCTGGCCTTGTACAATGACCCACCATTCGGCTTCTCTTTGATCCTGTAGACCCATCGAGTACCAATAACTTTCTTGTTTGCTGGAGGGCTTGCAGGCGTAAACACTTGGAGTTTCTTTAGACTGTCCATTTCAGCCTTCATTGCCTCAAACCATTTATCTTGTTCTGATTCAGGAAGATGTTTGATCTGTGTGAACTTCTCAGGTGGAAGTGTAACATTACAAATCAAAGGTACAGGTGTTTTTGTTACTTGCCACAAATACCGTTTTGGGGGGATTCCCTTTGTGGTCCTCTTGGAACGTCTCGGGCCAACCGTCCATTCTTCTTCCGTGTCGTCCTCGTCTTCATCATTGTCACCAGCAGCAACATCGGTGGCTTGCAAAGACGGAACAGTAGGTTGAGAAGAACTCGTGGAAGGAACATTCTCCTGTGAATCTTGATCATCAGGTTGTGTGGCATCAGCAACATCATCTCTAGGAAAATAAACTCCAGGATCGTTAGAATGAATCCTGGACCAGTCAGCATCTTCCTCAAAAGTAGCAGATTGTGAAACCACAATAACATGATGAGAGTCAATGTATTAGCCCCATTTTGAATTATCATCAATGCCCATAAATTTCATCCTTTTTGCTGCAGCACCCCCTTTCTTTCTTTGGGCTAAAGGAATATTGACCATAGCATAGGAACCAAAAATATGGAGATGTGAGAGATCAGGCTTGTGTCCATACAACATGAAATAAGGGGTCTGATTTATCACACTACTCCAAGTACGGTTGATGATATGGTTAGCATATTTGATAACTTCATCCCAGTATGAAAGACTGAGGTTAGCATCTTCAAGGAGGCAACACATCATGGTTTGCAGAACTCCATTTCTGCGTTCTGCCACTCCATTTTCAGCTGGAGTATAAGGAGCAGATGTCTGATGTACTATCCCATTCTCACGCATCCAGTCCTGGAAACGCTGAGACATGAATTCAGCACCACGATCACTCTGGA
Organism: Vipera ursinii; assembly: GCF_947247035.1. Taxonomy (NCBI): domain Eukaryota; kingdom Metazoa; phylum Chordata; class Lepidosauria; order Squamata; family Viperidae; genus Vipera; species Vipera ursinii. The sequence goes on from NC_139515.1 coordinate 30,892,934, forward strand.
TTCTGGCAATGTTTACCTCGAATTGGGTATAGACAAGACTAGCAAAGTCTTTAAAGATCTGAAAGGTCTCAGATTTTTCTTTCATAGGATATCCATATCCATATCTAGAATAATTATCAACGATTGTCAAGAAATATCTTTTACCACCAAGTGTTGGTGCAAAAGGACCAACTATGTCAGTGTGTACCAAATCAAAAATGCGTGTTGACAGGCGTGTAGCGCGTTTTGGAATTGCTGCTGCCTTAGATTTGGCTTTCTTGCAGACAGCACAGTCCAAGAACACCTTACACCCCTTTAGATCCAAACCTCTTGTGAACTCTGGCATCTTCTTCAGAACACGGAAACTGGCATGACCCAATCTTCTGTGCCACTTATGGATACACCTGGAATGCAAAGGTTTACCTGTTAGTGAATTCTCAACATTAGCATTTTTATTAGGAACCCCAGGCTTGCTGTGAGCAACCTGTGTCTTTTTTGTATTTTTATCATTATTAGGAACCTTTGGAGTAGCAACAGGATCTCTCTCTGGGACGTCTCTCTCTGGGCCTGTGCTTTTTGGAACGTGTATACTTGCCTGCTCTTGCTGCTTAGACTTTGGTTTTAAATAATAAACACCACCAATCAACATGGTTTCAGCAACAATATCTCCGTCTTTGACTATACAACTTGCTTTTTCAAGATGGTGGACCTGAAAATGAGAAAACCTAGACAAATGACTCTGACTAAGCAAATTACTACTGGCAAACGGAACATAGTAAACATCTGGAATGAGAGCACCAAGCTCTTCAATATAAACAGTTCCTTTTCCCATGACCTGAACAGGATGATTGGAAAAAGAGTACAGTTCATGAAGTTCAGGTTCAGGCTCGTGCATCTCTGTGTAAAGCTCTTTTCTGTAGGTAACATGTAATGCTGCTCCACTGTCCAAAGTCCAAAGAAGTCGTCTGTCGTACTCTGGTTGAGGCTGTGGATCGTTGGTCACAACCAATGTGACAAGTGGAGCTTGTGGATCACGCTTGGAACCACGACCACGACCTTGTCGTCCACCTCTACCTCTGCCTCCTCTGGAATCTGTTCCTCTGGGCTGGTATGTGACGGGCGCTGGAACTCGTTGGGGACAATCCCAGGTGGCATGTCCCACACGATTGCAGATGTAGCATCTTGGCATCCTTGGAACGTAGGTCCTTCCATGGAAGGCACGCCTCGCTGAAGCTCTTGATGCAGGTGGTTCCCTTAAATGTGGCGCAGCTTGCATAAGTGCCTCTTCTTCGGCTAAAATTCTGCATACATGATCCACTGTGCGTTGAGCAATAGGCACTTGATTAATCTTGGAAATAGCATCTTTCCACTCATGATTCAAAGAATTGATGATAATGCTGATCATTTGAAAATCATCAATAGGATAGCCTTTTTCACCCAGTTCTTTTTAATACCTTTCATTTTAGTCAAATGTGCTCCAATATGTTCACCAGGTTTTAATCTGGAACCATGGAACTCAGACAAAAGCAAACATGTAAACTCAATTGATGTAGGCCGATAACATGTCTCTAACTGAGTCCAAATTTGTTGGGCAGTTGCATCTTGTGAAAACGTGAGCTGCAATTCAGTGTCCATTGACATCAATAATGTTGTGCATGCTCTATTATCCAAGTCCCATATGTCAGGAGTCCATGGCTAGGCAGGAGGATTAAACACCATCATGTGAGTACCTTCTCTGCGTAGCAAAAGTCTAACCTCACTGACCCATGCCCTGTAATTCTGTCCTGACTTCTTTCATTTTGAATCACCAGCCAGTGGTACAATGGAAGGTGTTTGATGAGGAATATACAATTGAGGTACTGGCTGTGCAGGTTGTGCAATCTGACCATAACCTGCAGGGGGCACCAGTGGTGTCTGTGCCTGGACATGCGGCAGTTGCATTGAAGCTGCCGGTAGTGTTGGTGCTGGCTGTGACTGTCTTTGAGCTGCTATTCTACCCTGGCCAGCAGGAGGCGCTGGCGCTGGGGCTGGTGCATTAGCATAACCTGCAGATGACACTGGCCTTCGCATATAAGAACCCGGTGGCAATTGCATGTGGGTTAAATATGGCTGTGTTCTGCCAGGTAGAGGGACTTGCATAGAAGCAATATTAACAGGAGAAGCAATAGTAACAGAAATCCTAGCACCATCAGGGGCTGGAGCCTCAGATAACGGCAGAAAACTTGTATCTCTGAGCAAAGATTCCTGCACAGACAGTTGCAAGAGTGAGAGCTCCAATTCATGTCTTAATGCAGCTTCACCAGTAGATGGTGCTATAACATTTGCTTCAGGCATCACTGTGGCTCTGTATGGCCTTTGGGACAGCCCATAATCATGTGACATAGGAGCCTCCGGTTCCCATTCGTCTTGCATGACACTCAATGATGGGCGTGACTTTGGCTTTGGGGAAGAAGGAGGCAATATGGCTTCTCCTTGTGGGTGTGGCAATATGGCCAGTTCATGCTCATAATTCCTCTCATATTGCTGAACCATTGACACATATTCCTTTGCCTGCTGCAAATGCTTTTCAAACACCCCAATTTGTTCACAGTAGCCTTGCATAGCCCTATCTCGCATAGTTTGCTTGGGGCTTGAAGGAGCAGAAGGAATTTTCTTCGGCTGAACTTTAGGTTTTGCTCCAAGCCTTTGCAATGCATCCTGAGCCCCTGGAGTGTGAACATTTTGAAAAACAGCTGCCAGGGAGCTTGGAAAAGTAGAAAAAGGAGTGACTGACCTTGCATCGTCGACAGGAGCAGGTGCGTCTTCTCCAAGGCGTGTGGCTGAAGCTATCGGAGTTCTTAAAGATGCCCCACAGAAAGACTCCTTTTCAGCCGTGGCTTCCTTCCTGACATGTTTCAGCAGTTAATCACCGCTGCCTCACTAGCACTAACTAACTGATAACAGCCGCAGAAACATGCATCTCCAAAAACATAAATCAAACCATCCTCGATACCAAAATGTCAAGGTAAAAATCACCTTTGTAGAGGGCGAAGGACCGTGCTTCAGAGAATGCATGATGTGCATGCAGGAAGGCAATAAAAACACGACGCATAATCTTACTAAATACCTTTTACTTACAAAAATATAAAAACTAAATATATATTATAAAGAGAGCTAGCTAACTACATCCTAACGTAACAGACAGTAACAGCAAAGTGAATAAAACAATAAAGATAAACACTGTGTGAATCTTTTCTAGACATGCGCACTAAACAGGCTGAAACCATAACATTACTAGTCATATGGGATTCACTATGGTTACCAGATAAGTTATCACAACAGGTGCAGAGAGCAGGGGAAATGTACAGTTAGAAATGAACTTTCTGACGAACAAAAAAAAAGTGCAGTGACAACCCAGTCAGCCATGACCACTGTGGCCATGCCCACCTGGCACACGGCAATAAATAAATGGGTTTTGGGTTGCAGTTTAGGCACTCGGTTTCTAAAAGTTTCACCATCACTGACCTATACCATCTAAGACAGGTGACTGTCCAGTCTCTTCTTAACCTCCAGTGATGGAGCGCCCATGATTTCTGAAGGCAAGCTGTTCCACTGGTTAATTGTCCTCACTGTTAGGAAGTTTCTCCTTAATTCCAGGTTGCTTCTCTCATTGATCAGTTTCCAACCATTGTTTCTTGTCCTGGCCTCTGATGCCTTGGAGAATAGTTTGATGCCCTCTTCTTTGTGGCAGCCCCTCTAGTACTAGAATACTGCTATCATGTCACCCATTTACTATTTTCTTTAGAGTAGGCAAACCCAAGTCCTGCAGCTTTTCTTCACTTGTTTTAGTCTCCAGGCCTTTGGTCATTATAGTTGCTCTTTGCCAAACATTTCCCAAAGTCTCAACTATTCTCAACATCTTTTTTCTAGTATGGTGACCAAAATTGGTTGCAATATTCCATGTCTGGTCTTATTAGGGTTTTATAAAGCGGTAGTAATACTTCACGTGATCTTGATTCCATGCCTGTTTCTACAATCCTGGATTGTATTAGCTTTTTTGGTTGCTGCTGCACACTGCTGGCTCAATAATCAAGTGATCGTCCATTAGAACTCCAAGGTCCCTTGAAGGTAAATTTTACATTTCTTTAATTTCTTCTGTGTTGATACATGTAGTTATTTGTAGATATTTTATTAATATTTCTAGTGATAGTAATAACTAAATAGTTTAAAGACTTATATACTATTGGAAACCCTAAAACTATGTAGATTTCCTTTTAAGTTTTCAGGATAGTAACAAAAAAATTGCTAAGTGCCTCTTGAAATTGTGATGGAATACAACACTTGACTGGAGAGATTAAGAAGGTGGAAGTGAGATCTGACCTTTTGAAACATGAAATGGAGAAGGTAAATAATTTGCTGGAAGCTGATTTGGACCAAAATGCAATTTTGGAATGTCAGATAAAACAGTTCCAGTTAAGATTTTGAGCTATTCCCAAACAGTCAGGAGAAGACATTGGATTAAGGATGTTAAAGCCCTGACTCAACTAACCAATTGGGAAGAAAAAAATATGAATCTAGAGATAGATAAAGTGTTTAGAGTAAACGCCAGATTTGCCACTATGAAAAGACTACCAAGAGATGTTGGTATGTTAGTTTCACTTTGTAAGAAGAACAGGAGATCTTGTTTTGGACTGCCATTTTAAATTGAAACTGAGAATGGAAAATGTGGATATTATTGTGCTGAAGGAAATCCTGTTGAGAATTTTGAGAAAAAGGAAAACCTATGCTTTTCTTACTGATATCTTAAAGAAGAGAAAGATCCCTTGGTTGGGACAAGCTTGAAGGAGTGATATTTATTTATCAGGAGCAAAGATTCAGATTGATTTTTCTATAGAAAAAACCAAGGATTTTCTGATTAGACATAAACTAATTTTAGAGTCAGCTGAGGATCTGGATGGAGACAAGGAATCTGCAGCAGAACAATGCCAAGAGGATAGTATAGAGATAGTGGTACAGAAATCTGCTACTTTGTGCAAAGATGGAGATCAAGGCTATCACCTGGAATATTAATGGTGCAAATGCCCCATCCAAACATAAAAACTTATTTCATTATCTGAGGAAACTTAATGTTGATATAATTTGCCTTCAAGAAACACATATTAAGAAACAGGATAAGAAATATTTAATTAATAAATAGACTAGGGGAGAAATTTATTTCTGCTGGCTGCAATTAGTGCAGGTTCATATCCCACCAGGCTCAAGGTTGACTCAGCCTTCCATCCTTCTGAGGTAGGTAAAATGAGGACGCAGATTGTTGGGGGCAATTAAGCTGACTTTGTAATAATGCCGCTTGGGGTGTGTGTGAAAGCCCTAATAAGCAGGCATATACATAGAATGAAGGCTACTGCTAAGCTTGTAAGCCACCCTGAGTCTTCAGAGAAGGGCGGGATATAAATGGAATTTAAATAAATAAATAAATAAATAAATAAATAAATAAATAAATAAATAAATAAATAGCCAAATGATGATAAATGCAAATTTTTTGAATATCTTATGGACCAGTTAATAGCATTTTCATATGTAAATTGGTTCATGTTGCGGGACTGGAATGGAGTGACTTTACCAGCTTTAGATAGATCATCATCTAAGGAGATTAAACCCTCCCAGGGCAAACTGCCAAAGATTTTCTTCGACATGATGGATAACTTAGTATTAATAGATTCATGGAGATATAAAAATGGTTCTGCTGGAGAATATACCTTTTTTTCAGAGAGACATAAATCCTTTTCAAGGATTGACATGATTTGGATTTCTAAAAACCTTGCAAATAAAATTTTAAAAGTTGATATTTTACCTAAATCCTTCTCTGATTGTAACCCAGTACATTTGGTACTTAGAGGAAAGAGGTTGAATTATAGATGGAGACTAAATGAAGTTATTTTGCAAAAGGACGTGATTGTGAAAGATTTTTTAAAAATATTAAAAGATATTTTGATAATTTAGGTAGGAAAACAGCTTTAACAACTGTGTGGGATGCAAGCAGGGCTGTTATGAGAGGTTATTTTATACAGTATAATTGTCTAGAGAAGAAGAAATCCCTGGAAAAGATGCAAAGAATATTAGATGAGATTAGACAGAAAGAAATTGAGTTGCAAAATTCACCTACAGATGTAAAAATTTCACATCAAATTAAATTGTTACAGCAACAATTGTCTATATTAACAGTTCAAGTAATAGAAACAAAAATAAAATATGTGAAACAAAGACATTTTGAATTTGCAAATAAACCAGGGAGATGGTTGGCATATAAATTAAAGAAGGAAAGGAAAAAAGTGTATGATTGAGAAAATTTGTGAAGGGGATAACGTAATAACTAGTAATTTAACTTGTTAAAAAAGACTTTCCATGGACTTCCGCTGGTGGTGCGGCGCCGAAGACAGCCTCCCCTGGCTGCCCGCGGCTCAGCTGTTTGTTTTTTCGCCCGAAACAGCGCCGATCAGCTGTTCGGGCGAAATTGAAGCCCCCTCCTCGGGAGAAGAGGAGGGGGTGAGGCCCCAGGTAGGGGTAGAGTTCTCCGAGGCCGCCTGAGCTTCGAGCTTGGGCGGCTGAAGGATTGAACTCCCCCGAAGCCTGGGTTGCTCCCAGCTGGCCGTCGTCTCTGCTCCGAACTTCCTGGAGCAGAGCCAGGCGTCTGCGAACCATCCCTGCCTGAAGAAAGGACTATGATTTAAAGGAGCAGGCAGAGCGGTACAAGAGGAAAAGGTGAAGAGGACTATTTTACTGTACTCTCTAACTTGTTGGACTTTTTAAACTTTAATTGAAAGTGCGTCATAATTGAGGATTAAAAGATGGCGGCTAAACCTCCCTCTAAAACTCTTTGGAGTGGAGGATCCTCGCCGGTGCAACAATCATCACTACAGGCATTGCACCCTCCTGAAGTGCTGACATCGAAGGATTTGCGAGATGCCTTGGATAAACATGCCCAGGTACTTTTGGAATCAATTAATCAATCAATTGCTGATAAATTTGCACAGATGGAGGAGAAATTGGAGAAATTTGAGGAAAGAATGGAAGAGAGGATGGAACAGAAGTACAGCGTGATGAAGGTAGACATTTTGACTTCAGTGCATAAAGTGGCGGAATGTGTGGAAGATTTAGATGAAAAAGTGGATGATTTGGCTCAAAGGAATGCTATACTAGAAGTAAAAGCACGGGAGAATGAAATTGAAAGAGGCAAGTTGGAAAGGGAGTTAAGCCATGCCCAATATTACCAGATGCAGTTTGCTGTCAGAATTAGAGGCTTAAAAGAGAATGTTAAAGAAGATTTAAAGCAGCTGATCTCTGAGGCTCTCGAAGGGGTATTGAACCAGCCAGCATCTGAAATAAGAGCAGCTATGGATAAAGTGTTTCGGGTGAATTCATGGATTGCCAGACAGAGAAAGTTGCCTAGAGATGTGGTGGTTTATTTTGCAAAAAGAGAAATTAGAGATCAAGTTATACAAGCTGCCTATGATGCTAAGGTTGTGATTGCTGAACAAGAAGTCTTGGTTTTAAAAGAAATTCCTCCAAGGATTTTAAGGGGAAGAAAGGACTATACATTTCTTGTGCAAGAGCTCAAGCAAAGAGATATAAGGTTCAGATGGGAGATTCCAGAGGGGCTGATGGTGATGTATGAAGGTAAAAGGTATAGGCTGATTACTGTGAAACAAGCACGTGATTTCTACAATAATGTCTTAAAAGCAACCCCATTAACGCTCCTGGAAGCTGGAAAGGGATCTGGAGAAGAAGAACAACAAGAGGAGGAAACAGAGGAAAATGGTGCTGGAGGAGATCAAGCTACAATCTCTTTGGATGATCCTAGAGAGCAAAGAGTGACGCGTGCTGCTTTAAAACGAGCAAAGAAAATAAAAGAACATGATAAGCAAAAGTCTTCAGATTCTTCACAACGCATTCATAGCCAAGCTGTGGGAGGAGCACGGCCTAAAGTAACCAGTCCTATCAAAGCTGTGGTCCAAGAGCTTTTCGGGGATATACATGGCAACTAAATTTTTAACCTGGAATGTTAATGGACTAAACTCACCGCAGAAGAGGAAGAAAGTTTTTCAATATTTAAAACAATTTAAGATAGATGTTATATGCCTGCAAGAAACGCATATTAGAGTTTTGGATCAAAAGTATTTATTGAACTCGAGGCTGGGTACGCAATTTGTTGCTTCTGCAGAGAATAAGAAAAATGGAGTGGTTGTTTATGTTAAAAGTGCCTTAACAGCGGACCTAATTGAAGCAGATAAGCATGGAAGATATGTTATGATCGAGCTGTTGTTTGAAGGTAAAAAGACGCTTTTAGTTGGATTATATGCTCCAAATCAACAACAAGCTGACTTTTTTAGTTTACTTCATACAAAGCTTACCCAGTTGGATTATAAATCCTTTATTTTTATGGGGGACTGGAATGGAGTTATGGATGTACAGTTGGATAAGGCTGGAGCCTTTAAACGCATTCCAAGTCACGCTAGACTGCCTAAATCTTTTTTTGAAATGAAGGATGACCTGGAATTGTGAGATATTTGGCGTGAGAGACATTTGCGGGAGAAGGATTATACATTTTATTCTGATAGACACCAATCTTTTTCGAGGATTGATTTTATTTTGTTGACTAATGATCTTCTTTTGAGAACTAAAAAGGTGAAAATCTGCGCAAGAATTATCTCTGATCACAGTCCAGTGTGGTTGGAGATTGATAAGGAAAGAGGAGATAGACGCTCATGGCGCGTAAATGAGAATTTGTTTAGAAATCAGAGAAATGTGGAAGAATGCAAACAGCGGATGAAGGATTTTTTTGAGATGAATATGAATAAGGGTACCTCTATGGATATGGTTTGGGATGCTAGCAAGGCCTATATGAGAGGGGTGTTGATATATATGAATAATAGACATAGACGTGCAGTGGAAACTAGGAGGAAAGAACTGGAGAATGAAATAAAGGAAAAAGAAAAGGCTTTGATTTTGAACCCAGAGGAGGTGAAGATCAAGGAGGCTATTAGACTGTTACGAGGACAATTTGATAAATTAATGGCTGATCAAGTGGCGACCAATCTGCGGTTTGCTAGGCATAATACTTTTTGCAATGCTAATAAGCCAGGCAGATGGTTGGCTTATAGACTGAGGAAAAAACAAAGGGCATCTAATATAGATAAGATTGAGTATAAAGGAAGGGTTGTGTATCAACAGAATCTTATTAAGGATGCCTTTGTGGATTTTTATTCGAAATTATATACTAAAGAGGACATTAATGCAAAAGATATTGATACGTATTTGGAGAAGGCTAGCATCCCGGTTCTTACCCAAGTACAAAAAGAGGGGATTAACCAACTGATTACAGAAGAAGAAATTTTTACAGCTATTAAGGAACTGAAGGTGGATAAAGCACCAGGCACTGATGGCTTGACTGCGGCCTATTATAAAAACTTACAATTAGAGATGATAAAACCGTTAAAGGAACTGTTCCAGACAATCCAGAGGGGGGGAAAGGTGCCACCGTCTTGGAGAACAGCTTTTATCTCTTTGATTCCGAAGGAAGACCAGGATGCTACTTTAGTTAAAAATTACAGACCGATATCGCTTTTAAATACAGATTATAAGATATTTGCTAAGGTTTTGGCTAATAGACTGATGAGGGTTCTGCAACAGGTGATTCATGGGGACCAAACGGGGTTTATTAGTGGAAGACAAATGAAAACTAATGTGAGACATATAGTTGATGTGTTAGAGTTTTTGGAAAGGCACAACCAGATCTCTGCTGCGCTAATCTTTTTAGATGCTGAAAAGGTTTTTGATCAATTGAACTGGCAATTTTTGTTGAAAGTTTTAGACAAAATGGATTTTGGGGAAAAATTTTTACAACCGATTAGGGCATTATACCAAAAACAAACTGCCCGAATTATAGTTAACAATAGTTTGACAATAGTATGTAATATTGAGAAGGGCACAAGGCAAGGGTGTCCGCTATCGCCCTTGTTATTTATATTAACATTAGAGATATTATTGGTTAAGATTCGGAATTCGGAAAAAATTAAGGGGATACAAGTTGGAGATCAGGATTACAGATTGAGAGCATTTGCAGATGATCTGGTTGTTACAGTGACCCAGCCAGAGAACTCTGTTGTGGACCTGATGGAGATAATAACACAATATGGGAAGGTTTCTGGATTTAAAGTAAATATACAGAAAACTAAAATTTTGGCTAGAAATATGACAGTTTCGCAGAAGGCTCTCCTAGAAGGATTAACTGGATTTGAGATTGTTAAAAGGGTTAAATATTTGGGGGTGATTTTGTCGCCCTCTAATACAAAGCTATATAAAAATAATTATGAAAAGTTATGGGGGAAAATTCAAAAAGAACTGGAGAGTTGGGAAAAATTGCAATTGTCTTTGTTGGGACGGATTGCAGCAGTGAAAATGAATGTCCTGCCCAAATTTTTATTCTTATTTCAAATGATACCGATTCTTAAGAAAGACTGTAACTTGGAGGAATGGCAGCGTGGTATCAATAAATTTGTGTGGGCAGGGAAAAAGCCACGAGTTAAACTTAAGATTATGCAGGATACTCGTGAGAGAGGTGGCCTTAAAATGCCTAATTTTAAATTATATTATGAAGCTGCTGCACTAGTAGGAATAAGTGATTGGATTAATTTGACACAATCGAGGTTATTAAATCTTGAGGGCCATGATCTGTTGTTTGGCTGGCATGCATATTTGTTGTATGATAAGAAGGTAGATACTGTGTTTAGGATGCATATTTTAAGACAGGCATTGCTGAGAGTTTGGAAGAAGTATAGACATAAGTTAAGCAGCAAGATACCATTGTGGGCAATCCCAAAACACGCAATAGAAAATATACATGCTGGTTTCAAACATGATGAGACTACTTACAAGGAAATTTTAAGTTTGGAAAGGAATATTTGGTGCTTGAAATCATATAGTTTCTTGCGAGAAGAGAAGGTTGTTCAGACTTGGTTTCAATATATTCAGTTACAGGCCAGGTGGAAAGAAGACCAAAAAAATGGATTTGCAACGACTGATGAAAATTTGATAAAGCAAATTAGAAATCAAGGACCAGCACATATTAAACGGATATATCTTGCATTGATAGAGATCGATTCAGAAACAGAGCTTGTTAAGGATTGTATGATAAAATGGGCCCAAAACATTCAGGAAGTTATTACAATGGATACGTGGGAAAAGATCTGGGTGAGGAATGTAAAATTCACTCAAGCTCAAAGTCTAAGAGAGAACTTTTACAAAATGTTTTATAGATGGCATCTAGATCCTAAAAAGCTTGCAAGTATGTATCCGAATTATCAGCCTAAATGTTGGAGGTGTGGTGATGAAGAGGCAACATATTTTCACATATGGTGGACATGTAAAAAGGTCAAGGCTTTTTGGATAAAAGTCTGGTGGAATATGCAGAAGATTTTTAAATGGAGGATAAAGTTTTGTCCGCAATTTTTTTTGTTGGGAATAATTGTTGATGCTACAGTTGTGGACTCTAAGTTGATGTTGAATTTAGTTACGGCAGCAAGACTTTTGATAGGTCAATATTGGAAGAAAGAGGAACTGCCGACTATACAAGAGTGGATTTTAAAGGTTTCCGACTTGGCAGAGATGGCGAAGATTTCGGCCTATTTGAAAGATTACTCGCAAGAACATTATATTATGGAATGGAGAAAATGGATTGAGTTTATCCAGAATAAGTATAGGGTCAAGAAGTTTTATCTAGCATTTGAATAAGTCTTCTTTCGTTTTCTTTTTTCTTTTTTTATTTTGTCTTCTATATATATTTAATAATGCTAAGTTTTGTTTGATCCTATATAAGTTAGAGAGTGATGGATTTTAGAATTTATAGTTGTTAGTATATGGTTGTTTATGATTGCTTTTTTATATATATATACCTTGTATTTAGCTCTGGGAAGTCCGGGGGGGAGGGGGGTTGGGGGGAGGTGGGGGGGAGGAGGGAGGGGGGGAGGGGGGGGAAGGGGGGAGGTAGGGAGGGGAGGAGGGAGGGGGAAGGGGGTTTTTTAAAGGAAAACTGTATTTTTAAAACTTTTCAATAAAAAAAAAAGACTTTCCATGATTTTTATTCTAACTTGTATAAAAAAACAGGAGTTAGATCTAAAATAGATTAGTATCTTTTAAGACAAAGGTTACTGTCAAAACCCATTCCTATTTTAATTCCTTTCATTGCTATTTCATCCCACCTCTCCTGGGTTTTGCCATGCTTCCAAGGGGGAGTGGGGATGTCCTGCAGGGCATTGATTTCACTTCCTCCCCCTCGCTACAATGTAATCCCTTACTTTGTTTATTGGGTCTGTATCCTGTTTCCTGGGTTCTCTCTCTCTGAACTCTATCTTTTAAACTGTCAATTAAGAACAAAGGAGGAGATAGGAGTCTTACCTCAGTACCTGGATTTTGTCTATGCTCCCAGAGGAAGGTGTGAAGAGCTGGAGATGGGTCGATATTATCTCCTCAGTTCCCACAATGGACTTAACACTTGGGGAATGGCTATCCCACATGGGGAGGTGTTGCTCTATGGGATGGGGTCCTGCTTGGGGGCACTATAATCTGCTGCATTGCACGGGAAATTTCAGATCCTGTTTATTATGCCTGCTATCTCCTATTCTTAATAAAAGTTCCTGCTTGCAAGTTCCAAGGTGTTCAGGACTTGCTGTGCCAACTATTCCCAAATGCCATCTCTCCATAAATACATTCAACTGGCTTATTGCAATACAAATGGAACAAGAAAGAAAACTTTACAATGAATTTCCACCCTCCCCCCATAGTCCTAATTTTCTTCTACGGCTCCTTCCTTCTCCAGCTTTTCACAGGCATCTGGGGGACTGATAAGGACTTGGGACATCCTCAGATTGCATGGTGGCCTTTTGTAGATGGCTGGATTCAAAACTCAATGCCATGGCTCAAATGAGTGTGGTCTGCATCCAAAGGTTGGGGGGGGTCATCTGTGCAGGGCTGAAAGACATGAGAACAAGAACTCCTCCCACTTTCTGGGTGGACTCTCCCAGGAAAGACAGACAAAGGCATGGAGAACAAAGGATAAGAAAAGAAGTAGTAGAATTGGGAGCGGGGTAACTTGCAGGCAGAGTTTTGAAAAGGCATTAATACTGCAGTTGTTAAAGAAATAGATAGGCAGACAAGATGAGGACATCCCAGATGAGGACAAAAGAAAGGCTGGATTCTGGTAAGAGAACATACATGAAAGGTATTGATAAAAGAAGGACACCCCCTCCTCACCCCTAAGGAAAAAAAATATTTTGGCAAATACAGGAAGAACCCAATAACTAGTTTGACTCAGCAGCAGCCTGAGGATAAATAAACAAACACTTAACACACACTGGGTACAAGGAATGCAGAACTGGCTAACAGCAATTAGGATTGATAGAATTAGAATAAGAACACCAAAAGGTACACAACAATAAAATAATTAACACTGGATCCCTCCTGGAGCAAATGTTAACACCTTTTAGACAAAATTGAGAGAGAAATTAACCCAACAATAGACACTGACCAACAAATCAGAAAAGACAAATTTAAACTCACCAAATTTAAACTCACCAATCAGAATTGACAATTTTGGAAACCAAGAAAAGGTATAAGAACTCATGCTTGAGAACTATTCTGTCTAGTTAGCCGGGGTTTCATGCTGAACTGTTACTCAACTTTAATCTCCATGATCACATTCTATTTGTTCCCCTATGTGCTGCTTGTGAGAATCCCAGCTGGAAGAGTCTGAATGGGAGAATTCCTCCCAACAGTCTCATTTCTGAACTGAACATTTGTAATATCTTAGGGCTTAGGTTATATTAGTCACAATGTCTGTAGCTGGTCCAAAGAAACAATGTAAATAAAGGAGACGGTTTTCATCCATCAAAGGAAAGGACTGAGTTACTTGGCAATAAACTTACAGATTTTCTGGAGGAATATTTAAGCTAAACAATGGGGACAGTGAGTTAATTGATACAGAACATCCCTGTCCCCAGCAGTCAAAAACTACAGGGTTAGCAATGCATGTAACATAGATGTGTGTATGGACAAGAAAATCAACCTTGCTATCAAGCAAAATCAAGCTTTTAACAGCGAGTGCCACACAAAGTGTACTAACCAAACAGGTGGTAAGAAAATAAGAGGAACTCAGGCACCACACACAGGTTATATAGAAAATAAACACAGGGTCAGTTATAAAGGACTCAAATGTCTGTACACCAATGCACAGTGTATGAACAGTAAACAGGATGAACTACTGTAGAAATTCAGGTAAATGAGGGCAGATATGATAACGTTGCTAAATAAAAGAGGTGGTTTCTGTCTCTATAAGAAATAACTACATCTCTACAGAAATAGAGCACAACAATGATGAAAACTCTTGAATGCATTTGGGTCAATCTAAAAAAGGGGGTAAATGACATTGCCATAGGAGTATACTATAGGCCACCCAAGCAAACAGAGGAAACAGATGAACCTTTTGCTAGTTAGCTAACTAAGGTATGTAGGAAGCACATCACAATAGTAATGGGGAACTTTAATTCCCCTGGCATCAACTGAGAGACAAACTACATCAAGTGGAAAATCAAACAGAAAGTAGAGAGGGGAACTAGGGAATTAGCCATATTGGATCTAATTCTCATTAGCAGAGATGAGATGATAGAAGGTGTTGAAGCCACAGGAATCTTGGGGTGGGGGTGGGGGTGCGTTCATGCAATATTAGAATTCAACATTATGGAAGCACAGGCAATAGAACAGTGTCAGACTAGAGTCTTGGACTTTAACAGAGCTAATTTCAATAAACTTAGAGAGGGCTTGGGAGGGATCCCATGAATGAGAATCCTCAAGGGGAAAACAATTCAAAAAGCTTGGGAAATTTTGAAAAAAAAAGTCTAGCACAATACCAGCAAAGAAAAATAACAGCTCTCAAAAGATATCAGCATGGCTCTATAAAGAACTCTCTGATAAATTGAAAGATAAAAGATAAGCATAAAAAGTGTAAAGGGGCACATAACTAAAGTAGAATATCAGCAAATAGTCCAAGGCTGCAAAGATGAAGTGAGGAAAGTTAAGGCTCAAAATGAACTTGTGACCAAAGTCAAAAATAACAAAAAAAAACTTCTTTCAACAAGAAAAAAAAACCAAGAAAAAAATTAAAGAAATGATTGTGGCAAGAAGGTGACAAGCAACAGGGAGAAAGCAGAACTATTTAACTCAGTTTTTTTGCATCTGTCTTTACACAAAAGAAAAAAACAGTTACCAAAAACAATTCATAAAAAAATAGATTAGAAACACAAATTAAGATAGGCAAGAAAATGGCAAGTGAGCACCTATCCAGCCTAGATGAGTTCAAATTACCAGGACTAGATGGATTACACCCCAAGGTTCTCAAGGAACTGGCAGATATGATCTCAGAACCACTGAACTATAAACTACCTTTATTTAGTCAAATTGGTTTCCTAGCAAAGCCCTAGCAAAGTCCATTTTCTTTATATATAGTTTCTCTACCTATCTCTTTTTCATACCTGCCTGAACAGGTAGCTGATTCCTGTCCCAGGCCTCAAGGAAGCTTTACTGGGGAGTCTATCTCGACCCTTGAACTAGAACACCCCATGGTTCTATCGGGTCTGGCACACTGAAGCCTCCTAGTGAGTCTTCCGCCTACCACCATAGTTTTTGGGTCAAAAAGGAACCCAAGGAGCACTCTGGATCCCTCACAGAGAACTGGGACGCTTCTTTAGGGATCTACCACCACCGTTTCAGACCAAAAAGGGGTCTGCTGAGGACTCTTCTGCTTCCCTGCATAAGGTACGTGGACGCTCTTACCGGCTTTACCTTCACTTTTCACCACCACTATTTGCAGACTTCAAATGTCTGGGAACACCTCTGCTTGCTTTCCAGAGGTAAGGGACGCTCCTTGCCCTGGGCTTAATTTCATAACTTTGGTTTGCTTTGCTTACAGGGCCTAACCAGCTAGTTGCCCAAATCCAATTCTCTCATTCCATTCCATTTTCACAAAGTCTCTCCCTTTTCCCTAACAAAAGGTCCTGCACTCTAGCCAAAAAGGTCTTCTCACTCACACACACAGAAACATACACATATTTCTTTCACTCTCCTGGGGTTTAAAGTTAAAATTTAGAGGTACTCACCTTCACCTTCTTTCCAAAGCAGCCCTTGAACTCAAACCCCAAACTCCCTTTACTACCCTGGCTCCACATGGGCAGGGCCTGGGAAACCCATCCACAGACACAAAGGGGTCTGCTGCCGGCAAGATGGGGCTTACCAGTGTCAGTCTATTGGAGAGGTTAGCTTGGAGTCCCATCTAGGGTGCCAAATTGTAGGACGAAAAGTCTTCATCATGGTTCATACAAGTGGGGAATTGAAGTGGCTGACAGACCACTCGGAGACAGCTGGCTAACATTAACTGGTTTATTAGGAATCGGACAATCAGGTGTTAGGTGTTCGTGCTTTTATAGCCGGCTGCTGGCCGGCTAGTCCAATCAGCGGCTGTTCTTCTCCCGCCGGGATTCCAGGGCCAATCCGCTGTCAGCTATTTTTGACAGCTCCTTCGCTGCGTGGCTGGGCAGCTCCGCGTTGTGTTGACAGCCGAGAGCTGTTGAGAGCCGAGAGCTGCGCCTTCGCTGGGGGAGTTTTGACAGCTGTCAAAACTCCCGCGTGTTCGGCTGTCATGGAGCTTTACCTCATAACTAACATAACAGTTTAACTTATAATGATAACGATCTTACATATAACGATCTACATATAATACACCCCTTACCCTTCCCCCTTATTAGTTCCTCCCCCCTGTTGTTGTATGTTGCTTCCTGCCCACTCGTAGTCCTGGAGGTAGGCAGGCGCTCTATTGGTTCGGCTAGAATGTCGTGGGGGTGTTTCATTGCAATGCCCCCTTTCCTCTTGCTGAAGTAGTGGCATTCCGTTCTTGTCGGGTGGGGTTGGGTTATCTGGTGTGGGGTTGCCCATCGGCGTCCGGCCTCGGTATTCTGATGGTGACTGGGAGTTGTTTTCGGGTCTTCGTGCTCTGAGTTGGTCCACATGTCATTGTAGATGGCCTTCAGAGCCCGCATTTATTAGGTATGATAGGGGCCCGGTTTGGTGAAGTATGACCCCTTGTACCCATTTTTGATTACTTGTGTAGCTCCTTGCCCAGATGGCTTGTCCTGGGCTGAAGGTTCGAGGTGGGGAAGGCTGCTCTGGGTCGGCGTTTGCCCTGTCGGGGTGCAGTCTGTCTAACCTTGTTATCAGCCTCTTCCCCCACCTGAGTTCCGCCGGGGATTTGCCCGTGGTTGTGCACGGGGTGGTGTGTTGGGCAAGGAGGAACTGGCTGAGGCGCCAGTGCCAGTCTCCCTTTACGAACTTCTTTAATGCTTCTTTTGTGCACCTCGCCATAATTTCTGCCATTCCATTCGTCGACGGGTGGAATGGAGCTGACGTGACATGTCTAATAGAGTTCCTCATAGCGAACATCTGAAATTCACGAGAAGTGAATTGTGGTCCGTTATCGGAAACCAGGACGTCAGCGAGGCCGTGTGTTGCAAAAACCCTCCTGAGTGCTTGTATGGTGGAGGTTGTGGTGGTTTTATTGATGGGAATGACCTCGAGCCATTTCGAATAACTATCTACAATTATCAAGAAATTTTGTCCCCGGATAGGTCCGGCAAAATCTAGGTGGATGCGGGACCAAGGGTTCTTGGTGGTTTCCCATCTATGGACTGGGGCGTGTGGAGGGTCTGATCTGGCTAATTGGCATGGGTAGCACCCCCCTACGTGCTCTTTGATATTGCTGTCAATCCCTGGCCACCACACATAACTTCTGGCAAGGGACTTCATTTTCACTACCCCCGGGTGCCCTTCGTGAAGTGTATTGAGTGTCTGGAGCCTGTTTTTTCCTGGAATCACCACCCTATTCCCCCATAGGAGGCAGCCTAAATGGGACGTTAGCTCTTGTTGTTTTGTAAAAAAGGGGTGGAAGTCTGGTTCGGGGCACTTTGCTGGCCAACCTGCGGTGACCCAGTGTAGGACTCTGCTAAGGATTTTGTCCTTAGCGGTGTTGGCTGCTATATCTTTGGCTGAGAGTGGGCACTCTGGCAGCTCTGAGATGGCTAGTATGTTCCCGGCCAGAGCTGGATCTGGGTCCTCTGTTTGTAGGGGAAGCCTGCTGAGGCCGTCTGCGTGCCCTAACTCTTTCCCTGGTTTGTGTATCCGCTTGTAAGAGTATGCTGATAGAAAGGTAGACCACCGTAGGATTCTTGGGGACAAGATTTGTGGGGTCATTTTGTCCCATGTAAATATGCCTAATAGGGGTCTGTGGTCAGTAAAGATTGTAAAGGGTCTGCCGTATAGGTAATCGTGAAATTTCTTCACGCCAGCGACGATAGCCAGAGCCTCCCTATCTATTTGGGCGTAGTTCCTCTCTGCTTTGTATAGCGTTCGTGAGTAGAAAGCTATTGGCCTTTGCATTCCGTCTTTGTCTAGGTGGCTTAAGACGGCTCCTATCCCGTACTGAGAGGCATTGCTAGCGATGCAGACGGGAACGTCTTCTTTAAATACGGTGACTGTGGAACTATTACAAATGATGTCTTTTAGGGATTGGAAACTGTTTTCGTGTGTCCTTGTCCAGGACCACTGAGTGCCTTTATCTAATAGGGGCTCCGCAATGGTAGCCTTGTGAGGCAGGAAGGCATGATAAAAGTTTAATAACCCCAAGAAAGCTTGGAGTTCTTGCTTGTTTTGGGGGCTGGGGGCCGTTTTGATGGCTTTGAGCTTTTCATTTGTGGGGTGGATGCCCTGGGCGTCTATCCTGTACCCCAGGAATTCCGTTGAAGGAACTCCGATGGAGCATTTCTCCTTTTTTAACTTAAGACCGGCTGTTCTGAGCCGGTCCAGGACAGCTGACAACCTGTCAGCTAGATTGCTTCTGTCTCTCCGGCAATGAGTACATCGTCGAAGTAGGGACAGACCCCGGGAATCCCTTTCAGTGTTTTTTCCATTATACTTTGGAATATTCCCGGGGCAGCCGAAATGCCGAATTGTAGTCTATTTACTTTGAATGCCCCGCGGTGCGTGACAATCGTCTGCGCGTCCGCGGTTTCATTGGTTACAGGCAATTGCAAGTACGCCTGCGTGAGATCCAGTTTTGCAAAGATGGCGCCCGAGCGGATGGAAGCGAGGACGTCTCTCACCGCCGGGACTGGGTAAGTGTGGGCGCTTAGGGCTAGGTTCAGGGTGGCTTTATAGTCGGCGCAGAGCCGAATTTGCCCGTTGAGCTTGATGGGAGTCACTATAGGGGTTTCCCAGCTTCCCCCTTCCGTAGGTTCTAATACCCCCAGCTTCACAAGGCGTTCCAATTTGTCCTCAATTTTATTTTTGAGGGCGAATGGAACCCTCCTGGCCCTAATTCTGATGGGTTGTACGGTTGGGTTAAGATTTAAAGAGACGGGTGGCCCTGTATACTTCCCCAAGGAGCCGTCGAAGACGTCTGCATATTGTTTGCAGACGGCTTCGAGGCTTGAGGCCTGTACTGCGTTGACGCCAGTGATTGCGATGCCCAAGGGGCTAAACCAGTTTAGCCCTATTAAGTTGGTGCGTTCCCCCTGTGTTACTAACACTTCTAGGGGCCCCTGAAATTTTTTATATTCTACCCACACTCGGGCTTTACTCTTAAGTTGGATAAGGGTTTTTTTGGTAATCAGCCAATTGTACGTGGGGGGGCTCTAAGGGAATTGTTTTGTTGTTGCGCCGGCAGATTTCCTTATATATTTTTAAGGAGATTAGGGATACTGCTGACCCGGAGTCGACCTCCATGTCGCAGGCGACTCCCTGGAGTCTGGTTTTAATTTTTACCTTAGGGCTTAGAAAGTGGACCCTGTCTACAGCCTCCACTAAACTTCCCGGGGGCTTCTTCCTATAGGCTCGGGTAGGGTTCATACCTGGGGGGGTGGCCTCCACTTCGTGCAGGTTGTCGCGGGGGCAGCTCCGGCAAACTGATTTGATGTGCCTGGTCTTCCTGCAATTGTGGCACTTCGCATTGTGGAAACGGCAGCTGGCTCGGGCATGGTTGCCCCCGCAGCTGGCACAGGTGGCTCGCAGGTCTCTGTTGTGGCTTCATGGAGGAATGAGGATCCTTGCTTTTTGTTTATCATTGAGGTCACTTCGTCGGTTTTGACGTCTCTCCATCCGGCGTTGGATGGCATCTATGTCCATTAGGTCTACAGTTCCGTCATCGTCACTGAGGGTTGTCTCGTCCTGATGCACGCTTCCGTGGTTTTCTAGGGTAGAATGTGCGGGGTCTTTCCGGTGGCTGTCTTCATATGCCAAGACCTCCCAGGAGACCTCAGCTAGGTTCATCTCAGACTTGGCGATGATCTTTTTTTGGAGACGTTCGTCTCTCAGCCCTATGATGATTTGGTCCCGGATCCGGTCTTCTAAGTCCGGGAAACTGCAACTTCGTGTGGCGTGCCGGACTCCTGCGATGAAGTCGTTCACAGATTCATCCGGCCGCTGTCGTCGATGGGCGAACTGCACTCGCCAATATAGTTCTGAGCGGGCCGGCATATAGTGTTTGTTGAGCCTGTCGGTGAGCTCGGCGTACGGGACCTCTGCGATCGGTGTCGGGCTGAACAGCCCCACGGCGTCGTTGTAGACTGGGGGCCTGCTTATGTATAGGAGAGCGGTGGCTTTTGCTCGATCATCAGTAATTTTACTGACCAAGAGGAAGCCCTCGACCTGCCCCAGATGCGACTCCCAACGCTCTGGATGGCAGGTGTCAAATTCTCTGACGCGGCCGAAGTTGGCCATGCTGTCGAGGTCCGGTGATCCGCTCTGCTGTGGAAGTTATAATTTCCCAGTGACTTAGCCGTGACTCACTTGGATGGCCGTGACTTCAGCTCAGCGAAGCGGATCTCACCTTCGTTGCCAGTGAAGTGGCTGACAGACCACTCGGAGACAGCTGGCTAACGTTAACTGGTTTATTAGGAATCGGACAATCAGGTGTTAGGTGTTCGTGCTTTTACAGCCGGCTGCTGGCCGGCTAGTCCAATCAGCGGCCGTTCTTCTCCCACCGGGATTCCAGGGCCAATCCACTGTCAGCTATTTTTGACAGCTCCTTCACCGCGTGGCTGGGCGGCTCCGCGTTGTGTTGACAGCCGAGAGCTGTCAACCGGCTGCGTCTGCGCCTTCGCTGGGGGAGTTTTGACAGCTGCGTGTTGAACTCCCGCGTGTTCAGCTGTCATGGAGCTTTACCTCATAACTAACATAACAGTTTAACTTATAATGATAACGATCTTACATATAACGATTTACATATAATACAGGAATAAACATGGCAACTGCTTTGGGAAGAAGGTTGTAGTTTATTACAAGGAAAGCTAGACAGAAGTATGGATCCAACAGAAAAAGGACTGACCACATGTGGGTAGTGGGTTTTTATACCCCATTGACTCTATTGTTTGAAGTTATTTCCGGTTCCTGTTTGAGGCTACTTCCTGTGTCACGTATTCTGTCCTGAGTATAGGTGGGCACCTCTAGGATTCTTGATGGTTGTGGGTATGTCCTATTATGTCCCCTGCTTCCCTGGGGCTGTGGCTGATGTTGACTTTAGAGATCTTTCTTCCTAATACCAGTTTCCT
The DNA here is from genome assembly GCF_947247035.1 of Vipera ursinii. Lineage (NCBI taxonomy): Eukaryota > Metazoa > Chordata > Lepidosauria > Squamata > Viperidae > Vipera > Vipera ursinii. The sequence goes on from NC_139515.1 coordinate 30,914,593, forward strand.
GACAAGAATATCACATCTGCATTCCTGCAGACTTGGTTTCTGCTTGGAACAGAGAGACTTGGGGGCAGGGTTGGTTTCTGCTTTCAAAATCCTTTAGGGAAATATATTCTGCCCTTTTAATATTTCCTCCTCTGGGGAGCTGACTTCCCACATTGGAATGCTACAAAAAAGGATTCACAAAGATGGGACAAATTACATTTATCATTACTGGGCAGAATTTCAGTAATTAAAATGAATGTTTCTATTTCTGTTCTAGACAATACCAATACTTACAATGGACATTCCATTTAAACAGTGGCAGAGGGATATCTCTAAATTCATATGTCAAGGAAAGAAACCAAGAATCAAATATAAGTTTTTGCAAGATGCCAAGTAAAGAGGGGATCTGGGTTTGTTAAACACATGAACCCAGACATTATGCTGTTTGCTATATATTGAAAATATTATTTGGAAAAACCTAACCCCAACCCTAACCCTAATCCTAACCCAAATCCCAACCCTAACCCCGACCTCACCTTGTTCAAACATCACATTATATCCAAAATTCTTTGCCCACTGAATCATATAGTATTTTACATGTTCATTTTCCAAGTTCAATTTTAATAACATTTTATAGACCTTGGCAATTATATGATCATCATTACTACATAGTAGGATTTCCATTTCATTTTTTGTGAACTCAAAACCATGGCCTTTTTTATCTACTTTAAATTTTTCCTTCATTTGTTGCTATGTAAACCAGTGACAAGCGTAACCTTCTAACTCTAATTCTTCCCTAGACTGGATGGGGTCTCCAGAATTGAAAGATACTATTTTATCATATGTCTACCAGTCCAGTTTCACCACCATTTCTTTTTTAAAAAAAGCTTCGTGGGGTGGTGGTGGGGAGACACCCATAGGGGCAATTTTGTAAAAAAAACTTGTTTTATATTTATTCCAAACTCTTAATATGGCATGTCTAATAAAGTGATTATTAAAATCAAGATTTACTTTAACTTTATAAATACCCAGGCCATCCAAACCTTAATTCATGGCCTTCCAAATCGAGCAGGCTCTTATTATGGAGGTTTAACTACTCTTTTAACCAAACCAAACACCATGCATTAAAATACAATTACATATCACATTCCTTTCTCTCTAACTCATTTTTCTAGCCATTATTTCCATCTCAGCTAAATTTATTTTATGTTTTATTGTCTCCATTTGTTTCTTAAGTATTTTCTTTTGTGGATCTATTTGTAATTCTGATTCTAACTTTCTGAATTCTTCCTTCAACTTTAACTGTTGTTGTTTCTTTTCTTTATTCTTTTTAGCAATATAAGTTATACCCAACCCTCTGAAATATGCTTTAGCTGTATCCCATACATTTTGAAGCGATGTTTCTTCTTTCTTGTCTATTTTGAAGAAAAAATCCATTTCCTTTGTCACTAGTTGTACAAATTCTTTTTCTTTCAATATAGATTTATTCAAGGACCATCTTAAATTTTTCTTAGTTCCTCTCTAAGTCATCTTTTTTGGGTTATGATCTGCCCAAACATTAGTTTCTATCTCAATTTCTTGTATCATCATATTAAGTTCCAAAGATTTCCATATCATATCAATTCTAGACCATGATTTATGTCTATCTGAGTAAAATGTATATTGTAATTTCTTTGGATTTTTTTCTCTCCATATATCTTCTTCTGTCATTTTTAAAAACGCTTTAGGTAATATATTTCCTTCTTTTCTCCCTTGTTTGGCACTTTTGTAGTCCAAAGTTCCATCTGTTATTGCATTAAAGTCTCCCATTATACAAAGATTTTAATAGTTTAAATCTAATATTTTTATATAGTTTTTGGTAAAATTGTTCTTGTTTATCATTTGGTGTATATATTGCTACCATCAGTATCTGTTTTTGATTCATTATTTCCACCATTAATATTCTCCCTTCTTCATCTGCATAGATTTGTTTGGGGTTCATTGTTTCTTTAATGTATAAAGCTATTCCTCTTTTCTTTTGAAGTGCTAATGCAAAGTAAAGTTTACCAATTTTCGGTTGTTCTAACAACTTATAATGTTGTCTCTTAATGTGTGTTTCTTGAAGACAAATTATATCAATTTTTAATTTTTGTAATCGTGTAAAGATTTTTCTCCTTTTTGAAGGAGAATTTAGTCCATTTATATTCATTGACAAAATCCCATTTTCCTCCATCTCTTTCAGTTATATCTAGGTCTTAATCTTCTAGTCGATCTTATCTGTCTCTGATCTCTTGGTCTTGCTCCATTTCCACCATACTTTGAGAAAGTTTAAGGTTAAAAACTCGATGGTTTCCAAACAAGAAATAAACAAAAAAAAGTTTATAAAACGAAAGGTTTTCCAAGTTATTCTTCTTTTATGCCTCAGTCATCTTCACAGTACTGTTATAAGTCAGTTTTAATTTCCCCAAAGCTTTAACCACCGCTTATCGTTCAGGAGGGAGGGGTAAGGAAAAAATCCCCCCTCCCTAGAGCTTGGGGCTTGCTTTTGAATGCTGTTTCCCAGTATTTCCACTTGTAGAGGTAGTCTCACCCAGATCGGCTGTTTTGCCTTCCACTTTAAAATTCGTTGTCTCTGATAATCAGCTGCTTCTGCCAGACTGCATGGGTGCGGTCAGCCTTTCTTCCTGCTGGCTCTGAGGGCTTCTTTGGATCAAGTGGGGCAGCTACTGCTGGCCTGTGATCTGCAAAGTTTCATCTTTGGCCAGTCGCCTCTATGGGGCGACTTTCAGTCCTATTGGGGAAAGGAGATTCATTCCCCAGCACCCATCTTGCAGCGACATCACTGGAAACATCAAGAAGGGACTTTTTATCATTTATGGTGGACATGTGATAAGGCAAAGAAATATTGGAGTAGGATTCATATATTAATGGAATTTTTTTTTAAAGTGAACATGAAGATTAAGCCAGAAACTTTCCTTCTGGGCCTAATGGAAAGAGAACTGGAAAAAAAATTGGAACTCTGATTTTATATATGGTGACGGCAGCAAGACTGCTCTATGCACAAAAGTAGAAGGATGCATCGATTCCTACCATGGACAAATGGTTACGATAACTGATGGAAGAGATGGCCAAATTGACTGTGCTGATTAAAGAAAACAACACAAGTACTCTTGTTTCTACTTGGAAACTGCTTCTGGACTTTGTGCATGAGTTGGAAAAAAATGATATCATGATTTTGGGTTTTATTGATTAGACTGATTTGCCACACAAAATAGCGAACACCCAGTTTCTTGTGATCCTTTCAGTCCAGATTAGATTTATGGAAGGAGATGGAAAGATTAGGTTACTGTCATTATTTGCCTACGGCGACATTAGATTATCACACATAAAGCCAGAGAAGAAGACTATTATTTAAAATTAAATTTATACAAAATACTACATTAATTAGCTTAAAAATCCAGAATTTTTTTTAATAACTATCACTTTGGTTTTTTTCTCATTTAATAGTAAAGAGGAAACATTGACAACGGCTGATAAAGACATTTGGATTAATCCCAGAATCTCAGGTAGAAAGTCTCAATCAATTCAGCCTTCTGTAGTTTGTGCTATATATTTTTTTAAAGTATCTAGGTGAATATTATTCAATAATTCATTTTTTTAGATTCAGACATCCCTCAAATCATTTATTCGCATGTGGATAATGAAAATAAACACAGAAAAGAAAACGAAGAAGAAAAAAATTATGACTGTAATGAAGATGACAAAGAAAATGAGAAAGAATTGGAGTTGCTGGTAAGCTTTCAGAATCTTTTTACAGCAGCATTCCCCAACCTTTCTGGGTTGGCAGTCCAGCATGTGGGGAGGGGGAAGGGATAGTTTTGTGTGATGGGCAGGCTCATGCAAGTGGAGCTGCAAGTGCCAGTGCCTGCCACTTGTGTAAGTGGGGCTGTGAATGCCATGTGCATGGCAAACCACACTCATGTGGCCCAGTTGTGAATAGGCCATGACCTGGTAGTGGGCTGCTACTAATGATGGGATTCAGCCAGTTCACACTGGTTCAGCAGAACTGGTAGCTAAATTTTGTTGAGTTCGGAGAACCGGCTGAATGTACACTGCTTTTGGAGGTCTGTTCTAGGCCTGGGAGGCCTGGACAAGGCCTCCCAGGCCTAGAACGGCCCACTGGAAGTGTGGGGATGCCACTTCTGGAAGTCCATTCTAAGCCTTGGAGGCCCAGGCCTACATCCATGCAGAGAACCAGTTGTTCAGGGATTTGAATCTCACCACTGGCTGCTACCAACAGGTTGGGAACCCCTATTTTACAGAACAATCTCAAGAAAGAAACTGCTATGACTTTAAGGTACTCTAAAACCTTTTCAGCTGCATATCAAAATGCTAGATGTAGAATCAAACAGCATTCTCAGTTCTTTTATTTTCTAAAATAAACAAATATTTCTTTCTGTTACAAACAATGAACATTTATTTAGACCAGGGGTCAGCAACCTGAAACAGTGAAAGAGCCACTCGGAACCAGTTCCCTCACAAAAGGAAAAACTGGGAGCCGCAAAAAATGTGTGCACATGCGTGTACATGCACGCATGTGCAGAACAGGGTTTGACTGAAGAGTGGAGCCAAGGCGAGATATGCACTTACCCTGCATATTTGAATTGATTGGTTGAACTTTTTTAGTCCCACTTTTTTTTTGAACTGCACATGGCAGGGGACTGGGAGCCGCAGGAGACGGCTGAAAGAGCCGCATGCGGCTCCGGAGCCGCGGGTTGCAGACCTGTGATTTAGACCAACCAAAACTTAGAACAAAACTTTTCCAGGAGGACATGAGAAAGCTAGTGGAACTTTCTTCAATTGAATAAAAAAGAATTCTTTAGATTATTATTCTCTCTCCTTCTGCCCCATCTCTCTGGCCTCTTACTGACTAACTTGTGGACATTTTTCTGTGGACATTTTTTAAGTTGGACATAACCTCTTATTGATTTTTACAAGTATAAAATTCAAAAACCAGCAATAAAAAATCAGCAGGGATTTGATATTGGCTATCCCTGTCAGACTATTATGTCTATCATCTCAAACATACCCTGGTATGTTTCCTCAGCAACCAAAGGATTGCAATCTTCTTACTGAGGGAGTTTGAGGAATGGTAGCTCATAGTGCCTGAATTGCACACAGGTCTGAGATTTGTTTGGGGAAAATATAATATCACTGATTTTTAAATAAGTTTTCAATCATTTTTCTCCAAAAAAAAACCAACTGAAAATTGTTCAGATTTAACATATCAAGAATGCTGTTGCTAATCGCCATATCTCCAAATTCAACCAATTCAATTTCAATTATATATTTAGTATGATTAAAGGATGTAGAATGTTTTGAAACAGTTTGTTTTGTTATCTTTCATTTAACAACTTATTTCTCTCTTTTTATCATAGGATATAAGGAACAATTTGAAAACAATAGAATAATAACTTAAATTCTTATTTTTCTGATTTCTATTATTTCATTATTTCCCTTTTTTTCCTAGTTCTACAGTTAGGGAGCCATGCATATATAACTAATGGCAATGATGTTGCGAGTGAATCTTTTTAGCATTTGATAATTGCATAAAATACATTTTAATGTGGCACCAGATGTATAGATTGATTTTTAAAAAATGCTCCTTGTCCAGAATTGATTCTGAAGAGAATAATAGCAGGGAAAGACATGTTATTGTTTTTAAACTCAAAAATTGCACCTGACCACAGATACCACCTTCCAGATGTAAAACATATATTCCTAATATTGACTAAATCACATTGATTTTATAAAGAAATATATGCATATTAAACATTATTTTTAACCTCAATGCCACTTATATTGCATAAATGTTATTCAATGGGTTAACCTGCATTTTATGAAAAGAAAAATAGCATAGCTATACATACACAACTAAATAAGCAGGAAATATAATGCTGTTTGTGAGTGAAAACATAAATACACAAAAGGACATGCTAAACATTAGAACCATATATCCATTTTGGGTAGAGAGTAAGACAATTCTTCAGACAAAAGCCCAAAGCTATCTTAGCTCTAACTTTAGAAGAGTTCAAAATTGTCATTCAGAATAGAGCTTTTACTGCCAGAATAATCAGCACTGAAATATTATTATTTTTTATTAACAAGAAAGAAGCTATAAAAGTCACAGCATTCCCCAATACAAGACTTAGGTATATAGATTTTTTAAAAATCTATATACCTGGTCAAAGCTCAACCCATTCATTTTATGTGCTGCATAATGAATTAAACAATAGAGGTCTATAATAAATGGAAATGCGATCAAATCTTTGAAACCCATAGGCAATGGCTCACATGACAGCTCCGCAGTTGACAAGTAACTTCAGCCTTATGTGAAAAAGGGAAATTGTAAGCTTTGCATATAATTATTGAAATCATGCAAATGTCAGTTATAAGAAGGGAGATGGGGTGGGGTGGGGTGGGAAGAAACAGGCATCTCACTATTAAATCCTGACAGTTGGCATCACTAAAAAGCTCAGATACATTTGAGGACTAGTTGGCAGAGGGTCATTAAAATAGAATTTGCAGAAACATTAGTTCCTTCACTTTTCTTTGACTGACGTTTTACTATTAATAGTTTGCAGAGGCTTTGCACAAAACATATTAATAAGAGAAAATGTAATAGGGTATCTGCAGCAAGTGTAAATGTAATAAGGGGGTACCCAAGTTGCTACCTTCTAATTGATTGGTATAGAACCATCTGTCTATGCATTTTAAAGCAAGAGAAGAATGCCATAAGGAGCAAATGCTGTTGAATAATACAATTTAATATTGGGGTGATACTGAAGAAACTTCTTTGTGGCCTTTCCTAGTTCTCAGTTTCTGCAGTTTCTAAAACATTCCTGTCTGAGGGGTCCTGGGAGAAATGAAATAAACATAATCCTTATAGTATTTGTCAGTGTGCAAATGTGTTTTATTTTACTGGACAATACTGTACATTCTTTAGCTCTGATGTTTTGTGTCACTGCACTCACTTTAAAATAAATCATGCCTAGAATGGCATGTGCTCTCTGAATGAATTAGCTTGCCTTGTACAGAATATTCTCTTCGGGATTCATTTCTATGAAACATACTTGAAACTTATTGAGCTCATGAATAAACAGGCAAAGATGGGGAGAGACATAAAGAAGAAAAATGGAATTTTGTTTTTTGCCTCTTATGTTTGTTTTTTGCCCTTTGGGGCTGTGTGTGCATGCACATGTGTTTAAAATGCAATATTTATTTTGTAAACAGCTTGGAAGCTTGCTTTCTGAAACTAGGTTTTATTGGAAAAAAAACTTTCTTGAATTGAACCCCTTTTCATGCATGTCTGTGTATATGCATGTGGGCATATAGTTTATTCACACAAACATTCAGACATATTTTCACTATTTTTTATTCTATTGTTTCAGCTAAGTCAGCACTTCACTAGAAGCAGAAGTTCTATGAATGAAAGGAGTTCCTATGCAACTGAGCCAATTAGATTTCCAAATGAATCACAGCAACTGGGGGACAAACTAGAGTCTGGCTTGATTAGACAACCTCTGACTAAAAGCTCTTCAACAGAACATGCTTTACAAGTCAAAGAACTGCCGAATAATAAAACACGTTCCATTGGAAATGATACGCAGTTATTATTCCCAGAAAAATGCAGTGAGGACTCACTAAACAAAAGTGCAGAGTCCTTAGAGAGTTTGAATCCAAAAGAAACCTATGTCTCACTAGAATATTGGTCTGAATTCAAGAAAAAACAGAGTGCCTATATTGCAGACATTGTCTCAAGCACTTGTGGAATGCATCAAGCAGATGTTCCAAGCGATGAATTTAATAATGTCCCAGGAATTAAAACAATAGAGACATTATTCATAGGTGAGGATGATTATAACTTCAAAAAATCAAGGGAGACAAGTTCCTTAGAAGATTATGAAGCAGGGAAGTTAAAAGAAAATGCATTGAAAAGAAAGGATAATAATATCAAGGCAGTTCAGAAGCAACTTAAGCAGGAAATAGCTTTCCAAATTCCAGAGTTAAATTCAAAACTCATCAGACATGAACCCCAAAGAGAAAAAATTGAAAGCAAAAACCAATTATGTTTAAACAGAGGTTTAAATAGTGATGTCATAGCTAATGCTGATGTCACAGAAAATTATTTGGTAAGGTCTCATTCAGAAGACATTGTAGAAAAAAAATATGACTCTGAGTATAATGTTGATAAGGAGAAAGAAATCATGCTGAGAATTTTAGAGAACTCTCCAGAAAAACAAATGTGTCTTATCAACAAATATAGAAAACATATCTCATGTGGCAATTATGAAATCAACAGGCTAGCTAAGTCACCACAAAGGGAAGAAGTAATGATTTCCAGTGTCCCAGATGAAATAAAAGATCAAATGCCAAAATCAGTAGGGCTTCCATATCTAAGTGACAGTGGAAACTCAGATAAAAATAAATCGGAAAGCAAAAGTTGCATTATAGAGGAGTCAAATTATGACTCAAAAAGAGGAGAAATTAAAATGCCTGAGAAAGTTCATAATACACTTTGGAAAAGTGAATCCCATGTTGTACCACCAATTGATGAAAATATCTTTATGAAATCTATATTAATAAGCACAAAGGAAATGTTTGATAGCAGAAACAACTTAGAAAAAAGGAAGTACAGTCAGCGTGATGATCCTGCCAACAGAAATATTTCTGAGATAGAACCCTGCCAAAGTGAACCTGACATGGTTATTCTTAAAGATCAGAGTACCTGGGACAGATCGATCATTCAAAGGTGGAGTGGTTCAGAAAGTTATTTGGTAGAAAGGCAAAGTGAAGCAAATAAAAGAGTGCAGATGAAGGAACTAACAGGAGTTGAAGCCATGGGGGGTATTAATGATAATACAAGATGTTTGAAAGTAAGTCCCACAGATGAACTGTTTACTTGCCAAGACACACTAAGATATGAAGATACTTCAGTCACTAAGCATGATAGTACAGGAGAAGCAGAAGCAGTTACAGCTGCTTATATAATTAAAATGACATCAGAAAGTACTCCTGAAAAAATGTCTGCTGGTGAAAAAGCAGTAATTGTTAAGCTACCTCAAGAGACTGCACTAAGTGACAGGCCCACAGAGAAAAAGGATATGGTATTTGATATACATGAAGGAAGAAATGATGGGTCACATTATCCTCTTTGTCAATGCAATAGAGAGGGTGTATTATGTGACACCAAATTTGGAATATCTGCTTCAGATATTAATAATTTGCCCACACATGAAACAGTACATATGGAAATGATTTCAATACATGAAACAAATGAAATGCTTGCCAAAGCAGAACATAATTCTGTAAATAATTCACCATCCACTGAAATATTTTGTCCTTTTTCAGCAGAAGGAAAAGTTGTTTCTGAACAAGCTGTGCATTGTGAAGTACCATTGAGACATTCAGAACGTTCTTCACAAGGCTTGCACAATAATGAAGCTGAAGAAGGAAGCACCTGGAGTTCATTTTCTTACATAGGTCCCACAACTGAACCAAAAATATGCAGTTTGGATAAAAAATTGAAGGGAAGCTGTTATGAAAACTCCTCAGTGATATCTCCCAAAGGATTTGTAGGCTCTCATACTGCTAAAGTAGAAGAGGTGTTGCCTCCACCCACAGATGCTTCAACTGAAATTGCAGCTCGTTCTGGATATAACTTCATCCCAAAAGGTGAAATAACTCATGTTATTCTAAATATCACTAAACCCCAAGAATTTCCTCTTCGTGAGAATAGAGAAGAAAACATAGGCCACTTTCCCCATCAAACAGAGTTCAGTCCAGAAAAACAAATAAGGCCCACTATTTTAATTAGGGAACCGATTGAAGAAAGAAAAGAAACAAGCTTAGATTTGAAAGGTTTAATAACTGAAAAGAAAATGAATATTGTCAGACATGATAAGCAGGCTATTTTTGATCATAAAGGAATTTCTGGCCAGCAAAATGAAGCTTATAATTCACCTGCTGAGTATCTTGTGTTAAAGCATATTGCTTACAAGATACTTTATTTCCTTTTGTTCATTGTATTTTGTGTAACATTGTATCATTATGATTTAATTGTCTGCTTTGCACTCTACTTATTTTCATTGTACTGGCTATATTATGATGGTAGGAGAAACAAAAACTCCATCAAAAAGGAATAGTATGAATATTCCACATTGTATTTAGAATTTATTATCGGAATGTCTATGGAGATTCTCAGTAATCCAGGTCACGGTTGTCTCAAAGGTGCTTTTTTCACGAGGCAACTGGACTTTCTTGTTTTTCTTCGAAGACATTTCACTTCTCATCCAAGATTTTTCAGCTCTGAAGAAGAGCTGAAGAAGCTTCTTGGGTGAGAAGCGAAACGTCTTCAAAGAAAAACAAGAAAGTCCAGTTGCCTTATGAAAAAAGCACCTTTGGGACAATTTATTATCTGCATCTCCCAAAGAGTAACAATGTCTACTCTTAAAACCAAAATAAGATTCCTTTCCTCTTTTCAAATATTGCTTAAAAAGAATGCACATGGAATGCATATGCAGCCATTCCATACAGGACCATTCTCTTTGGAACATTAAGTATCTATATGAATCAAGAGTTCTGCAGCATATCAACTTATATTAAATCTAGCTGCTCTTTCTTAACCCATTATGAAGGTGTGAAGCTTCAGTCTGTTTGGATTTGATCATATTTATTTATTTTGTAGTATAGTCTCATTTTCTTTGAATATATATATATATATATATATATATATATATATATATATATATATATATATATATATATATATATATATATATATATATATATATATATATATATATATATATATATATATATATATATAAATTTAACACTTTATTTTTTAAAAAGGAACATGCCAACCGGGCCTGTTAATGCAAGAGTTTCCTTTGCTAAACAGTTGGCAATTAACATCATAATGGAAGGATGAGCACTCTCCTTACTCTTCAGCATAAGTTGCCTACAAGTGTTGCACCCTAGTTCTTTATATGAACTATGCACTTGTGTGCCTCCCATTTTTTTTCTATTTTGCCATGTGAAGATATTCAACTTTTAGGAATTAGTGACCTAAATCTAAGCTCTCCTTCCTATTTAAACTCTGTTATTTTACCATATTCTTAATATATTAATACTAATCATGGGCACAATACACTGAAATTTTGATTTATGCATGAATCAGTACAATCAGTGAGAACTATAAACCAGAAGGAATGTATTTCACTTGCTAAATCTATTAAATCTTATTGTCCATCTTCCACAATCTGGCTCACTCCAGATACACTGGATTTACAAATTCTTAGCTAATATGACCAAGGGCTGGCTAGAAATTCTACAAAGTACCAAGTTGGGAAATGCTGATCTACTGCTCTAATTTGTGGGTGAGTGGAAGAACTCTGATACAAATTTCATGATCTGCTTTTTTAAAAAGGTAATGAGTTATATAATGAATAACATTAATATCAGCACTCTGTCAGCTGTAGAATGCAAAGTAATAATGCTGTACGTGTAAAAAAATATAAAATTAAGCAAGAAAACCAGGCTCCCATTCTTATCACATAATTAATAGAGACTGATACACACTAAAGGACACTGGAGCCTTGCTGTTTTCATTTGTTTGTATTTTTGTAAATGAAGACTGTGTGATTTTCTCCCCCCCCCCCGTATTATTCCAGTTAGTTGTTTTGAATCATATTATTTAGATTATGTTACATAGAAAAAGCAAACACAATGAAATTTAATAATACCAATAAAGTTTGAATGTTTTGGTTGTATGTGACTATTTCAAATTCCCAAATAAAAATAACGAAATATAACAATTGTCCTATATCCTATACAGCTATGGAAGATTAATTTTGATCAATACTGACAGTTTGGATCTCCCAGTTGATAACTAATAAAGAATTTTCATAGCACACATTCACTTTTTTAAAATTAATTTTTAATTAACTGGCTATCTTGATTCTTTGAAGACATAAAGTAATGGAAATGTAAGGAAAATAATATTGTGACCTTTCCTCTCTACAATCTATAAACTACAACATCTTTAGTACAAACATTTCTAACGTAGTAGTTAAGTTCCTGTTTGTACCAGCTTATCTCCTATTAAATATGCAGTTTTATGTCATCTGGAGGAAAATGTCCTAAATGCAAACTATTTAGAGTCAAACCATCATTTTAGCTTATTCTTATAGATTTGTGTAGAAATGTTTAACTAGAAGACACTATGCAAAATGTACACTGAGGTAGAAATGGAATATTGTATAGATCTGTGGTGGTGAACCTATGGCATGTGTGCCACAGGTGGCATGCAGAGCCCTCTCTGTGGGCATGCACACCATCTCTCCAGTCCTAGGCCTTCATCTGGGTTTTATAAAACGTTTTCGCTTTAAGCCTCTGCTGCTGCGTGCAAAAAAAGGAGGTTCAATCAATAAATTTCAACTTCTCGCGGGAAAAAAAATCTTGCAAAGTTGGAATTGATTGATTGAAGTTTATTTTTAGTCCCACACAGTGGCAAAGGAAGTGATGTGTTGGAGCGGGAAAGAAGGTCCCGCTTCGGGGTGGAGGGAACGGCAGGAGCAGGGCGCTCTATGTGAGGGGTGGGAAAGGGCAGGGCACTCTATGTGAAGGGTGAAGAAGCAACGCAGTGGCGCTAGCATGGTGGTAAACTAGTTGCTTCCCTCCCCCTGCCAGACACCTGCCCCCACCCCTGCCCAGATACCCTTGCCTCCCCCAAGTGTTTTTTTTTACTAACCTGCCTTTCAGCTGCATTCCATTCCTCTGTTCGCTTTTCAGCCTTCATCACATGTTTGTGGGACTATCGGTAAACAGAAAAAAAGTTCCATCAGACTTTCTAACTTTGCACGAGATCTCAAGAAGTTAGAAAGTCTGATGAAACTTTTTTTTTTTACCCATAGTCCCACAAACATGCAGTGAAGGCTGAGAAGCGAACAGAGAAATGGAATGCAGCTGAAAGGCAGGTTAGTAAAAAAAACCACTTGGAGATGAGGGCATCTGGGCAGGGGTGGGCCCAGCAACCTTACCCTGCATGGTGGCAGGAGAAGAGCGCTCTGCGAGGGTTGGGTCAGAGTGGTGGGATAAAAGCGCTCTGTGAGGGTTGGGTCGGAGCAGCATTGGGTGCAATACATGAGGTGGCAAACAGCTGCGCCACACCGAAACTGGCCATTTGCTGTCTCCTGCCCAGTGCTGCTGCCATGAGGCCACAGAACAAGCCAGTGGAGGTAAGGAAGCGGGTCAGGGCTCTGAGAGGGTTGGGTAGGAGCGGCATTGGGTGCAATACACGAGGCGGCAAACAGCTGCGCCATGCTGAAACCAGCCATTTGCCACCTCCTTCCCAGTGCCACTGCCATGAGGCTGCAGAACAAGCCAAGTGGAGGTAAGGAACTGGGTTGGGGCTCTGCAAGGGTTGGGTCAGAGCAGCTGGAGAACTGCTCTGCGAGGGTTGGGTTGGACGCATGTGGGGCTGCTCCCTTGCTTTCTGTGCCATGCTGGGGCTGGGCTGGGCATGGAGTCTCCATGCCGCTTCTTCCCCTGTGGACATTAGGAGCACCCATCCCACCTACACCTCATCCCAGGGCAGCTGCTGATGTCCCATGTTCTCCAGCCCATCGCCGGCCAACCAGGCATGCTGAGCTTGGGCCTTGGGCAGATGGAGGCTGGAGGGGAGCAAGAGCCACGGCTGCCTGGCTCCTCTGCCTGAGGACGCATGTGGGGAGAGGAGCCACCCAGCTCAGTAAGCCGTGGTCTGCCCACAGAAGGAGGAGGAGAGCTGGTTGGGGACAGGCACAGCACTGCCCACGGGGGGAATCTGACCAGTCCCAACCTGGAGGGTGGGGAGAGGCCAAAGGAGCCTGAAGGGACGTAGCTGCCCCAGGATGAGCGGTAGGTGGGTGGGTGCTCCTGATGTCTGTGAGGGAAGAAGTGGTGAGGAGGCTCTGCACCCAGCCCAGTCCAGCCCAGTCCCAGCATGGAAAGCAAGGCAGAAGCCCCATGTACGTGCCCAAGAGTGAGTGCGCCCCTGCTCTCCCAGGCAAGTGGAGCCATGGCATCTGCAGCAGAAGAGTGCAGTCATGCAGCCATGACTCTTGCTCCCCTCTGGCCTCCATCTACCAGAGGCCTGAGCTTGGTGAGCCCGGCTGGCCGGTGATGGGCTGGAGAGTACCAGATGGTGGCAGCTGCCCAGGGACAAGTGGTAGGTGGGGTGGGTGCTTCTAATGTACACAGGGGAAGAAGCGGTGAGGAGGCTTCATGCCCATCCCAGTCCAGCCCAGCCCCAGCACGGCAAGTGAGGCAGCAGCCCCACATACGTCCCCGAGTGTGAGCACCCTGCCAGGCAAGTGGAGCCGCAGCATCTGTGGCAGTGCAAGTGGGCAGCAGAAGGCATGATGTGCCTCGATACCAGCTCAGCCCCTCCCCACTCTCCTCCTCCCCCCTCAGAAGAGCTGTAGGGCTCAGGAGCCTTCCCCAATGCCCCCCCAGGGAAGAAAACCATCACAAGAAACTCTTCTGTTTTAACTTTTTTTCCTTGTCACTTTTTGGAGTTTTCATCCTGCTTTTGTGAGATAGCAGCATTTGGGACGGGGTGTAGCTGCCCCGTACCCCTCCAAGCCATCAGTTGAGCAAGATGCCCTCCTGCCCATCGCCCCACCCACAAGAGACCCCCTGGATCTCCCACAATCCTGCCTAGCCCCCTGGATCTCCCACAATCCTGCCTAGCCCCCACAGGCATCCCTCCCCAGGAGCAACATCGAGCTGGCCACGCCCACCCTGGCCCTGCCCAACCAGTCTGCCATCACCACTATAGCCACACCCACCCAGTGGACCATGCCCACCCAGTGGGCCATGCCCACACAGCACCTGGTGATACATAAGTGGGTTTTGGGTTGCAGTTTGGGCACTCGGTCTCTAAATGGCTTGCCACCATTGGTATACATGCTATCTTCACTGTCACAAAATACACTCCAAAATGGATTCTGACTCGAGTTGGGTTGGCTCAGGGTTTCCTACATATAATCTTTAAGAGTGTCTGAATCAGCTTCACAAATCACCTCATTAGTCCATAGAATAATCAAATATTTTATAAGATTCAAACCTAGCACTTAAAAGTTTTTCAGAGGGCTTTAAAACAGAATTCTTATATTTCTCTATTGTTTTATAATATTATTATATATCATATCATTTTGTTATATACAATAAAAACAACAGAACCTAAGAAGCCTCCATCAGTTCACTAGGATTTGCCTAGCTGGAGTCCAACAGCACATGAGTTCAAGTGTCTTTATCCACTGTTTAGAATATTTCTCAAAACAATTATGCAAATAATTTACTGCCCAACATAACTTCCCTTTTATTGCTAATATATAATTGAGCCATAGGCTGTAATGGTCCTTTTTCTCTACCAAAGAAAATGGATGCTGTGCTAAGGCATGTCATAATATGTCAATAGGTACGTATTTCTGATTGGAAGGAAGACTTTTAATTATATCAAGTATGAAAAACAAGAGATGCTGTCAGAATCCATTTATATTCCATTCCTAAACCCCTATCTGTGCAACCCTAAATCTCACCCCTTACTGGATTCTGCCATTCCCAAGGAGGAGAAGAGAAGATGTTAATTGGCCATCCCTATCCATTAGATGCAAGGTTGTTTATTCAGCCTGCCTGGAGGCCATCATCAAAGACCAGGGAAAGAACTTTTGAACTGAGAATAACAAAGAAAGAAGGGGGCAGGGAGATTCTGGTTTGTATCTCCAATTGGAATTTGAAGGGGAGGAAGCAAATGTTGTAAATGCATGGAAGTTCTCTTTTCTCATGCAAGGTTTTGACACATGAAACTTAACTGATCTGGGACTGACCAAATGGACTGAGGGGAGGGATTTTTTTATTATTAAAATGTTTTATAAAAGTTACAATATAAACCCCAAAACCAACCCACCCTAAACCCCCCCTCTCCCTCCCCCACTTCCCAAAGCTGAGTACAGGGTTACAAATATAATAATCATAATCTAACTAACATTAACCAACTATATAAATAACCAAGTCCATAATGCGCTTTAACTCCCCTTTAACATAAATATAAACAGATTAAAAGTAAACATAATAATAATAAAAACATAAACAAATTAATATCCTATTAAACAATACAATATCCAAGTTGATAAACTATACTAATAATAATAATAATAATAATATCATATAATTAAAACTAATAAAATTCCACTATAATAAACTATTAATAATAATAATACTCTAAAATTTACTCATAGGCTAAATGGAACTTTTTAGTCCCATATTTATTCTGAATATAATCTATCCATCGTCTCCAGACCGAAATGTATCTTTCTTGTGAATGATCCTTCAAATAAGCAGAAATCTTAGCCATTTCTGCTAAATTTGACACTTTAACGTCCATTCTTCTATAGTAGGCAAGCAATCCTTCTTCCAATATTGCCCTACCAATAACCTTGCAGCTGTTATCAAATTCAACATCAAGTTAATTTCTTTAGTATCACAATCTGTAATAACACCCAATAAAAATAATTGTAGAGTAAACTTTATCTTTGTCTTGAAAATCTTTTGAATGTTCCACCAAATCTTAATCCAAAAAGCTTTTATATTTCTACAAGTCCACCAGATATGAAAATAAGTAGCATCCAAACTGCCACATCTCCAACATTTGGGCTGTAAATTAGGATACATACAAGACAACTTTTTAGGATCCAGATGCCATCTATAAAATATTTTATAAAAAATTTCTCTTAAATTTTGGGCCTGGGTAAATTTTACATTTCTAACCCAAATTACCTCCCATATATCCAATGGAATTGGTTCTTGAATATTTTGGGCCCACTTTACCATACAATCTTTAACTAATTCCATTTCCGAATCCAATTCTATTAAAGCATTATAAATTCTCTTTATATGCGCTCAATTTTCATCTTTAATCTATTTTACCAAATTCTCATCCATTAATGTAATACCAACCTTTTGATCTAACTTCTACCTAGCTAACAATTGAGTATACTGAAACTAAGACTGTACAATATTTTCTTGCTTTAACTCAGCTAACGATTTTAATTGCCAATCATTCCCTACTAATTTAAGTAATTCCTTATAAGAAATCCTATCCAAATTCACACCCATAGATACACCCTCTATCATGTGTCCAGGAATCCCCCAAATTGGTATTTTATAATTTAACTTATAATAATACTTTTTCCAGACACGCAATAAAGCACTTCTTAAAATATGAGATTTAAAAGCCTTGTCAACTTTTTTATCATAAATTAAGTATGCATGCCACCCATATAATAAGTCCCATCCCTCAAGATGAAGTATACTTTTATTTGTTAAATTAAGCCAATCACTAACCAGTGTTAAAACCACCGCATCATAGTATAATTTCAAATTAAGCGCCTTAAGTCCTCCTCTTTCCCGTGCGTCTTGTAAGATCTTAAGTTTAATTCTTGGTTTTTTCCCTGCCCAAATAAATTTATTAATACCCTTCTGCCATTCATCCAAACTGGCATCCTTTTTCAAAATAGGTATCATTTGAAACAAGAAGAGAAACTTTGGTAGAACATTCATTTTAACAGCTGCAATTTTACCCAACAAAGATAATTGTAATATTTTCCAATTGTCTAAGTCCTTTTGTACTTTTAACCATAATGTCTCACAATTATTCTTATACAATTTTACATTAGAAGCTGTAATATATACTTCCAGATATTTAACCTTTTTCACTATTTCAAAACCTGTCAATTTAACTAACCTTTCCTTTTCCTTCATAGTCATATTTTTAGATAATATTTTAGTCTTATTATTATTTACCTTAAAAACAGAAACTTTCCCATACTGAATTATAACTTCCATCAAGTCTATAACCGATTGAATCGGTTGAGATAATGTCACAACCAAGTCATCCGCAAAAGCTCTCAACCTATAATCATTCTGTTTTATTTTTATTCCCTTTATTATAGTTGATTCACGAATTTTGATCAGTAAAATCTCCAATGTTAAAACAAACAACAATGGCGATAGTAGACATCCCTGTCTTGTACCTTTTTCAATTTTAAATGTCTCTGTTAAACCCCCATTAATTATGATTTGTGCTGATTGCTGTTGATATATAGCCCTAAGAGAATATAATTTTTCCCCAAAATTCATTTTATCAACAATTTTCAATAAAAATTACCAAGTCAACTGATCAAAAGCTTTTTCAGCATCCAAAAATATCAATGCCACAGGGACTTGGTTGTTCTTATCCAAATACTCAATTAAATTAACAATTTGTATTACATTATATTTCATATATCTTCCAGTTATAAATCCAGACTGATCACTATGAATCATTTGCTTCAAAACATGCATTAATCTATTTGCCAATATTTTTGAAAAAATCTTATAATCTGTATTCAAAAGCGATATAGGTCTATAATTCTTAGGCTGGGTAAGGTCTTGGTCCTCCTTTGGAATCAGCAATATAAAAGCCCTTCTCCAAGATGGAGGCACTTCTCCTCCAATCTGGATACTATTAAAAAGTTCCTTTAATGGTTCTATCATCTCTACAAATAATATTTTATAATAAATTGCTGATAATCCATCTGTACCAGGAGCCTTCCCCACTTTTAACTGTTTAATTGCTAAAATAATTTCCTCAGAAGTAATTAAACAATTCATCTCCTTTTGTTGTTCATGTGCTGCCTGTAGGTACTTATCTATATCTAAAGCTTGTATATTTTCAATAGCATATAATTTTGTATAAAAATCTAAAAAACTCTTTTTAATCAACTTTTGTTGATATACCTCTTTACCTTTATATTCTATTTTCTCTATAATACGTGATTTCTGTTTCTTCCGTAATTGATAAGCCAACCACCTACCAGGCTTGTTTGCATTACAAAACGTATTATGTTTCACATAATGCAAATTAGTTGCAATCTGATCAGCCATTAACATATTAAATTGCTCTTTCAACGTATTTATAGAAACCTTTAATCTATTATCTGATGGGTTCAAAATAAAAGCTTTCTCCTTCGATTTAATCTCTTCTTCAAGCTCTTTATGTTTTTGCATCTTCTTATGCCTATATCCATTATTCATATGAATCAAAACCTCTCTCATATAAGCTTTACTAGCATCCCAAACCATTGCCATCGAAGTGCCTTTATGCATATTCAAAGCAAAAAATTTTTTAAAATGTTCTTTACATTTCTACGAAAGCACCTCATATCTAAATAATTTTTTGTTCAATCTCCAAGATCTTCTGTTCCCATCTTCAGCAAATAACTCCAACCATACAGGGCTATGATCCAACAATGTTCTAGGAAAGATCTTAGTATTCTTGACCCTGGAGAAAAGATCAGTAGTAATTAAAAAAAATCAATTCTGGAGAATGATTGATGCCTATCCGAAAAAAAGTAAAGTCTCTGTCTTCCACATTCCATTCTCGCCAAATGTCTCTAAATTCCAAATCATCTTTCAAATCAAAAAAAGCTTTAGGTAATTTAGAATGATTAAGAGAATTTTTGAAAGATCCCTTCTTGTCTTTACTTGAGTCCAAAACACCATTCCAATCACCCATCATGATAACAGATTTATAATCCAATTGAGTTAGTTTGTGATGTAAAAACTTATAAAACTTTTTTTGCTGTTGATTAGGGGCATATCATCCAATAATAAGAACTTTCTTGCCTTGTAGCACTAGTTCAATAATAACATATCTTCCTTGTATATCAGATTCAATTAATCTAGCCGATAAATCTCTTCTTACATAAATAACCACTCCCCCCTTTTTATCTGGGGCAGAAGCTATAAAATGTGATCCCAACTGAGAACTAATCAAGTACTTTTGATCTTTCGCAGCAATATGAGTCTCCTGTAAGCAAACAATGTCATTTTTATGTTGTTTCAAGTAGTGAAATACTTTCTTTCTTTTCTGTGGTGAATTCAGGCCATTAACATTCCATGTCAGAAGCTTTGCCATCCTTAGTAGCCTGGAGCCTCTGGAACACTACTTGAAGATCAGCCGTTGATCTCTTCGGTCGTGCCCCTCCCACAGGCTCTGTAGTAATCGGGCCTTGTATTATTGGTCCAGAATTAGCCTTCTGCTTCTGCTCCTTTTCTTTACGTCTATACACAGCACGAGTCATCCTCTGTTCCTTTGGATCATCCTTTACCTCCAAACTCTGTTCAATAGGCTCAGCCTGTGGTAAATCTCCTACAACCAGTGACATTGTGCCTTCAACTGGTTGTTTATCTTCCAGCCTTTCTTCTATTCTCTTAGGTCATGGAGATGGTGGTGAACCTGCTTTCAGGACATAAGTATAAAAATCTTTTGCCTTTGAAATTGTATTAAGTCTATATCGTGTCCCTGCATAATTCACCATTATTCCAATAGGTATCTCCCATCTAAACTGGACCTGTCGGTTTTTGAGCTCCTCAGACAGAAAGGTGAAATCTTTTCTTTTTCTAAGAATTTTTGGAGGTATTTCTTTTAAGATTATAATATTTTGATCTGCAATTTGAAATCTCTGTTTGTAAAAAGCCTGAATAATTGCATTTCGAAGTGATCTCCTAGAAAAATTAATAACCACATCTCTGGGTAAATTTTTCTGCCTCGCAATCCATGAATTGACCCTAAATATTTTATCCATCTCTCTTGATAATTCCTCAGGTTCACATTCCAGAATAAGAGCTATAGGTTTTGCCACCTCCTCTTTCAGATCTTCTCATGGGTCCTCCTTTAATCCTCTTATTCGCAATGCAAATTCCATATCTCTATATTGTGAGATGATAACTTCATCCTCTGTTATATAAATCTTGTTTTCAACTTTGACAACTCTGCTTTCTAGCTTTTCAGTATTTTCCACAACTTCATCCACCCGGTCATCCAAGCGTTCAATATGTGTAGCTAACCCTTGAAGTGCAAGCAATATGTCTTCCCTCATTTCTCTATTTTTATTCTCAAGAAGGTCAGCCATCTCCTCCTTCATTTTACTGTCAAGGAGATCAGCCATCTCCTCCTTTATTTCTTGTGTTGCTTGCTTTAAAGCATTTGAATATCTTTAAACATAAATGCAGGTGGTGGGGGAGAAGGTGGGGGGGATTTAGGCTTAGATTGCACTATAGGCTGTGCTACAGGAGAAGAGATTGTACTTTTAGAAACAGCAGAAATTCCCAAATGCTTTGAAGCCATTTTCCTGCTTATATAAATCCACTTCTTATAAGTTTCACTTTCCCCTTCAACAAAATCAGCAGTTATAGAAAAGAAAAGTAAAAAGCAAAATCCCAGAAAAAAGAAGAAAAAATATTCTGTAAGAGTTCTTTCTTTTTAAAAAAAGAAAGAAGCTGTAAATACACAAAGTCTAATATGTTGTTTAAACTTTGTTACCAAATGTATCTCTTTCTTGACACTGTCCTTTCAAACAAAGAAACAGCATTCCAGTGCCATTTTTTCCTTTTAAGTCAAATTAAAATATGGAGAAGATTAAATCTCTCCGAGTTAGAGTTTCCAGTACTTGCAATTTTAACTTCTCCTGGTCAGCTCTGTCTGCTTTTAAATTACTCACAAGTCCCTTTAAAATGCAGATGTGGATGCAGCGTCTTGCTTTGCTCCTAAAGCTCGAAGCAAAGGCGTCCTGGAGTGCGGAGGAAGCCTTGGGCTCTGAGGGAGCTCTCACCCTTCGACCCCCAAATAATTAAGGGGGTCAAGGGAAGCTCTACCTCTACCCAAGGAGAACTCTCCTCCCCCTCTTCTCCTGAGGGGGAGGTTTTCAAGCCGCAGGACAGCTGATTTTCGCTGTCTCCGTGCGCTTTTCACACAATCACAGGGCTGGCAGCCAGAAGAAAGCTGCCATCAGCGCAGCATCACCACCGGAAGGGAGGGGGGAGGGATTTTTCCTCGGGGACACTTTAAAAGTATCAATCTCTGACACAGTTTCCAGATTCTATCTAGATTATCCACTGTCAATCATGTTTTAGTAGAAATTCCTTTTTGGACAATTCTGTGTCCAAGAGTTCTTCTTTCCTAAGATGTGGATTGGGGTGGGTCCTGACTTTAGACAGGATCTGCATTAAGAGTCAACCTGGAAGGAAAAACCTTACCGGGGGACTTTGCAAAAAATACAATGTCTAATGACGAAGCAAGGGAGGAGGAAAGCCTCATGGAAAGGGAAAATTTCCCCCGAACAAAACTCCACCAATGGTCGGAAACTGAGGTGTCATATTCCTCTGGGGAAGAGGTGGTGGAGACGCAGGACTGCAAACCACGGTGGTCCATGGGTGTTGGAAGGAAAAGCGAGTAGGAAAAGGCATAGAGGAAAGTGACCCTGAGGTGGGGCAGCAATCAACCCAAATGGAGGCAAGAGATGGAGAGCTCCCAGCACATCAGTGAAGAGTAGTAGATCCTACAGAAAGCTATTGACCTGATGAAGAAAACCCTTAGCTCACTAAGAGAGGAGAAACCTGAATACCGCAGCCGCAGCAGCACCTGGGGCTGCAATTGGAGAGACAGTGGGGGGGGAGGAATCTGCAACCTGCAACACTGAGGCTGTCCACTGAACCAGGAGCTGCCACCTCAGTAGCACCCCCCTCCCCAGAACCACAGACAGGGATCAGGATGAGGGGCAATACCACCCCACAGACTGTGCTATAGAATTCAAACCCGGGGCAAAACTCCCAAAGCCCAGGATGTATGCCATGAGCCCAAAGGAAATGGTAGAGATGGAAAGATTCATAAAGAAAAACTTAGAAAGAAGATTTATTGAGCCTGCCAAACCCAAAGTGGCCGCCCTGGTCCTGTTCAGGGAGAGGAAGGATGACTCTCTTCATTTGTTCATGGATTACCACAATTTAAACACAATTAGTGAATGTAATCTGTATCCCCTACCCTTAATGAAGGATATGCTATCCCACCTATCGAAAGGAAGGATTTTTACCAAACTAGACCTGAGAAAAGCATATTACCACATTAGGATTAAGGAAGGAGATGAATGGAAGACTGCGTTCAATTTGCCCAATGGGTTGTTACCAGTTCAAAGTACTGCCATTTGGACTGCAAGGGCCCCCCCCCCGCAGTCTTTATGCAATTAATTAACGATGTGCTAAGAGAGCACCTATATAAGGGGGTCCTGGTTTACCTAGATGATATCCTTATCTTCACTGAGACCAAAGAGGAACATATTAACCTAGTCAGAGCAGTCCTGAAAAAGTTGCAGGCTGCCCACCTATATGCTAAACTATCAAAATGTGAATTCCACCAGGACAGAATAGACTATCTGGGGTATCGTATATCCCCAGAGGGAATCGAAATGGACCCTGGGAACGTCAGGGCAGTATTAGAATGGGAACCCCCTCCCCCCGCACACGGAAGCAATTCCAAAGTTTCCTGGGATTTGCAAATTTCTATCGCCAATTCATCCCTTCATTTGCCCAAATAGCCCTACCCCTCACAAATTTGTTGAAAACAAAGGGGAAGTCCCCAGTGAAACCCAGCCAGCCTCTGAAGTGGACAATGGAATGTCAAGCAGCATTTGAGAGGCTAAAGAGACTTTTTTCTGATGAACCTGTCCTGAGACACCCAGATCCCGATAAACCTTTTGTAATACAGGCAGATGCTAGCGATGTGGTGGTGGGAGCCGTATTATTACAGGAAAATGATGAGGGGGCATTTCAACCATGTGCATATACATCCAGGAAACTCACGGAGACAGAACAACATTGGCCCACATGGGAAAAAGAGGCATATTCAGTGAGATGGAATTTACTTACATGGCACCAGTTCCTGGAAGGAAATAAAATCCCCTTCCAGGTCTGGACAGACCACAAAAATTTGGACGTACTAAAAACACCCAGGAAACTCACTCCTAAGCAAGCCCGCTGGTCCCAACATTTTCACTGATTCAATTTCACTCTCAAACACTTAGTGTGGGGGGGGGGGAGAATTTCCTGGTGGATGCATTATCCCACATGCCCCAATATAACAGCACACGGATCACTGACTCTAAACCACTTGTACCTGAACAACAACTGGCAGCACCAGTCACCACCGGGGCTCAAATAAAAATAAAGCCGAAGATGGATAGCCAAACTGGAATAAAATTCTGAAAGCCTTTGGAAAGTGATGAATGGTTCCAGAAAAATAGACATGTGTGCACAATTAAAGATGGACTACCCTGGGTGGGTGAGAAGTTATACATACCTGCCACCCAGAGGATCAATTTCATGCAACTGTGCCATGATACAAAATCAGCAGGGCATTTTGGGTTTGTAAAAACCTTACACTTAACTAAAAATCAATTTTGGTGGCCATCCATGAAAAAGGACATAGAAAACTATGTGGGCAGCTGTCAAATTTGTGCGATGGCCAAGAGGCTGCAAGGGAAATCGCCAGGACTGTTACAACCAGTGGCGAACCCCTCAGCCCCCTGGAAAGAAATAGCCATGGATTTTATAGTGGAATTACCAGAAAGCAACGGGAACATGGTAGTCTGGACTGTCACAGATCTGTTCTCTAAACAAGTGCATTTCATACCTTGCCAAAAGATCCCTACCACAAAAGCTTAAGCAAAACTTTTCGTTCAGCATATTTACAGATTGCATGGCGCACCACAACACATCATATCTGATAGAGGGGTGCAATTTACGTCGGCATTTTGGAAAGAATTTTTATCCCTTTTAGGAACCACCCAAGGACTGACATCTAGTCATCACCCTCAATTGAACGGTCAATGTGAAAAGTCTAACTCAGTACTTGAGCAATATTTAAGATGCTTTATTAATTTCCAGCAAACAAACTGGACGGACCTACTGCCTTTTGCAGAAGTGGCATATAATAATGCAGTCCACTCCAGCACAGGTTACACTCCTTTTCAAGTAGCTACCGGTCAAAGTTTCAACCCCATGCCAGAACTAACCCCAACCGAACCAGTAATTCCCAAACTGAAGGAGTGGATTGTTCAATTACAAAACATCTGGCCAACCATTAGGAAAGCTTTATTTTTTTTATTTAAAAGTTTTACAGTACATTTTATTTTTAACAAAACAAAACAACACCCCTCCCAACCCCTTCCCCTCTTCCCAACCCTCACTAACACCTCCCTCCCCCCTCCCCCCTTCCCGACTTCCCAGAGCTAAATACAAGGTATAACAGTAAAAACAATCATAATCTACCGTATGCAAACAACAATAACTATTAAATCTATCACACTTTAACTCTTATAAAATAACTACAAGCAATATAAATATCACATCAATACTTATTCAAATGCTAAGTGAAACTTTTTAGTCCCATATTTATTCTGGATATAATCAATCCATTTTTTCCACTCCACAATATATCTCTGTTGCGAATGGTCTTTCAAGTACGCTGAGATCTTTGCCATTTCCGCCAGGTTGGAAACTTTTAAAGTCCATTCTTCTATAGTCAGCAGTTCTTCCTTCTTCCAATATTGCCCTACTAAAAGTCTTGCTGCCGTACCATTAGGAAAGCTTTAGATGAAGCTAGACAAGCATACAAGACACAGGCGGACAAAAAAATAGTAGATCCCATACCATTTCAGGTTGTAGAGATTGTATATATATCCACCAAATACCTTAAATCACTACAACCCTGTAAAAATCTCGGACCAAAATATATTGGACCTTTTCCAATTAAAAGAATCATAAACCCAGTAACAGTTGAATTAGGACTACCTAAAAATCTTAGAGAGATACAACCAATTTTTCACTGCAGTTTACTAAAAAGAGAACAACAGTCACCCCTATGAACAAACCCCCACCACCACCTCCCATCATGGTGGAAGGAGAACAACACTTTGAGCTGAAGGAAATCCTAGACTTCAGGAAACACCATGGAGCAATTCAGTATCTAGGTAAAGGTAAAGGTAAAGGTGCTAGTCGTTTCCAACTCTAGGGGCCGGTGCTCATCTCCGTTTCAAAGCTCACTAGCCAGCGCTTGTCCGAGGATGTCTCCATGGTCATGTGGCCGGCATGACTAGATGCCAAAGGCGCACAGAACGCTGTTACCTTCCGACTGTAGTGGTCCCTATTTTTCTACTTGCATTTTTACATGCTTTCGAACTGCTAGGTTGGCAGAACCTGGGACGAGTAACAGGCGCTCACTCTGTTATGCACCACTCAGGATTTGACCCGCCAAACTGCCAACCATCTGATCAACAAGCTCAGCGTCCTAACCCACTGAGCCACCATGTCCCTTTTAATTCAGTATCTAGTAGCTTGGAAACACCTCCCCTCCTCAGAAAATGAGTGGGTCAATAAACACCATTTTAAAGCACCAAAGTTGCTTAAGAGGTTTCAAACAGAATATCCAAACAAACCAGGCTAACATTTATGTTTTATTTCCTCTACAGATAGACCTATCTTTCTTTTAAGGGGAGCAGATTGTCAGAATCCATTTATGTTAGATGTTTTTGTGCCAGCCCATGGCAGTTCCCCAAATAGGTCATCAGATGGGAGCAAAGAGGCTTCTTTGCTCCCACTGGTGGGTAAGGGGTCCCCGGCCCCTGCAGCCCCATTGGTGAGAGTGTTTTATGGTTAGGGAGGGGCTGAGACCCCCCATAAATACCTCTGCTCAGGGGCTGCTCTTGTTCGTTCTTTCTTTCTCTCTTGCATGCATTCTCTCTCTATCATACAGGCATGGATGCCTCCATGCCATATAGCTCTTTCTATATAATCTATCGATGAATAAAGCTTCAAAATGATTGCATCACTGCATCCTGCCTCTTTTACTTGGAAGCACCTTAACGATCCATCGATCTCTCGTGAGTTCATCTCACAAGTTAGTAGCAGAGAGGATGGCTTAAGGCAAAACTTCCAAGCTTGCAGATAGCAGTAAGATGCCTAGATTTGAAACTGAAACAGATGGCGGCCCCCAGAACACCCACATGTTCTAATAAAGATAGGCCTCAACTAAGCCTGGAGGCCCAGCAATCGGTGGCATCCAGCCGTAGCAACATGCAAACCCCTGGGTCCTCCCCACCAGAAAGCCTCAAGACCTATGATGGCAGTAAAGCCTGTCCAGCTGAGGCTGATACAGCAGGGCTTGAAGCAGCCATCCAGGTCCTGGTTGCGGCCCTGGAAGCCAAAAAGACAGCAGCTCCAACATTGGGGGTAGCCAGCCTCCCTCGTTACCCTCCAAGGCCCCCGACCCTCTCCCCGGGGCCCCCAACTTTCCTTTCGCCGCCGCCCAGACGCTCTCCTTACCAGATGGCCTTCGGGAGGGTTGGCCCCCTCCTCCAGCATCGGCTTTAGCCATCCCCAAGGTTTTCAGGACCAGCGATGGGCTTCTCAAGGCAATCCACAGCATCTCTGGGGCATCCCTGCCCCATCTTGCAATCCAGTGCCGGGGGGGCTCCAGGAAGAATCTCCAGAGCTATTACAGCCTTCAGCCTTTTTTCAAACGCAAATGCCGGCTGGCAATCTTGGGCACCGCCCTCCCCCAGATCACATGATTTCCAAGCATGCCCAGTACGGGCCTTTCAACCCTGTGCAGGGTCCATCCGGAAATCAGAGAAAAATACCAACAATGACCACTAGAGGGATCCCTCTACCTTTCATCTCAATGGACAGCTCTCAGATGTTTGCAAACCAAGATAGAACAAACAAGAATTCTTTTGTACCTGCGTCTCCCCTACCACATGACTTCAAAAAACTGAAACTTGGGGGGGAGAACTACCACAGTTGGAACAGAAATGTGCAGGTATGTCTATTAAAGGATGGGACTCTTGAGATGGTTCTGAATCCCCCACCTCTCCCGTGGGGATCCCGAGAAGAGTGGCGCCATAGACAAGCATACACCACTCTGTTGAGCTCACTGGATGATAACTTGTTCCCTAGCATTCCAGATGGGCTCACAGCTGGCGCAGTTTGGCGGTTATTATACAATTTATTCAACAGCAACAGCATTGGTTCCCTCACCAGACTCACAACTGAGTTTTACAACACAAGACTCAGGTTTGGGGCCAGCATGGCAGAACATCTCAGAAAATTAAAATCGCTCAGGGCAGAACTGATGTCCAGAAACTACCGTGTACCTGAGGAGAACATGGTCGCTGTCATTCTGGCTTCCCTGGATAAAAATTGGAGCAATTTCATTATTTCACTGGAGGGGGCCAGGAATGAAGCCATGACTCTATCCTACCTCGCAGGCAGACTCATTGAGAAAGATAGGAGACAAAGAGATGCAGTAGAATACACCAGAGTCACCACCCAGCCAGCCAGCAGACGACACCGCAACTCAGAGCATGTTAATGCTCTACTCAAGTGTTTCATCTGAGGCTCTGAGGGGCACCTCAAGAAGGACTGCCCCCATTATCAACAAGGCCCCAAGCATGGTCCCAATCAAGGAAGGGTCAAGGGTCAAGGAAGGGGGCGTGGCGGGGGCAAAAGTACTGCCAAAGGCAATTTTGTGTCTACTTGTACTCTCACCCCCACCACAAAGGCTGATAGCCCCACTGACTTATGGTTACTGGACTCTGGAGCTTCATCTCACATTACCAACATGAAACAAGATTTTAAAAGGTTAAAGAAAATTAACTCATCTGTCAAGGTGGCCAATGGAGATAAGGCTTTGGTTGTTGGGGAGGGCACTGTTTCTGTACCCGGGCTGGGAAAAGTTGAAGGGGTATTGCATGCTCCCTCCATTGCCAACAACCTATTAAGCATTATCAAATTATGTGACGATGACAGGGTGGAAGTTTTATTTCGCAAAGGGGGAGGTCATGTCACCCAGAACCAGAGGGTCATTGGAAGTATTGCCATCATAAATGGTTTGCCATACTTCTCCCCTGAGAACCCAACCACTTCAGAAGGGGCCTGTGCACGGAATGATAGAAAGCCCCCTCAGCCAGCCCCAGGGATTTCCAAAGGCGGTGTGGATAAGAAATCCGAACCTCAGCTGTCACATGAAGCACCGCTCAAGGCAACCAATGCCAAGAGGGTATCAGTGGGGAAGCCACTCCATGATAAGTGTGCCCATCTCTTACACCGAAGATTAGGTCATGCGAGCCTCCCTGTGGTTAAAAAGATGGGAGAGTTTGCTGAGGGAGTCCAGCTCAAAGATTGTGAGGTGTTCCTGGACTGTGCCATCTGTAAGAGGTCAAAGAGGAAGGCTGCATCCATCCCTAGGGTGTCACTGAGTAAAGCCCAATACCTGTACCAACTAGTACATGTTGATTTGGTTGGGCCTTTCACACCATCCCTAGGGAAAAGTCAGTATTTTCTCATTGCCGTTGATGATTTTTCACGGTACGGCCACATGTATATCCTCACAGAAAAATCCGAAGCCTTTGACACCATAAAATCACTCTACAACTTTGTAGAGACCCAGTATAAGACCAAGATCGCACAACTGCAGAGTGACCGCGGGGCTGAGTTCATGTCCTGAAAATTCCAGGACTGGGTAAGGCGTAAGGGCATCCACCATTTTCTTACCGCGCCTTTCACTCCATCTCAAAATGGCGTAGCAGAGAAAAGAAATGGAATCCTACAAACTATGATGCGTAGTCTGATTGCAGACGCTGGGGTCGCAGAATCATACTGGGCAGAGGCGGTGAAATACGCCAATTACACCTTAAACCGCACCTGGAGCAGTGTTGTGAACCAGACCCCATATTTCCTAGTTCTCGGTAGGAAACCAAGTCTGGGACATTTACGTGTGTTTGGGTCCTACACATGGGTCCACATCCCCAAGCAGCTGCGGAAGAAGGGGAGATCTGTCTCCCAGAGACTGAGGCTCTTGGGCTACTCTCCTGGCTCCAAGGCCTACCATTTCCTGGGAGAAGGGGCAGGATTGTGACTTCCCAATATGCCTCCTTCGAAGAGGACTCCAATTGGACCCAGATTCACTCCAATGATCTGAGCCCATATATCAACCGTCCCAGCAAGAGCACACCGACTACGACATCACCTGAGACATCCACATACCCTGCCACCGACGAAAGTGTGGAACAAGACGAAGATGTCATCCCACCTGGTTCAGATGGGGAGGATGAGCTGTTCAGTCCCTCAGCGACACCTCAGAAACCCGCGGAAGAAAAGGGCGGTGAGTGGCAGAAGGTCAGGAGATCAAAGCGGTCCAACAAAGGGATCCTGCCAAAGAGAATTGACATTGGGCACATCGCATCTGTCAACAGCGTTGTGGTCACCCCAAAATCCTTCTGTGACATCCAGGAGCTGCCCATCGAGAACAGGAGAAATGGCAGCTCACGATGGAGAAGGAAATGCAGAGCCTGAAACAACTCAAGGTCTTCACCCCCCAGCAACCTCCAAGGGAGAGGAAAGTCATTGGCACAAGGTGGGTTTACAAGGCAAAACCACTTGCCAATGGCCTCTACCTGTATAAGGCCCGTTTGGTAGCTCAGGGATTCACCCAACGCTACATGGAGGACTATGGGGAGACCTACTCTCCAACTGTCCAGGCAGAGAGCGTCAAGACCGCCCTCGTGACTGCAGCCGCTCTGGGGGAGGAAGTCTTCCAATTCGACATCCAGACGGCTTACCTCCACGCCAACTTGGACCGGCAGATCTACGTGAGGGCCCCTCCTGGCTACCAGCAAGAAGGGGGAAATACATGGTTGCTCCACAAAGGGTTATATGGCCTCAAGCAGTCGGGGAAACTATGGTATGACTGCCTTAGAAAAAGTTTAGAACGAGTTGGTTTCACTGCATCCCATGCAGATGAATGTGTTTTCACACGTAACTCCAAGGGTACCACAGAACGGGTGTTAGTTTATGTGGACGACCTACTATATGTAGGGCCTGACAAGGAAGGGTGTGATGAATTTGCCAAGGCCCTGGAAGAAAAGTTTACTCTGAAGTCTTTGGGGCGGGTTGACAAGTACTTGGGTGTGCACATCTTGGCCACTAAGGGGGGGTTTGCTCTATCTCAGAAAGAAAAGATAGAGGAGCTATTGGCCAAATGCAAAATGGCAGAATCTAACCCAACGCATAATCCGATGCAAAGTAACTACTACAATCACACTCACAAGGACGGTCCTGAGTTCACAGATAATACGCTTTACAGATCTGTGATTGGCTCCTTGCTATATATCAGCAATTGGAGCAGGCCTGACATAGCTTTAGCTGTGAATCTATTGTCCAGGCATGTGGAACACCCAAAGGAATTCCACTGGACTGCTGTTAAGAGGGTACTTAGGTACCTCAGGGGCACAACCGATGCTCTCCTTGTGCTGGAACCAGAGAAGGGGAAGACGGCCCAGCTCTCCGCTTACTCAGATGCAGACTGGGCTGGTGACACCAAAAGTAGATGGAGCACCTCTGGTTTCCTCATATTGCTAAATGGCTGCCCTGTCCATTGGCATGTTAGGCAGCAAAAATTTGTTTCTTGCTCCACGGCCGAGGCTGAATATGCCAGCCTGTCAGACACGGCCAATGATTTGATTTGGTTCAATGATCTGATAACGAGCATCTGGGCATCTCCTCTGCCCATCCAAATTCAAGAGGATAACACAGCCGCAATTGCAATCTCGGGGGCATATGCTGTGGGCTCTAGGTCCCGCCACATAGACATACGCTATAAAAATGTCAGGCAGCTTGCCAAAGAGGGTTTTATACGTGTTGAGCATTGTAACACAACTGACCAGATAGCTGATCTGTTCACCAAACCTTTTCCCATTGACCGGCACAAACTTCTGTGTAAGCGTTTGTGTTTGGTCTTCTGAATGTGTATATGCATGTCTATGACACCTGCTCGCCCCCTCACATACACTCACTGGTCCCTGTCATTGGCTGGCAAGAAGGGGAATTGTTAGATGTTTTTGTGCCAGCCCATGGCAGTTCCCCAAATAGGTCATCAGATGGGAGCAAAGAGGCTTCTTTGCTCCCACTGGTGGGTCAGGGGTCCCCGGCCCCTACAGCCCCATTGGCGAGAGTGTTTTATGTTTAGGGAGGGCCTGAGACCCCCCATAAATACCTCTGCTCAGGGTCTGCTCTTTGTTCGTTCTTTCTTTCTCTCTTGCATGCATTCTCTCTCTATCATACAGGCATGGATGCCTCCATGCCATATAGCTCTTTCTATATAATCTATCGATGAATAAAGCTTCATCACTGCATCCTGCCTCTTTTACTTGGAAGCACCTTAACGATCCATCGATCTCTCGTGAGTTCATCTCACAATTTATATCCCATTCATAAATCCCTATCTGTATGTTCTAAAATTTTACTTCCCTCACTGGATTCTGCCATTCCCAAGGAGGAAAAGAGAAGATGTTAATTGGCTATCCTTATCCATTTGTTGCAAGGGTGTTTATTTCAGCCTGCCTGGAAGCCATCATTAGACCAGGGGAAGAACTTTTGAACTGAGAAGAACAAAGAAAGGGAGGAGGGTTGAGATCTGGGTTGTATCTCTGATTAGAATCTGAAAGGGAGGAAGGAACTGTCGTAAAGGCATGGAAGATCCCTCTTCCCTTAAAAGGTTTTGACACCTGAACCTTAATTGATCTGGGACTGACCAAATGGACTGAGGGGAGGGGGTTTCACTCAGGGACACTTTAAAAGTACCAACCTGTAACACAGTTTTCAGATCCTGTCTAGATTTCCCACTGACAATTATGTTTTAGTAAATGTTCCTTTTTGGACAATTCTGTCTCCAAGAGTTCTTCTTTCCTAAGACGTGTATTGGGGTGGGACCTGACAACATTGATTTTATATATGTTGATGGCAACAAGAGTGCTCTACAAACAAAAATGGAACGGTGTTTTGATTCCCACCATGGATGAATGGCTACAAAAGCTGATGGAATTAGCAGAGATGGCTATTTTGAAAAAAGAAAAGAATATAACTACTTTTGTTTCAACTTGGAAACCACTTCTGGACTTTGTGCTTGAGGTGGTAAAAAATGATTCTATAAGTTTACGTTTTACTGAATGGATTGATTTGTTGATATAGACATGGCTAGTTCATACTACTATAGAAATGTAAAAAGCTGAGCTTCAATGTTAATGCCTTATTTTACTGCAACAGAGGGAGTCGGAAGTCAATGTCTTTTTTTTTCTCCCCCACTTTCCACACTGCTCTTTTCCCCCTTCCACTACCTTTGTTCCCTATTATTTGCATTTGTGTCTTCATATTTTATGCTACAAGTGAATAAAAATCATAATATATATAAGGGATGCGGTGGCTCAGTGGGTTAGGACTCTGAGCTTGTTAATCAGAAGGTCAGCAGTTTGGTGGGCTGAATCCCGAGTGCCGCGTAACAGGGTGAGTGCCTGTTACTCGTCCCAGCTTCTGCCAACCTAGCAGTTCAAAAGCACATACACTTGCTTGGTCCCACTTGCTAACAAAGAATAAAGGGAGACCGATATGATCATTTCAAACTTATTTGTTCTCATCAGTCAGCCATAAAGCCAAAAAAAAAGATTACACAAATATGAGCTGCCACTGCTGTGGCTACTGCCTGTAGATGGCCTTGGGCTAGGCTGAAACAGGAAATAAGATTTGTCCCGTGTCTGGGACCAAGCAAGTGTATTCTGAATGGCTGACTGATGAGAACAAATAAGTTTGAAATGATCATATCGGTCTCCCTTTATTCTTTGTTAGCAAGCCAAAAAAAATACACAAATATGAGCTGCCACTGCTGTGGCTACTGTCTGTAGATGGCCTTGGGCTAGGCTGAAACAGGAAATAAGATTTGTCCTGTGTCTGGGACCAAGCAAGTGTATTCTGAATGCTTAACAAACATTTAACACATATCTCCCTTGCTTCTCAGCTAACAAAGAGAGAGAGGGAGAGAGAGAGAGAGAGAGAGCCTGTGGCCTAGGGGTTAAAACAACTGCTTAAGATGCAGTCGGCCCAGGTTCGAATTTCAGAAGGTTATGGCTGACTGATGAGAACAAATAAGTTTGAAATGATCATATCGGTCTCCTTTTATTCTTTGTTAGCAAGCCAAAAAAAATTACACACACACACACACACACACACACACACACATATTTGAAAGTGATAATTTCATTCTGAAACATTCCCCACAATAAGAGTCAAAGCAGATCATAATGCTGGCTGGCCTTCAATAAACAAACAAATAGATAATTGAACAAGTAATCCCATAGTTCTTTCTAGAGATACAAATGAACAGGCTCAAATTATCCTACTTTGGACACATTAGGTGAAGGCATAGCTCTGTGGAGAAGGCTCTAATTCTGAGAAAAGGAAAAAGAAGAAGAGGATAACCAATAGCAAGATGAATAGACTCAGTTACAGTGGCAATGGGGGTGTCATTAGAAGAGCTAAAAGGCTAGGTTAGGGAGAAAATCATGGAGAAAATCTATGTGCTTGTTAAGAATCAACAATGGCTTGATGGCATGTAATCAATGAATGAATCAATCAAATATCACAACTACTAGTGATTCTGGGAACTGCTATTCAAACAAAGAACACTAAATTATATATTTCTGTCGTATGAAGATGTACCTGAATAATCCTTTCAAACTGTGCCCACTTATAATTATTAAACAAGATTATGACTGTGATAACTTTCTTTAGTTGTTTGTCATTACAATGAAGATGGAACAAGTGACTTTATGACCAGTTCTCACATTTATGACCTTTGCAGGTCAGTAAACAAAGGAAAGTTGAACCATAAACACAGTCATGGTTCATTTAGTAATCCACTTAATGACACTTAATTAAGGTAAAGGTAAAGGTTCCCCTGCACATGCGTGCTAGTCGTTTCCGACTCTAGGGGCCAGTGCTCATCCGAGGACATCTCCATGGTCATGTGGCCGGCATGACTAGACGCCAAAGGCGCACGGAACGCTGTTACCTTCCCACTGTAGTGGTCCCTATTTTTCTACTTGCATTTTTACGTGCTTTCGAACTGCTAGGTTGGCAGAAGCTGGGACGAGTAACAGGTGCTCACTCTGCTACGCGGCACTCAGGATTCGACCCACCAAACTGCCGACCTAATTGTTGCTAAACTACAATACAAGTATGTACAATACCTGCACATATTGTAACATTAGCTATTAGTAATTAATTATTATAATTATAATTAAATACAATATTATGGCTGTTTAGGTAGATTTATTTACTAATACATTGTATCATCATTTATTGTATTTATACTAGGCTGGAATCACACATTGCACTGTTACAATTTCTTTTAATTATAACATGTTAAATATGTCTTAATGTCCAGAATCACATTTAGCTAAACCATAAATCATGATTTACAAATCCAAATGTCAGAATTTACACAACTTTCTAAATAAAACAAAAAAACATCATTAGAAGTATGTGCTTAAAATACATTTAAGATTAGGTTTTTAAATACTATCAATGATATTCATATAGAAATTTTTTTTCAAATGTCATAATAATATGGCTCATATGCAAAGTAATATGAAAGGGCCAGATACAAGGAGTTTTATGCTGCAGGCTCTTATTTTAATAACTTTCTTGCAATGCCCAGTATATTAAGCATATTAAGAAATAAATACTTCAAAGTCATATCCTGTATTTTCTTGCTGAAAAATATTCCTAGGCTAAGGTTGGAATTCCCCCTTCTTTTACAAGGTGTGCTCAACTTATAAGCAGAGGTAATTGAGAGGTAAATGAGAGGTAATTCTGTAAATATCTAAAAAGGCACAAGTTGCCTTTAACCTTCCTTTATAATAAAGGAAGGTTAAAGGCAACTTGTGCCTTTTTAGATATTTACAGAATTACCTCTCATTTTTTGCATACTTAAATAGGGATTTATTAACTTCATGGGGAAATGAGTCACAGGTTACTTTTATAAATAAAAAAAATAAATGTAAAAAAAGAAACAATCTCTGCTGGAGGATTTTTATTCTTGTGGAACAAAGCTGCTTATACCAAATATTAATGACACACTGGAAGATTGGAAAATACCTTATCCAAAATATCTTCAAATATTAAATGCTGCACATAATTCCTTCAATATATTCAGGTTTAAAAGGAAGGTTTGCTTTACTGAGAGGCATGGTTCACCTCCTGGTCTCAGTTACTTTGTTCTTTCTATAATCTACATTTCTGCACCTTTAAAAGAAACTACTTGAGATTATCACTGCCAGTGAGGAGGCACTTATTATAATAGTATTCTCACAGAAGCAGTAAGATTTGGTTAAATCTTACAATTAAATAGGAGTAAAAGGACTATTTCCTACTTTCATTATGAATATATGATTTTTTCCTGCCACCCAATATGTAATTGCCAATATGCTGAAAAATCCAAGGAAAAGCCATGTGTTATTTCATACATATGAACTTTACATAAAATAAGATGTCTTTCTTCTGACTACTTGGTAAAATCATTGAATCTTACATTGTTTATTATAATTTTTAATAATGAAAAGCAGCCTGTTTTCCAGACTGATATGAATTGTTATGATCAGATAAGTTCCCTTAAATAGTAAGGTGACCTTGATGCTCACTCCAGTGGTGGGATTCAGCCAGTTCACACCAGTTCACACCGGTAGCTAATTTTTTGCTGCCTAGACAATAGTTAAGATTTTTCAGTATGCATTCTGGAACAAGGTATTGTATAGTTAGAAAAGCACAAGCTTCGATTTTATGTAGGTTTACTGTCAATAATGGCTGCAAATGTTAATGCATTCTATATGCATATTTACTATTAAATATGAATATATGAGGACTGTAAAGTGTATTAATACAGTATATAGTGTAAAATATGTTCTCAGAAGATACAGTTATAGCTCTATGCAAGTTTTAAGGTTGATAGACAGGTATGTAAAATAGATGAATTCACAATTAAGTTTAATCTTAAAATGCTCCATTAATGAAATCATACCATGGAGAGATTTGGTCTCTAGGCTCCTTTTACTCTGCAACTGCATCATTTTAATGAAGAGAATATCTAGAAACTGTGCAGTTAACACATGCAGCTTCCACTGAAATTAATTTATGTAAAAAGACACTGACTATCCTGGTGAAAAAAAATCTCATCATAAACATTTGATTCAGAGATTATGGGAATATATATATAACAAACTGAATAACAAACTGAACCTATGAGTAGAGTACAGACTAAAAGTAAAGGTAAACACCTGCTTAGCAAGGAGATATCAAATCACCTCAAAAGGCAGCTATTTCATAGAAACTGAAAATCACATAGAGATCTTAAACTGTCAACAAACACCTAATTTGGTTAATTACTGGTCTGGGCATGAAACAAAATAGTAGTTTAGCCCATCATAATGAGATCTTCCTCACGAATACATTGAAATATTTGATTTTCAGTTAGGTTTTGCTCACTGTGATACCAAACTTGTAGAATTTTGTCATTCAAGAGAAATGTACTTATTTACAGTATTTAAAACATTTTGTAGCATGGGGAAGAGGGAGAAGGAAATGAAAGAAGGAGGTATTGGTCTCTTTTAGGGCAGGCCTGAGAGAAGAGAGATGGTAAGCAGGGACAACTGGGTGATCTGGCCTCCATCCACTGAGTGAGGGGGAAATGAAAAGGAGGAGGTTTTGGTGGGAAAGAGAAGGAGAGCAAAAATGGAAAGGGTGAGAGGGATAGGTGAGTCTGTCAGACCCTCCAAACCCTTATTGTTTTCCCTGCATATTTGCTCTTGTTTGGGGCCTGCCATTCCACTGGGTGGGGGGGAACTTGCTTGGGATAACTTTCACTTTCTATCCTTCCTCTCCTGCTTTTATCCATTTGAGAGAAGAAAGTGCCTCCCTTATCAGGAGATAGTTACGGAAAAACAAAACTGGAGAAGACTTTGAGATACATGCCAACTTGTGCCAGTTACCCGAACATCATGCCACCTATGGATTGGCTGGATTTCAAATGGACATTATGACTTTGGTGGGAGGATGAACATTGCTGGTTTAACTATACCATTTGAGCAGGATTTTCCCCAGATCTCGCCTTGACTTTCCTACTGTCAGTAGCCCCTAATAAAAGTTCCTTTTAAGACAATGCCTGTTTCAAGAGTTCTGCTTTCTTGGGTGGTTAGCTGAGGTGGGTCCTTATGTAAGGCAAGATCTGCATAGTACTCAATGTGGAAAAGCTGCTGCTCTGCCGGGGGAGTCACAACTGAATCCCACATGGAGGAGTTCCAGGCTGAGAAATGGTCCAAAGATCTCCTCTGCTTGAAACCAGATGAAAGCCTTTCCAGGGACCTGGAAGAAGCTGGACCTTCTGGTGAGAAGATTGAGCCAGGTGGTCACTCGAGATCAGAAAGAAAGAAGAATAGGAAGAGAAAACCCAGAAAGTCACCCTTACTCAAGGTGGAGAGAAGAAAAAGGCAAAGAAAAAAATCCAGAACCTGCCCCTCCTAACAAAGATGAAGAAAAGGATGAGTTGAAATCGGGGACAATGGAAGCAGTGATGGAATATGTGAAAAAGTCCCTTGATGAGTTTAAAATGCAGCTGAAAGAATGTCACAAAACAGAAGAAAAGTCGGAGGGTGAATCAGAAGAGGAATCAGAGAGACGGCACCGGCTGGAGGCTAGGAAGTGGCACCATGGCGAAGCTGTCCATCTCGAGGAACCAGAGGCAGAACACCTCAACCAGCTGAGGTGAAACCAATTCCAATCAGAGTGAAGTTTGATGGAGACCTGAAGCAATTGGGGTATTTCCTGGCCCAAGTGTTCACGTACATGCCTACCAATGTTGAGAAGATCTTGGTGGTTACTCTGGCTCTGGAAGAGGGAGCTGCTGACTGGATAGTGAACCTATACAACTGAAACACACCTGAATTGAGGAATTTCAATCATTTTATGGCCGCTCTTCACATACATTTTGAAGACCAACTAGCAGACAAGAAAGCCCGGGAGCACATAAAGACAGTGTAGTAAGGAAGGAGATCAGTCGCTGAGTATATTGAAGAGTTCAGAGAACTGGCCAGTCACCTTTGTTGGATGGAGGACATCCTGGTAAGCTGTTTACAGGATGGGCTCAATGAAGAGCTATATAATGCCTGTGTAGCTTATGGAGGAAGTAGAGATCGATCAACACAAGCATCTTCATCATCTGGTGAGACCAAGCTTCAAACCACAGCCAGAGAAGCGAGGGGAGACCATGCAATGTTCACCTGCCCCATCTTGCAGCATTGCCTGTTTCAATTGTGGTATATAGAGACATCGAGCAGCAAGACACCTGCCAAGAGAGGAGATCATCTATCAGCTAAAACCTCCAAGAGCCTCACTGCACCCCAGGGAAACTGGAATGAGGTCCAAAGAAGTCATAGAGCTCCCCCGTGACCACAACTGGGAGGGTCAAGTTTCAATTCCATGCTATAATGACCCAGAGGGGACAGAGAGTGACTACAAAAATGGCTTATTGGTGAGTGGGTCAATTGATCCCATAACAGTACCACTAGAACATTCCATACCTGGCACTGGGAGGACAGTAAAATTAGCTGCCTTGTTGGACTCAGGATGTACCTGATGCATGATTAGCCCAGAACTAGTGGGGAAATTAGGGATACCCCTCAGGAGGCTAAAAACTCCAATTGCCTTTTGCCAACTGGACAGCTTGGTTGCCTGCCAGTTTTGCCACCAGACCTTTACATATTGACCTGGGGGACCACACAGAGACTCTAGAGTTTATTGTAGCACCAGGAATGGAGTGGCCATTAGTTTTGGGACTGGCTTGGTTAAAGAAGTGGAACCCCATGATCAACTGGAGGGAAGGATGGTTAAAATTCCTGTAAGGGGAAGCCCCACCCATCTCTAAAGAAAATGGTGGGAGATGTGGATTACACTGCAATTTTGCCTCTGCTTTCAGTGACTCAGACCTGCAAAACTTCCCAATGGAATACTGAGATTTGGCTGAGACATTCAGTGAGCAGAGAGCAGATGAACTCCCCCCTCACCAGCCCACAGGGGCAAAACTGCCAAAATAAAAAATGTACTCTATGACTCCCAGGGAATTAGATGAACTGGGAAAGTTCATCAAAAAGAATTTAGAATGGGATTTTATAGAGCCAGATAGACCCTGGATATCAGCCCCTGTATTATTCAGAGAAAAGAAAGATGGCTCTCTTCGTCTGTGTGTCTGAATGCTGTGTGGGTGGAAAACATATATCCACTATCTTTAATGAAAGACATACTAGCACACTTGTCCAAAGGGAAAATTTTCTCCAAGATAGATTTGAGAGAAGCTTATTACTGCATTCGAATAAAGAAAGGGGACGAATGGAAAACAGTCTTCAACTGCCCATTGAGTTGCTTCCAATTTAAAGTTCTACCTTTTGGACTACAAGGGGCTCCTGCAGTATTCATGCAATTAATCAACAAAGTTCTACATGAGCACCTATATAAAGGGGTTTTGGTTTACTTGGATGACATCCTTATCTACACTGAAACCAAGGATGAACACATTAAATTAGTCAGAGTGGTATTAAAAAAGTTGCACTTTGCCAAACTGTATGCCAAATTGTCAAAGTGTAAATTCCACAAAGATTGTATTGATTACTTGGCCTATCGTATATCCGACAAAGGGATAGAGATGGACCCAGAGAAAGTGAGAGCAGTCTTGGACTGAGCTCCTCCAAAAACCAGGAAACAATTCCAAATTTCCTAG
Organism: Vipera ursinii; assembly: GCF_947247035.1. Classification (NCBI taxonomy): domain Eukaryota; kingdom Metazoa; phylum Chordata; class Lepidosauria; order Squamata; family Viperidae; genus Vipera; species Vipera ursinii. Next base: position 30,955,184 of record NC_139515.1, read on the forward strand.
GATTTGTGATTTTTTAAAGACAATTCATCCTGTCTTTTGCACAGATTACCCTCCCAATCACAAACTTGTTAAAAACCCGAGGGGGGGGAGCCAAAGCCCAGTCAACCGTTAAAATGGACAGGAGAGTGTCAAGTGGCTTTTGAGAAACTTAAGAGACTTTTCTCTGTGGAGCCGGTTTTGAAACATCCAGACCCATAACAGCCATTTATAATCCAAGCTGATTCCAGTAATATGGCTGTAGGAGTGGTTTTACTACAAAGAAATAAAGAAGGACAGCTGCAACCTTGTGCTTACACCTGTAGGAAATTATCAGACACTGAGCAGAGGTGGACAGCTTGGGAGAAGGAGGCCTATACTGTACGATGGGCTCTCCTCACTTGGAGGGATTTCCTGGAAGGAAGTAAAATACCGTTTCAAGTATGGACTGTTCATAAGAACCTTGAAATGATGAAAACTCCCAGGAAACTCTCGCCCAAATAGGCAAGGTGGTCCCAACACTTTCATCATTTTAACTTCACTATCCATTACCTCCCTGGGGAAAAGATTTTTTTGGCTGATGCATTGTCCAGATTACCATAATATAACAGCAAGAAAGCAGAAGTGGCTAAACCATTTTTATATCCTCATTAGTTAGCAGCCCCTTTAACCACCAGGGCCCAATCATGACCTGTGGCTCCTGTGGGTAAAACTTTGTTGCAGGACTTTAAAACTGCATTAGAATCCGATGAGTGGTTTTGAAACCATACTAACCTGTGTGTGTTAAAGGATGGATTAGCCTGAATTGGGGAAAAACTTTATGTTTTAGAAGCCTTAAGACTTAAAATAATGCAAGCAAGACATGACTCCAAACCTGGTGGGCATTTTGGATTTGTGAAAACCTTACATCTCATTAAGAGGCAGTTTTGGTGACCTGCATTGAAAAAGGACATAGAAAGCTATGTAGCCAGCTCCCTCACATGCACAGTGGCTAAACAGCAGCAAGGAAAATCTCCAGGACTGCTTCAACCAGTACCAAGTCCATCAGCACCCTGGAGAGAGATCTCTATGGATTTTACTGTGGAACTGACAGAAAGTGCTGGAAACACTGTAATATGGGTCGTAATGGATCTGTTTTCTAGACAAGTTCATTTCATTCCATGCCCCAAGATCCCTACCGCAAAAACTTTAACTAAACTTTTTGTGCAAAATGTATACTGATTTCATGGGGGCCCACAACACATAATGTCAGATAGAGGGGTTCAATTTAAGTTCTGGAGACTCTTTCTGGACTCGATGGGTTCTAGTCAAGGGTTGTCATTTTCCCATCATCCTCAAATGAATGGGGAGACAGAGAGACTGAATTCAGTTCTAGAACAATACCTGAGGCGCTTTATCAATTGGACAATTGGTCCAAGCTATTACCTTTTGTTGAAGTTACTTATAATAACGCTGTGCACTCCAGTACAGGTTTCACTCTGTTTCAGGTAGCTAATGATCAAATGTTCATGGCCATGCCTGAACTTCCTACCAAAGAACCTGAAATCCCGTCTTTTCAGGAATGGATTAAACAATTACAAAATATCTGGCCAGTAATCAGGAAAGCTCTGGATGAACCCAGGGAGGCCTATAAGACTCAAGCCAACAAATGGAGGGTGGAACAAAGCCATATAAAGTTGGGGACAGGGTATATCTCTCCACTAAATACTTGTAATCTTTTTCAACCCTCAAAGAAATTAAGCCCTACATTTGTAGGACCTTTTTCTGTCAGACGCATCATCAATCCTGTGACGGTTGAGTTGGACTTGCCAAAGAACCTATGGAAAATCCACCCTGTCTTCCACTGCATTTTACTCAAACCGGAGGTCATTTCTAACCTTAGAGCACCTGCACCTCAGGCGCTCATGCCTATCATGGTTGAGGGTGAACAACACTTTGAAATTAAAGACATTTTAGATTCTTGAACACATCATGAAGTCACACAGTACCTAGTAGCTTGGAAGAATCTCCCTTCTGCCCAGAATGAGTTAGTGTCCAAAAAACATGTTAGAGCCCTTAGACTTCTTAAACATTTCCATGCTAAATATCCTGATAAACCTGATTAATATATCTGTATTGTTTTTTCCCTCCTTCCTTTTGGTTTTCTAGGTGGATTTCCTGTTCTTCTAGGTGGGGGGATGTATATCAGACCCCCAAACCCTTATTGTTTTCCCTGCATATTTGCTATTTTGGGGGCCTGCCATTCTGCTGGGGGACTTGCTTGGGATAACATTCACTTTCTATCCTTCCTCTCCTGCCTCTATCCATTTGAGAGAAGAAAGTGTCTCCCTTATCAGGTGACAGTTATGGAGAAATGAAACTGGAGATGCGTGCCAGCTTGTGCCAGTTACCCAAACATCATCCCACCTTTGGATTGTCTGGATTTCAAATGGACATTATGACTTTGGTGGGAGGAGGAACATTGGTGGTTTAACTATACCGTTTGATTGGGATTTTCCCCCAGATCTTACCTTGACTTTCCTACTGTCAGTAGCCCCTAATAAAAGTTCCTTTTGAGACAATGCCTGTTTCAAGAGTTCTGCTTTCTTGGGTAGTTATGTGAGGTGGTTACAGAGTCTTTTGGAGGGCAAGCCTGATGGAGAAGGGAAAGAAGGGAAGCAGGGACTACCAGCTCATCTGGCCTCCACGCCACTGAGTGAGGGGGAAGCGACACATGAGGATAGGTTGAGGAAATGTAGAGAAAGGAATGTGAGGAAAGGTTAAGAAAAGAGGAGGAGGAAGGAGAAAGAAAGAGATTACTAGAAAGGGAGGCAACAGAGGAATCAACAAAGGAGCAGAGGCAGTGGAAGGAGGGACCAGCAAGTAGCAGGAGGGGACAGAGAGAGAGGAAAGAGAGGAAGGACTGACTGGCTGTCTGACCACCACCCCACTGTGTGACATGCCTTCTGAGAGGAGACTGCACAAGGGACCTGCTGGAACAACAAGACAGCAGAGTCCAGGTGACCAAGGCAAGAAAAGGTGCCAGAGCGAGAGACCAGTGTTGACTGGTAGCTATAAAAATGGACCGTAGCAGGGGAAAACACCTAGATGGTTGGAAAAGGGAGCCAGGGGAACCCAGACCCCAGCAACCATTTTGGGGGTAGCACTACATTTTATATAGGCTTTTTAAAATATGTCGATGGTCAGGGTTTTTTTGTTCAATTTGACCCTTTCCCTCCTTCAAAGAAATATTCCCAGATGGTATGTGACAATGAGACAGTGCTGGATAATGCTGTTGAAGGCAACATACGAAGTGTATAGATGAGCGCTTCCTACTATAGTTCATGCATACGAAAGTTGCCCACCTCAACTTTCCTTTTTGTTTTCCTAACTGGGTCCAACTTCCAGATATTGCTAGCGTGATATTTTGGTCTCTCCATGACAAACCTGCACATGAGTTGGAACAGGAAAGGTAGGAAATTATTTTTATGACCAGCTAGTTTGCTTCCTTTAACCTGGAATGCAAATTGCAACCTGAGTGATGGAGGATCTAGTGTAATTCCCTGAATAAATATGTCACTATGTAATGACATCTGTTAAGTTGCAGTGATGAGATTTTCCCTTCATGTGGTAGACCAGGGGTGTCAAACTGCCAGCCCGTGGGCCAGATACATCATGGTGAAACCGTGCCCACCCCATTGCCAGCAATGGAAAAAAAAGTTGTGATACATCATGACACGTCACGTGACGTTGTGAGTTTGACACCCCTGATAGACTTATATATCACTGTCTTCTAGCTCACTGTTGTATCAGAGCAATGATTCTATCTATGTAGTAGATCATCATACCTATTTAAGATTATGAAAGCTTTGCTTCTGAATTTACTATAACCTAATAAGCTTTCCTGTGACTTGTTGCAATCTGCTGTTGAAGCCACTTGGCAAAATATATAATATAAATATAGAAGCATGCTGTGACTACTTTATAATAGGAGTTCCCAACTCCTGGGTCATGGCCCACTATTGGGCCATGGCCTATTCAAAATTGGACTGAGTGAATGGGTGGCTGGGCATGCGCATGCATGCACATAGTTCAACATATGTGAGTGGTGGGCCAACAGGCACTCACACTCGTGCATGCCAGCCCACTGCTCGTACAAGTTGAGCTGCATATATGTGCACCAGCTCTCTGCTCACGCTGACCCATCGGTCACACAAGGGCTGCATGTACACATGTCAGCCAACACTTGTGCAAGGACCGTGTATGCCCATGGCCCAGTTCCCCTTTCTCCCCTCCAGCCAGGCCACTAAGCCGCAAAGGTTGGGGACTGCTGTTTTATAAGATGTTTTGAATATACTCTTCTATCCATCATAACTTAAGTACTACATTTAATGCTGATCCTTTATTAGAACTGCTTAGTATTAATGAATGAATACTTGCTGCTGAGAACTAAGACAAGTTGCTTGTCCCAGTCCATGCAATCACTCAATCTATGTCCTCATTATTGATTAAATCTAATATATATAACTGGCTGTATTGAAGATACCGAACATTCATATTTGAGCACTTGAGGCTCTTGAAATTAATTCTGATTAGGCTATTCTGAAGAATCCTATCATGCAGGCGAATTTTTTTAATTATAGTAAAATTCCTAACATTCTGTTCTTGGCAAATTAGTTAAGGAAATATTCACTTCTTTCACGGTTGAACATTATTTTGTAGCTCCATTTTAGTTGGGCTTTAAATCTACTATTGAAAAGATACTTGGTCATCCAGAAGAATAATCTCTGGTAGAAGAAGGAGGAGAGGGCAAAAATAAATTGTTGTTTACTTAGACTCATTTTAACTATATTTATTTTTATTTACAATTCAAGGTGTTTCTCAGTGGATATGCTCTTTGAGAAAATGACTAGACATTCTATATGTGTTGCTTCTCACTAAATAGTGAATTCCAGATGTTGGTGCTTGTTGAATAACAGTACTGCTTAATCATAGCTATTGTACATAAGATATGCAGTTTTGTATTATTTATCTGATATTCCAAAATTATATTCTGCACTGAAGCAAAATTCAGTGTTGTGATGCACATCTAATATTTCACAAATGCACATATGTTGAAATGTTTATTTTATGTATTCTTCCTCTTTCACCCCCCCTAACTTTTATCAATACAGTATTTACAGATTCTATTAATCTGATAATATTATTGAGACAACTTTGCAATTTATACTGGGACCACTAAATTAAATTAAGAATCATAAGGCTAGAGATTCAGCATTTCATATTAGACATAAATCCTGTGAACCGCCCTGAGTCCCTTTGGGAGAAGGGCGGTATAAAAATCTCAATAAATTAAATTAAATTAAATTAAATTCTTGAGGATAATAATAATAATAATAATAATAATAATAATAATAATAATAATAACAACAACAACAACAACAACAACAACACAATCAGCCAGATGTTCAGACTGGATTTGGCATTTTTTTCTACCTACCAAGTCCTTACCAAGGACCTGGGATAGGCAGATGTGTTTGTTTGATGGTATTACAGATATCGTTGCAGGATGGGAGCAGTTCCTAGTAAGGCCACCTTTTGCAATTGACTAATGGAGAATTTGTCAATGCCAATGGTGTTCAGGTGGTGCTCCAGTTGTTTTGGGATTGCACCCAAGGCACCTATTACTATTGGTACTACTCTTGTTTGCCTTTGCCACAGTCTTTCTATTTGTATTTGTATTTTGTTATCTTTTCCAGTTCTTTCTCGTCTATTCTGCTGCTGCTGCTGTTGTTATTGTTATTGTTAATATTATTATTGATCATCACACAGTCAGCCAGATGTTCAGACTGGATTTGGCATTTTTGTCTACCTTTTGTCTACCTTTGGCATTTATGTCTACCTTTTATCTTCTCCAGTTCTTTCTCATCTATTCTGCTGTTTCCAGGCACTGCCACGTCCACTATCCAGACTTTTTTGTCTTTCTTATCAACAATTCTTAAGTCTGGGGTGTTATGTTGCAGGTGCTTGTCTGTTTGAATTCTGAAGTCCCAGAGCAGTTTAACTTTATCATTTTCTATGACTTTCTCTATAGTATGATCCCACCAGTTCTTGCTTACAGGCAAATGATATTTCTTGCAGATCTTCCAATGCACCACTGTTGCTACTCTGTCATGCTGCTGCTTGTAGTCAGTCTGTACAATCTTCTTGCAGCAGCTTACCAGGTGGTCCACTGTTTCTTCAGCTTCTTTGCATAGGTGGCACTTACTGTCTGTTGCTGTCTTCTCAATTTTGACTTTGTATGCATTTGTCCTTAAGGCTTGGTCTTGTGCAGCCAGAATTAGTCCCTCGGCCTCTTTCTTCAATTTTCCTGCTCTTAGCCATTGCCAGGTCTTGTTATTATCTGCTTTCCCAGCTATTTTTTTTAATGAACTGGCCCTGTAGTGCTTTGTTTTCCCATGCCTCTATTCTGTTCTTCATTTGGTCTTTCTTGTAGGCCAGTTTGGTTTCTCCAGTAGTCAGTTAGCCTTCCTGATATACTAATTTCAGTGCATCTTCATCATTGTCCTTCAGATATTCTTCCAAAGCCATTTTTTCTTCTTCAACCATCTGATGTACTTGCAGCATTCCACACCCACCTATTTGCCTTGGTAGATAGAGTCTGTCAATGTCACCGCGTGGATGAAGGGCATGATTAATTGTCATTATTTTTCTGGTCTTCCTATCCATTGCTTTTAGTTCTGCTTGAGTCCAGTCCACTATTCCAGCTGTGTATCTAATGACTGGAATTGCCCAGGTGTTGATTGCCTTCACAGTATTTCCTCCATTGAGTATGGGCTTTAAGATCTTCTTCACTCTCTTGATGTATTCACCTCTAATCTTTTTCTTGACTTCAGTGTGCTTGATGTTGTCAGCTTGAAGGATACCCAAGTATTTGTAATAATCTTCCTCATCCAGACTCTTAATGTTATTTTTTTGGTGCATCTTGATTCCTTCAGTTTTCACTATTTTTCCTTGTTTGAGAGTAAGTGTGGCACATTTGTCCAAGCCAAACTCCACTGCAATATCTTGGCTATATATATACGGACAGTGTTCAGCAGTGATTCTACTTCAGATGATGGTTTTCCATACAGCTTCAAACCATCCATGTAAAGGAGATGGGATAGTCTGGCAGATGTTTTTGATGTTTGATAGCCATGTCCTGAGTTATTCAGTATTGTTGACAGAGGAAACAGTGGAATAACAAATAGTAGTGGTGATAATGAATCTCCTTGAAATAGTCCTCTCTTGATATTAACCTCTCCCAGTCTTTCACCATTGACCTGCAACTGTGTTTTCCATTGTGCCATCAGTCTTAGCACAAATTTTCTGATGTTTCTACTAACTCCTGTTAATTCTAGGCACTTGATTATCTAGTCATGTGGCAAAGTGTCAAATACCTTTTTGTAGTCAATCCATGCTACATTCAGGTTGGTCTTCCTTTTCTTGCAGTTTTCCAAGATCATTTTGTCAATTAGGAGTTGATCTTTTGTTCCTCTGCTATTGGGGCGGTTTCCTTTCTGCTTGGATGGAAAGAGATTGTTTTCAACTAGATGCTGTTGTACTGCATCAGCTACCACACCAGCTAGCAATTTGAAAGTTATTGGTAAGCAGGTAATTGGCCTGTAGTTGCCTGGTGTTGTCCCTTTTGCTGGATTTTTCATTATTAGGTAGGTTTTCCTAGTTGTTAACCACTTTTCAATTTCTCCTCCTTGTAGTATATTGTTGAACTGCTTGGCAATGAGTGGGTATATAACAAATGTTTCAACCAAAACCCATGCAGTTCGTCTTCACCTAGTGCTGACCAATTTTTGATCTTCCTTGCTCTTTTTTCTACCATTTTTGTTGTTATTACTAGTTCTTTCATTTCAACTTCTGTTTTATTTGCATCCACCTCTTTTAACCAAGCCGCATCCTTGTTCTGTTTCTTTGGGTTATCCCATATCTGTTTCCAGAACTGCACTGTTTGTTCCTTGTCAGGTGCTGACTGATTCATTGCAGTTTCTCCATTGATGGATTGGTAGAAACGTTTCTGATTGGATTGAAATTGGAGGTTCTGCCTACAATTTGCAATTTGAGCTTCATATCTACTGATTTTCCTGGCTATAGCTGTTATTTGCTGCTTCCTTGATCTTCCTTGTTTCTAAGTGGTATTTCTTGATTAGGTATTCTTTGATCCTGTGACCCCAGATGAAGTGGACAGGATCATGAGGAGACTGAGTTCCACCACGTGTTTATTGGACCCGTGCCCCTCCTGGCTGGTGTATGCAGCTCAGGAGGAGACACGAGGCTGGTTCCAGGCAGTAACAACTGCTTCTTTGAGGGAGGGTATCTTTCCCACCACCTTGAAGGAGGCGGTGGTGAGGCCCCTCCTCAAGAAGCCTGCTCTGGACCCAGTTATTTTAAACAACTATCGTCCGGTCTCCAACCTTCGCTTTTTAGCGAAGGTTGTTGAGAGCGTGGTGGTGCTTCAGCTTCCTTTGTTCCTGGAGGAAACTGATTATCTAGACCCGTACCAATTGGGCATTATTATTATTATTATTATTATTATTATTATTATTATTATTATTATTATTATTATTATTATTATTATTATTATTATTTGTATACCGCCCTTCTCCCGAAGGACTCAGGGCGGTGAACAGGGCACATAAAAAATACAGAATACAAAAATTAAAAAAGAATTAAATAAGAGCCCGAGCTAAAAACAGTAGCATAATATTAAAAATCCCCAATAAAAACCCCAACACATCCCCCATCAGGCCAGGCCGGCTTGCTCAAATAGGTAGGTCTTCAGACCGCGTCGGAAGGAGCGAAGGTCAGGTGCCATCCGGAGCTCAACTGGCAGCTGATTGCATAAAGCCATGCGCCCACAGAGAAGGCCCTTCCCCTGGGGGCCACCAGCTGACATTCTCTGACCAGTGGCACCCTGAGGAGGCCCTCTCTGTGGGAACGCACAGGGCCACACAGGGCGGGGGTACAGCACGGAGACAGCATTGGTCGCGCTGGTGAATGATCTCTGGTGGGCTCGGGACATGGGTTGTTTCTCTGTCCTAGTCCTGTTATATCTCTCAGTGGCTTTTGATACCATCGACCATGGTATCCTACTGTGGCGTCTCAGGGGGTTGGGAGTGGGGGGCACTGTTTTACAGTGGTTCTCCTCCTACCTCCTGGGCTGCTCGCAGTCGGTGTTGACGGGAAGGCAGAGGTCCGCTTCGAGGCCTCTCATTTGTGGAGTCCCTAAGGGGTTGGTCATCTCTCCCCTCTTGTTCAACATCTACATGAAGCCGCTGGGCGAGCTCATTTGTGGTTTCGGGGTGGGGTATCATCAGTATGCTGATGATACCCAGCTTTTTCTTTCCACCCTGAACCAACCCAGTGATGCCCTCGACGTGATGTCCCATTGCCTAGAGGCGGTCTGGGTTTGGATGGGGAGAAACAGGCTTCGACTCAATCCCGCCAAGACTGAGTGGCTGTGCATACCAGCATCTTGGATGAACCAGTTTTGTCCATCGTTAACTATGGGGGGCTGAGGTGTTACCCCCCGTTGATAGGGCTCGCAACTTGGGTGTCCTCCTGGACTCACGGCTCAGTTTGGAAGATCATATAGGAGCCGTGACCAGGGGGCTTTTGCCCAGGTCCGCCTGGTGCATCAGTTGCGTCCCTATCTGGACCAAGATGCCCTACGCACAGTCACTTATGCGCTTGTGACCTCTCTACATGGAGTTGCCCTTGAGGACCACTCGGAGGCTTCAGCTGGTGCAGAATGCAGCCGCTCGAGTTGTGATGGGAGTCTCCCGATACTCCCGTGTAACACTTCTCCTCCGTGAGCTGCATTGGCTTCCGGTTGCCCTCTGGGTGAGATTCAAGGTGCTGGTGATGACCTATAAAGCCCTAAATGGCATGGGTCCGGATTATCTTAGGGAGCACCTGCTGCCAGCATCAATTTCCCATCATCCTGTGCGCTCCCACAGGGAGGGCCTCCTTAGGGTGCTGCCAGTCAGTGAGTGCCGGCAGGTGATCCCCAGGGGAAGGGCATTCTCTGTGGGTGCGCCTGCCCTATGGAATGATCTGCCTGTGGATCTCCAGACTGCCCCCAACCTTCGTTCATTTCGCCAGGACCTAGAAACCTGATTATTTGATTTATCTGGCCTGGACTGAGGGGTTTTAAATTTTTAACTTTTTGGGCTATTAATTGTTATTTAATTTTATTTTAACTCTATTTTAACTTATATTGTTTTTTAACTTTGCCCTGTAAACCGCCTTGAATCCTTCGGGAATAAGGCAGTATATAAAACCAATAAAATAAATAAATAAATAAATAAATAAATAAATAAATAAATAAATAAATAAATAAATAATAAAATTTTGTTGTGTACAGAAACCTTCAACTATTGGGGAAAGGAATCTCACCTGACATCATGAGACCAATTTGTATGCCATCTGAGAAATTTGCAAAAACATTGTTCATTGGGCATTGCCATCTTAGTATCAACATTTGTATCTTTCATTATATATTTTCCTCTTGAACAAGAGGCTTTGTAATGAAGACAAAGTGAAACAAAGTAAGTTGATGCAGTGAACAAAGTGTTGGATTAGAAACCAGGAATCACTGAGGCATGTTTCAGGTCCCTTCAATTAAACAGTATCATTGGCTGCTTTCATTGGCTGGATTGGTCAAATGATTATTGATCACATGCACTTAAATTAGTAATAATTTCAGTCATAAAACACTCAAAAACACTAAGCTGGGTTCAGATGCCATAATGAGCTGGGATACAATTGTTCGTTTAAAAATGGTGAATAAGGAACCATAGTCTTTTGTGGAAAGGTTTTCTTTTTTTTTATTGAAAAGTTTTATCATACATTTTATCTTTAACAAACCCCCCTACCCCTCCCCTATCCCTCCCTCCTTACCCCTCCCCCCCTCCCCCCCGACTTCCCAGAGCTAAGTACAAGGTATAAAAAACAAAAAAAAAGAATCATAAACAACCATATGCTAACAACCGTAAACTCTAAAATCTATCACTCTCTAGCTCATATAGGATAACTACAAGCACTATTAATATAGAATATATAAAAATATATATAAAAAGAAAGGGAAAAAGAAAGGAAGACTTATTCAAATGCTACATGAAACTTCTTAGTCCCGTATTTGTTCTGGATATACTCAATCCATTTTCTCCACTCCATAATATAGCGTTCTTGCGAATGATCTTTCAAATAGGCCGATATCTTTGCCATCTCTGCCAGGTCAGAAACCTTTAAAGTCCATTCTTCTATAGTCGGCAGTTCCTCCTTCTTCCAATACTGACCTATTAAGAGTCTTGCTGCCGTAATTAAATTCAACATCAACTTAGTGTCCACAACTGTAGCATCTGTAATTATTCCCAACAAAAAAAGTTGCGGACAAAACTTTATCCTCTGTTTAAAAATCTTCTGCATGTTCCACCAGACTTTTATCCAAAAAGCCTTAACCTTTTTACAAGTCCACCATATGTGAAAATATGTTGCGTCTTCGTCACCGCACCTCCAACATTTAGGCTGATAATTCGGATACATACTTGCAAGCTTTTTAGGATCTAAATGCCATCTATAAAACATTTTGTAAAAATTCTCTCTTAGATTTTGAGCTTGTGTAAATTTTACGTTCCTCACCCAAATCCTTTCCCACGTATCCATTGTAATAACTTCTTGGATATTTTGGGCCCATTTAATCATACAATCTTTAACAAGCTCTGTTTCTGAGTCAATCTCTATCAATGCAAGATATATCCGTTTGATATGTGCTGGACCCTGATTTCTGATTTGCTTTATCAGATTTTCATCAGTCATTGTAAAACCATTTTTCTGATCTTCTTTCCACCTAGCCCGTAGCTGAGTATATTGAAACCAATTCTGAACAACCTTCTCTTCTCGCAAGAGGCTATATGATTTCAAACACCAGACATTTCTTTCCAAGCTCAGAATCTCCTTGTACGTAGTCACATCATGTTTGAAACCAGCATGTATATTTTCTATTGCGTGTTTTGGAATTGCCCACAGTGGTATCTTGCAATCTAGCTTATGTTTATACTTCTTCCAAACTCTCAACAATGCCTGTCTTAGAATATGCACTCTAAACACATTGTCTACCTTCTTGTCATACAACAAATATGCATGCCAGCCAAACAACAAATCGTGGCCCTCAAGATTTAATAATCTCTCTTGTGTCAAATTAATCCAATCACTTATTCCTACTAATGCAGCAGCTTCATAATATAGTTTAAGATTGGGCATTTTAAGACCACCTCTCTCACGAGTATCCTGCATAATCTTAAGTTTAACTCGTGGCCTTTTCCCTGCCCAAACAAATTTATTGATACCTCGCTGCCATTCCTCCAAATTAGAATCTTTCTTAAGAATCGGTATCATTTGAAATAAAAATAAAAATTTAGGCAGGACATTCATTTTCACTGCTGCAATCCGTCCCAACAAAGACAATTGCAATTTTTCTCAACTCTCCAATTCTTTTTGAATTTTCCCCCATAGTTTTTCATAATTATTTTTATATAACTTTGTATTAGAGGGCGACAAAAGCACCCCCAAATATTTAACCCTTTTAACAATCTCAAATCCAGTTAATCCTTCTAAGAGAGCCTTTTGCGAAACTGTCATATTTTTGGCCAAAATTTTGGTTTTCTGTATATTAACTTTAAATCCAGAAACCTTGCCGTATTGTGTTATTATCTCCATCAGGTCCACAACAGAGTTCTCTGGCTGGGTCACTGTAACAACCAGATCATCTGCGAATGCTCTCAATCTATAATCCTGATCTCTAATTTGTATACCCTTAATTTTTTCCGAATTCCGTATTTTAACCAATAATATCTCTAATGTTAACACAAATAACAAGGGCGATAACGGACACCCTTGCCTTGTGCCCTTCTCAATATTACATGCTTCTGTCAGACTATTATTAACTATAATTCGGGCAGTTTGTTTTTGATATAATGCCCTAATCGGTTGTAAAAAATTTTCCCCAAAATCCATTTTGTCTAAAACTTTCATCAAAAATTGCCAATTCAATTGATCAAAAGCTTTTTCAGCATCTAGAAAAATTAGCGCCGCAGGGATCTGGTTGTTCCTTTCCAAAAACTCTAACACATCAACTATATGCCTCACATTATTTTTCATTTGCCTACCACTAATAAACCCCGTTTGGTCCCCGTGAATCACCTGTTGCAGAACCCTCATCAGTCTATTAGCCAACACCTTAGCAAATATCTTGTAATCTGTATTTAAAAGCGATATCGGTCTATAATTTTTGACTTGAGTAGCATCTTGGTCTTCCTTCGGAATCAAGGAAATAAAAGCTGTTCTCCAAGACGGTGGCACCTTTCCCCCCCTCTGGATTGTCTGGAACAGTTCCTTTAACGGTTTCATCATCTCTAATTGTAAATTTTTGTAATAAGCCGCAGACAAACCATCCGTACCTGGTGCTTTATCCACCTTCAATTCCTTAATTGCTGTAAAAATTTCTTCTTCTGTAATTAATTGATTAATCCCCTCTTTTTGTACTTGCGTAAGAACCGGGATGCTAGCATTCTCCAAATATATATCAATGTCTTTTTCATTAATCTTCTCCTTAGCATATAATTTAGAATAAAAATCCACAAAAGCATCCTTGATAAGGTCCTGTTGAAACACAACCCTTCCTTTATGCTCAATTTTGTCTATATTAGAAGCCCTTTGCTTTTTCCTCAATCTATAAGCTAACCATCTACCTGGTTTGTTAGCGTTGCAAAAGGTATTATGCCTGGCAAACCGCAAATTGGTTGCCACTTGGTCAGCCATTAATTTATCAAATTGTCCTCTTAACAGTTTAATAGCCTCCTTAGTCTTCACATCCTCTGAATTCAAAATCAAAGCCTTTTCTTTTTCCTTTATTTCATTCTCCAGTTCTTTCCTCCTAGCTTCCACAGCACGTCTATGTTTATTATTCATATATATCAACACCCCTCTCATATAGGCCTTACTAGCATCCCAAACCATGTCCATAGAGGTGCCCTTATTCATATTAATTTCAAAAAAATCCTTCATCCACTGTTTGCATTCTTCCACATTTCTCTGATTTCTAAACAAATTCTCATTTACACGCCACGAGTGCCTATCTCTATTCTCCTTATCAATCTCTAGCCAAACTGGGCTATGATCAGAAATAGTTCTTGCAGAAATCTTCACCTTCTTAGTCCTTAAAAAAAATCATTAGTCAACAAAATAAAATCGATCCTGGAAAAAGATTGATGTCTGTCAGAAAAAAAAGTATAATCCTTTTCCTGCAAATGTCTCTCGCGCCAAATATCTCGCAGTTCCAAGTCATCCTTCATTTCAAAAAAGGATTTAGGCAGTCTAGCATGACTTGGGACGCGCTTGAAAGCTCCAGCCTTGTCCATCTGTACATCCAAAACACCATTGATAGAGTTGCTGCTAGAAGGTAAAAAGACGCTTTTAGTTGGATTATATGCTCCTAATCAACAACAAGCTGACTTTTTTAGTTTACTTCATACAAAGCTTACCCAGTTGGATTATAAATCTTTTATTTTTATGGGGGATTGGAATGGAGTGGAAAGGTTTTCTTAAGTCTTTAGTCCCTTTCAGATATTTTTTTCCTCCTTAGTCACTTAGAAAAATGGCTATGGATACATATAAACAGCTGTGTCAAATACATTCAGAGTCTTCTCTTCTTGTTATTATATTAGCACAGTTGATTTCAGAAAATACTACAATACTACAAGCATTTTCTTATATGGCTTATATAATTTATTTTAAATGTTATAATTAAATACACTGTACATATTTTTATGGGTCTTTCTTGATTACTTTCTTCTATGTACACCATTCCTGAGCACCGTATTCAGTGAGATCTTAATTACGAGCACAAAGTAACCATGCCAGATTATTAATTTATTAGACAGATATCAAGCAGCTAAATAATTCTCAAAAGAAGACTATATTTGAGTAGTGGGCATGTACAAAATGAATGGGTTAAGCTTTGACCAAAAAGACACAGAATCTGTCTACACTTGACTACACCACATTTGAAGCTACTTTTTCTCCATATAACCTAACTTACAGACAAAGATTATGTTATATAAATCCAAGCAAACATGTTAATGTCACTATGGTGTTACATAGCACTATGGCGTTACATAGCCCATTGTACAAAAATGACAGCAAAGGGCAGAGCTGCATTTTCCCCAAAGCCTTTTTTATATGTATATACATGTTTTAATCTCCATATTATAGTTATAGAAGAGCTGCATGAGAACTAGTTTTGAGAGAAATAAGATTGCTCCTGTTTGTTCTAAACCAGTGTTTGTCAACTTTGGTGACTTTAAGATAAGAAAACTTTAACTCTTTCTCAGAATTCCTCAATCAGCTGTGTGAGGAATTCTGGGCAATGATGTCCATATATCATAAAATTGCTAATGCTGATAAACACTGTTCTAGATAAAAAACACTTCTTGTCATTTAAACATACCTCTTGAAATCTTTCTCTCTTGCTGTTTAAATAAAACAGAAAATAAATAAGAGTAATCTACAACTTTTTATTTCTTTTTATTTGATGTTCATCTATTGCCTTTAGTGTTAACACCAAAACTTTGCTATGGTTGTCAGTTTTAAATACAATTTTGCTTCTAACATTTTTTTAAGGTGAACAGCTAAGTTGTTTAATGAGCATTAATAACTAGAAAGCCAGCAATTGCTGTTAATTCTACTAAATATTGAACACATCCCTTTTTTAACTTCTATTAAAATACGTTTTTAAAGAAAAATTATTATTGAAATACAACTGTGAATATCAAGAAACATATTTTAATAGAAGTCAAAAAAGGGATGTGTTCAATATTTAGTAGAATTCACAGTTGGCTGAAATTTAATTCAGTAACTTATAACTTCTTAAACTTGATGCTGCTGGGGTTTTTTGTATGTCTCAAGACAAGAGAGAAACTTCATTTGCTATATTTATGATCTAAAGATTGCATGTATAAAACTTTCCTATGAATGCAATGTCTCAGAAATCAAGAATAAGATGTAGGGGGAGGTTTAATGGAGTGTGGCTTCTTTAAAATAGATGAAAATAGTAAGGGTTAATTTGAAAAAGAAAACCCCAAATATTAAGAATTAATTTGTAAAAAGAAAACTATAAAGTTAGCTGATTGGAATGTAGAAAATGAAACATGCATTGATAATAAGAGGAAGATCTGAAGCCATCCACTGTTACCCTATAACCCTCTGTTATGTTTTGCAACAGACTTACACTGCATTCTGTGCTTGCTTGTGTATTTGCATCCCTTATGCCTTGACGTACAGCTGCAGGTGTTCATTCAACCATATCAGTTAGTCTGAAAGGTCATAGCAGCATTTGCTACTGTTGAATTTCTTGCACTTTTAAGGCTTATGATCCTCGATAATTTTAACCTAAATGCACCATTTTGTCTGAACACTTATTTTCTGTAGCAGCGTGCACATTATCAAATTAGTAATACAGACTGTTGTTATTCTTGGCCTTTACAATGCATTTCAACATTTGATTTAAGTAAAGGTCAAAACTGCAGGACAGAAATGGCAAGATAGTTTTGAGCTATCATATGAAAGGGAGAAAGTATAACCTTCCCTAAATTTGGCTTTTAGACATGCTCTCATATTGGCACTCTTGCAGGCTCAGTGCTCCTTCAGCTTTTGATCTATATCCAAATGACTCTTTAAATTTCGTATTTTTTAACTTTTAAAGGTCTATTACTCCCCCCCAGGTTTCAAAATGATAGACAAATTTAGAAAAAAAAATCAAAATCTATTATTGCAAACTATTATTACACAATACTCTGTTTCTAAACACTGCAAGTACAAATTTTTTTTTAAAAATCTGTGGATGCAGATCAGGCTGCACAATTCCTAGATCTTACTCCTACATCTGTTCTGTGCATGCAAGGAATTTTTGCATAGGGATGATTCCAAATTTGATAATTTGCTTCACTTTGTTGCACAGGTCTTTCAAAGCCAAATGCCCCTGAAAAAAGATGTTTCAGTGAATCAGGAATACAGAAAGGTGAATAGTAATTTATCACATAACATACAGAGAACCTGACAAGGCATCTGTCAGGACCCACCCCGATCCACATCTTAGGAAAGAAGAACTCTTGGAGTCAGGATTGTCCAAGCAGGAACTTTTACTAAAACATGATTGACAGTGGATAATCTAGGCAGGATCTGGAAATTGTGTCACAGATTGATACTTTTAAAGTGTCCCTTCTTTCTTTGTTATTCTCAGTTCAAAAGTTCTTTCCCTGGTCTTTGATGATGGCCTCCAGGCAGCCTGAATAAACAACCTTGCATCTAATGGATAGGGATGGCCAATTAACATCTTCTCTTCTCCTCCTTGGGAATGGCAGAATCCAGTAAGGGGTGAGATTTAGGGTTACACAGATAGGAATGGAATATAAATGGATTCTGACAATCTGCTCTCCTTAAAAGAAAGATAGGTCCACCTGTAGAGGAAATAAAATATAAATGTTAGCCCAGTTTGTTACAATATTCTGTATGAAACTTCTTAAACAACTTTGGTGCTCTAATGTGGTGTTTATTGACCCACTCATTTTCTGAGGAGGGGAGGTTTTTCCAAGCTACTAGATATTGAATTGCTCCATGTTGTTTCCTGGAATCTAGGATTTCCTTCATCTTGAAGTGTTGTTCTCCTTCCACCATGATGGGAGGTGGAGGTGGTGGGTTTTTTGTTTCTAACGGTGACTATTGTTCTCCTTTTAGTAAACTGCAATGAAAAATTGGGTGTATCTGCCTAAGATTTTTGGGTAGTCCTAATTCAACTGTTACTGCGTTTAAGATTCTTTTAATTGGAAAAGGTCCAATATATTTTGGTCCAGGTTTTTTACAGGGTTGTAGTGATTTTAGGTATTTTGTGAATAAATGTACCATCTCTCCCACCCTGAATGGTTTGGGATCAATTCTTTTTTTGTCCGCCTGTGTCTTGTATGCTTGTCGAGCTTTGTCTAAAGCTTTCCTAATGATTGGGCAGGTGTTTTGCAATTGAGCAATCCATTCCTTCAGTTCGGAAATTACCACTTCGTTTGGGGTTAGTTCTGGCATGGGGTTGAAACTTTGACCGGTAGCTACTTGAAAAGGAGTGTAACCTGTGTTGGAGTGGACTGCATTATTATATGCCACTTCTGCAAAAGGTAGTAGGTCCATCCAGTTTGTTTGCTGGAAATTAATAAAGCATCTTAAATATTGCTGAAGCACTGAGTTAGCCTTTTCACATAGACCGTTCAATTGAGGGTGATGACTAGATGTCAGTCCTTGGGTGGTTCCTAAAAGGGATAAAAATTCTTTCCAAAATGCCGACGTAAATTGCACCCCTCTATCAGATATGATGCGTTGTGGTGCCCCATGCAATCTATAAATATGCTGAACGAAAAGTTTTGCTAAGGCTTTTGCAGTGGGGATCTTTTTGCAAGGGATGAATTGCACCTGTTTGGAAAACAAGTCTGTGACCATCCAGACTACAGTGTTCCCATTGCTTTCTGGTGATTCCACTATAAAATCCATGGCTATTTCTTTCCATGGGGCTGAGGGGTTCGCCACCGGTTGTAGCAGTCCTGGCGATTTCCCTTGCAGCCTCTTAGCCATCGCACAAATTTGGCAGCTGCCCACATAGCTTTCTATATCCTTTTTCATGGATGGCCACCAAAATTGACTTTTAGTTAAGTGTAAGGTTTTTACAAACCCGAAATGTCCTGCTGATTTTGTATCATGGCACAGTTGCATGTAATTGATCCTCTGGGTGGCAGAGGATCCACCCAGGGTAGTCCATCTTTAATTGTGCACACATGTCTATTTTTTTGGAACCATTCATCACTTTCCAAAGACTTCTGGAATTCCATCCCAGTTTGGCTATCCACCTTTGGCTTCATTTTAGCTTGGGACCTGGTGGTGACTGGTGCTGCCAGTTTTTGTTCAGGCATAAGTGGTTTAGAGTCAGTGGCCCATGTGCTGTTATATTGGGGCATGTGAGATAATGCATCTGCCAGGAAATTCTCCCCCCCCACACTAAGTGTTTGAGAGTGAAATTGAATCGGTGAAAATTTTAAGGACCAGCGGGCTTGCTTAGGAGTGAGTTTCCTGGGTGTTTTTAGTGCTTCCAAATTTTTGTGGTCTGTCCAGACCTGGAAGGGGATTTTATTTCATTCAAGGAACTGGCGCCATGTAAGTAATGACCACCTCACAGAATAAGCCTCCTTTTCCCACACGGGCCAACATTGTTCTGTCTCTGTGAGTTTCCTGGATGTATATGCACATGGTTGCAATGCCCCCTCATCATTTTCCTGTAATAATACGGCTCCCACCGCCACATCGCTAGCATCTGCCTGTATTACAAAAGGTTTATCGGGATCTGGGTGTCTCAGGACAGGTTCGGCAGAAAAAAGTCTCAAATGATTCTTGACATTCCATTGTCCACTTCAGAGGCTGGCTGGGTTTCACTGGGGACCCCCCACTCATTTTCAACAAGTTTATGAGTGGCAGGGCTATTTGGGCAAACAAAGGGATGAATTGGCGGTAGAAGTTTGCAAACCCCAGGAAACTTTGCAATTGCTTCCGTGTGCGGTGGGATGCCCATTCTAATACTGCTCTGACTTTCTCAGGGTCCATTTCAATGCCCTCTGGGGATATGCAATACCCCAGGTAGTCTATGCTTTCCTGGTGGAATTCACATTTCGATAGTTTAGCATATAGGTGGGCCGCCCGCAACTTTTTCAGAACTGCTCTGACTAGGTTAATATGTTCCTCTTTGGTCTCAGTGAAAATAAGGATGTCATGTAGGTAAACCAGGACCCACTTATATACATGCTCTCTTAGCACTTCATTAATTAATTGCATAAAAACTGTGGGGGCCCCTTGCAGTCCAAATGGCAGTACTTTGAACTGGTAGCAACCCATTGGGCAATTGAACGCAGTCTTCCATTCATCTCCTTCTTTAATCCTAATGTAGTAATATGCTTTTCTCAGGTCTAGTTTGGTAAAAATCCTTCCTTTCGATAGGTGGGATAGCATATCCTTCATTAGGGGTAGGGGATACAGATTACATTCACTAATTGTGTTCAGAGATCTATAGTAAGAACCGGTTGCTCGGTTGGCGGGCAGGTCCATGGTTTCCCCCAATGGTGCCTCTTCAGTAGGTCTATCTCCACCTCCTCTGCCAGGAAATACCAGTCGTTGAGATGGTGTGGGTCTCCTCAAGGCAGGCAAGCATTATACAGGTGATAGTTTAGCCCATCTTTGAAATAGCTAATGAGGATATCTTTTGGCCAGTTCAGCTTGCTGGCAATGGCTCGGAATTTTTGGGTATATTCAGCCACTAGCCATCTGCCCTGCCAGACTGTTTTGATTCTCTCCTGGGCTTTATGAGCAGCCAAAGGATCCTCGAACCGCCTCCTCAAGGATGACATGAATAGGTTGAAGTTGTTGAGGTCTGGGATGTTGGAGTCATGCAGGTTCACCACCCAGTCTGCAGCTGGTCCATCCAGGGCGGATTGTACGATACGGATGCGGACTTTGTCACTGGGGATGTCCCATCCGTATTCTTCCATATAGCTGAGGACTTGGGTTAGGAAAAACCCTAAGTTTTGTGGCTCCCCCCTGAATTTTGCTTCCAGTGGTGGAAGTCTTTGAATGGATCATTGTCTGCACCGTGGGCGGTACTGCCCCTCATCCTGATCCCCATCTGTGGTTCTGGGGGGGTGGGTATTTCTGAGGCAGCAACTCCTGTTCCAGTGGACGGTCCCAGTGTTGCAGGTACTGGATCCCCCACACTGTCTCTCAAGTTGTGGTGCCAGGTGCTGCTGTGGCTGCGGTACTCAGCTTTCTCCTCTCTTAGTGAGCTAAGGGTTTCCTTCATCAGGTCAATAGCCCTCTCTAGGACCCACTCCACTTCACTGACATGCAGGGAGCTCTCCATCTCTTGCCTCCATTCAGGTTGGTGGCTGCCCCACCTCAGGGTCACTTTCCTCAATGCCTTTTCCCACTCACTTTTCCTTCCAACGCCCATCGACCACTGTGATTTGCAGTCATGAGTCTCCACCACCTCTTTCCGGAGGAATCTGATGCTTCAGCTTCCGACCGTTGGTGGGGTTTTGGTTGAGGGAAAAACTCCCTTTCCATGGGGCTTTCCTCCTGCCTTGCTTCATCGTTAGACATTGTATTTTTTTGCAAAGTCCCCCAGTAAGGTTTTTCCTTCCAGGTTGACTCTTACTGCAGATCCTGTCTAATGTCAGGTCCCACCCCAATCCACGTCTTAGGAAAGAAAAACTCTTGGAGACAGAATTGTCCAAAAAGGAAGTTTTACTAAAACATAATTGTCAGTGGAAAATCTAGACAGTGTTCTGTACCAGCCTGCTACCAGCCCTGCAGAAAAGGCAGGGACAACCCCTTTTACAAGAAGGCAAGAGGCTGGAACTAAGCCTGCCAAATTTATTGACACAAAAGCAAACAGAACAAGACACGAACCATGAAACAGGAGCTATTCAAGCGGTTGCCTTCAGCAAACCAGCCCTCCCACGCATTCCCCTTTTATACAGTTCAGGGCGTGGCTTCTCTCTGACTCCTTCCGAGGTGCCCCATTGCCTTCCTCTGTTTACTCCTGATTGACTGCCTCCTGCGTCAGGCGTCCTTGAACAGGGCCAGCTGTGGGTCATCTTCATCCACGCTGTCAGGCTCACACAGCTGGGTCTATGTCGTGACCAAGTGGGAGGGGCCTGGCTGAGGGCTCTGTGGAGCCTCAATATTATTCTCAGCAAGCTCTTCAACACCCCCTCCTCCTCCTCTGAGTCATCCGACCCAACTGCCGAACCCACAGGCTGACCCTGAATCACAACACTATCCCGCAACGCAGCGCCCTTCCCCCGGGTCTGCCGATCCGGATGCGATCAGGATGGAAATTGTTCATGAAAAGCGGTCACCAATGCAGGGGCATGAATGGCGGTCGCGTCTTCCCAGGTGAAGTCCTCTGGTCCGTAACCTTTCCATTCAATCAGGTACTGGAAACGACCTTTCAGCCAACGGGAATCCCTGATGCTGGTGACCTCGTACTCGGGGGTGCTGTCTCCATCATGAGGTCCTGATGGGGGAGGTTCCGCTCGGCGGAGTGGACAGGACAGTTGCTCGGGGACCAACAGAGACCGATGAAAGACTGGGTGCACACGCAGGGAACGTGGCAGAGTTAAGCGATAGGCGACCGGATTGATGACAGCCTCGATTGGGAACAGTCCTAAATATCGGTGATCTAACTTTCTCACCAGCCGTGTTGACGGTAGGTTCCTGGTGGACAACCAGACCTGATCTCCCACCGATAGTGGAGGCGTATCCCGTCTTGACCGATCAGCAAACCTTTTGTAATCAGCCTTGGCCTTCTCTAACTGACGTCGCACCAATCGATGGATTGCCTGTAACTCTGCCATGAAGTCATTCGCTGCTGGCTTCGGTGAGTCCATGGAAGAAAGGGGGAAAAACCGGGGGTGATATCCCACATTGGCCAAGAACGGTGTCATCTGTGTGGAGGTGTGCTGCGAATTGTTAAATGCAAACTCAGCTATGGCCAGATAGTCCACCCAATTGTTTTACTGCAGATTAACATAGCAGCGCAGATATTGTTCCAGGATACCGATGACCTTCTCGGTTCCCCCGTCAGTTTGAGGATGATGCGCGGACGAGAGGCAAATCTTGATATCCAATGCATGCATCAACTCCGGCCAGAAGCGGGCTGTAAACTGGGCCCCCCTATCAGAGACGACTCTATCAGGGAGGCCATGCAGCCGAAATACGACTAGTGGCGCGGGCTGACAGTAAGCCACGATAGGGGATGAAGTGCGCCATCTTGGTCAGCATGTCCACCACCACATACACTGTCGTAAAACCAGAGGATGGGGGTAAATCCATCAGAAAGTCCATGGACACAGCCCCCCAGGGTCTTTTGGGTGTCAGCAAGGACTGCAGTAATCCAGGCAGGGGCCCTGTCTCTGTCTTGGCCTGCCTGCATGGGATGCAGGAGGTGACATAGGATTGCACGTCGTGTCAGACTCGGGGCCACCAGAATGTACGGGAGACCAGGTTCAGGGTCTTGAACAGGCCAAAATACCCCGCCGCCGGGTTATTGTGACACTGGCTGAGGATGAGTCCCCTGAGTGGTCCTCCCGGAACGTAGAGCCAGTCATGATAATACAAGAGTCCATCCGTGACTGTCCAAGGAGAATCTGGCCCCACCTCCTCCTTCCGCTGAGCCACCCACACCTCCTGCTGCTGTGTCTCCCGGATCCGAGCCCATATATCCACCGGCTCCCGCACCGCAGCAAAAAACTCAACAGGGATCACTGTTCCAGGCAGAAGCTTGTCTTCCACTTGGGAATATTCGGGCTTCCTGGACAGAGCATCCGCTCTTTGATTGTGCCAGCTAGGTATGTACCGAACTCGGAAGTCGAATCTCGCAAAGAAAAGAGACTGAGTCTTCTTCTGCAGGAGCCGGGTGAGGGGGGCTGTCAAGGCAGCAAACCCAGGGATGAAAGTTCGGTAATAGTTGGCGAACCTAAGAAGTCGCTGAACATCCTTCACGCGACGCGGGGGTTGACAACTCTGCAAAGACTCAACCTTACTCGGCTCCATGGCGATGCCCTCAGGAGAAATGTGGTGACCCAGGAAATCGATGGTCACTCGGTAGAACTGGCACTTCTCCAACTTGGAAAACAGCCGATGTTCTCGGAGTAGCTGCAGGACCTGATGGAGATGTTGATGTTGCACTTCACGCGATGGGGAGTAGATCAGGATGTCGTCCAAGTAGATCACGACAAACTGATCCAACAAATCCCAGAAAATGTCGTTCATGAAATGCTGAAACACGGCGGGGACATTGGTCAGGCCAAATGGCATCACCGTGTACTCAAAATGTCCATGTTGTTGTTGTTGTTAGTTACGAAGTCGTGTCTGACCCATCGCGACCCTAAGGACAACGTTCCTCCAGGCTTTCCTGTCCTCTACCATCTTCTGGAGTCCATTTAAGCTCATGCCTACTGCTTCAGTGACTCCATCCAGCCACCTCATTCTCTGACGTCCCCTCTGTCGTCCCCTTCTTCTCTTGCCCTCAATCTTTCCCAGCAGTTTCGTGAAGATCTTAGCCTCCCAGAGTCGATCCAAGAGTTCAGGGATGAGGGGCAGTGGGTAACGATTGCGCACCGTGATGGCGTTGAGTTTCCTATAATCACAGCAAAGCTGCAAATCGCCCGACTTCTTTTTGACGAAGAGCACGGGTGCAGACACTGGCGAGGACGAGGACCGGATGAAACTGCGAGCCAAATTCTTCTCCAGAAAGTCCCGCAATGCAGCCAACTCAGGGTCCAACATGGAGTACAAACGCTCCACTGGGAGAGGCGCATCAGGGACTAAATCAATGGGGCAGTCATAGTGCCTGTGCGGGGGAAATTGATCTGCCTCTGTCTCGCTGAACACATCAGCAAAGTCGGACAGTTCGGGAGGCAAGGAAACCCCTGGGGAACCCTCCACCTGGCCGGCACGGATATGGCGGGTGTGGTCCACGCACTGCAAGCTTGGGAAGGTGACCAAGTTCTGTGACCAATAGATCTGTGGGTCATGCGCCCGGAGCCACGCCAGTCACAAGACCACGGGGAAATGCAGATCTGAGGTGATATAGAACTGGATGGCCTCCACATGGGAACTGATGGCCATACATAATGGTTGTGTGGTGGCCGTAATTGGCCCAGACAGGAGCACTCGACCATCGATAGTCTCCACTAACATGGGCGGACCTACCGGGCACTGGGGAACAGCCCATTTGGCCACAAATGCTGAGTCCATAAAATTTGTGGTGGCCCCAGAGTCAATTAAGGCATGGACTGGAATCCCCTTTGGCTTTCCAGGAAGGATCAGATATGCCTCCAATATCAGATACCGTGGAGGTCCACAGGCAGCATCAGAAAGACGTCGCTCAGTGTTGTTGTGGGACGCCCAATCTATCACACCGTCTAGATCGGGCTCGGGGCGTTTCCCGACAGAAATGTAGGGGACTTTCTCGGGGCAGACTCGGTCACCGATGCCCGCTGTGGCTTCTTTGGGCAAAAAGCAGCCAAATGCGCAGGGTCCCCGCAGTAAAAACACAACCCCCCCGATCGTCATCTGTTCATTTCAGTCACCGATAGACGAGACCTGGCGGCACCCAGCTCCATTGGCTCCTCCCTTTGAACTGGGGTCTCACGCACAACAGGGGCTGCAGGGGTCTGTGTGGTGGCACGGCGACTCCTTCGCTGCTGCAACCGAGCATTGATCCGCAGGCAGAGATGGATCAGCCCATTCAGGTCTGAGGGAATATCCACACGGGCCAGCTCATCCAACATCTCCTCCGACAATCCATCCTGGAAGGCATCCACAAGCGCAGCCTCATTCCAGGTGGAATCCTGGCTAAACAGCTGAAAATTGCTGATATAGCCCTGTAGGGGGCGTTGACCCTGCCTCAGAGCTTTCAGGCGTCGAGTAGCAGTCTGCGTCTTTATAGGGTCCTCATACATCAGATGCATATGATCACAAAACCCCACAAAGTTGTCCAACAATGGACTAGGTTGAGCCAGCAGAGGCATGCCCCAACGAGCTGCATCACCCGAAAGAAGGCTTAACACAAACCCCACCTTATCCCAGTCAGTGGGGAAATCAGCTGCTCTCACACTGATAAAGAGCTGGCATTGTCCCAGGAAAGCAGGAAACAGTTCTGGATTGCCAGTAAATTTATCCGGCATCACAACTTGGCATTTTCCCCTGGGTGGGGGTGATGGTGGGGGTGCAGCATGGACCTGAGCTTGCAGTTGAGCCACCTGAGCTACCAACAAAGTGAGTTGCTGGGCGAGCTGGGCATTCTCAGCACGTAGCTGCTCCATAATAATAGTAAGGGGTGGGAGGCTGAAGGCAAACTGTTCTGTAGCAGCCTGCTACCGGCCCTGCAGAAAAGGCAGGGACAACCCCTTTTACAAGGCATGGCTTCTCTCTGCCTCCTTCCGAGGTGCCCCATTGCCTTCCTCTGTTTACTCCTGATTGACTGCCTCCTACGTCGGGCGTCCTTGAACAGGGCCAGCTGTGGGTCATCTTCATCCATGCTGTCAGGCTCACACAGCTGGGTCTGCGTCGTGACCAGGTGGGAGGGGCCTGGCTGAGGGCTCTGTGGAGCCTCAATATTATTCTCAGCAAGCTCTTCAACACCCCCTCCTCCTCCTCTGAGTCGTCCGACCCAACTGCCGAACCCACAGGCTGACCCTGAATCACAACAGACAGGATCTGAAAACTGTGTTACAGGTTGGTACTTTTAAAGTGTCCCCGAGTGAAACCCCCTCCCCTCAGTCCATTTGGTCAGTCCCGGATCAATTAAAGTTCAGGTGTCAAAACCTTCCAAGGGAAGAGGGATCTTCCATGCCTTTACGACATTTCGACATTTCCTTCCTCCCTTTCAGATTCTAATCGGAGATACAAATGAGATATCTCCCCCCCCCCCGTCCCTTTCTTTGTTCTTCTCAGTTCAAAGGTTCTTCCCCTGGTCTAATGACGGCCTCCAGGCAGGCTGAAATAAACACCCTTGCAATAAATGAATAAGGATAGCCAATTAACATCTTCTCTCCTCCTCCTTGGGAATGGCAGAATCCAGTGAGGGAAGTAAGATTTTAGAACATACAGATAGGGATTTATGAATGGGATATAAATGGATTCTGACACAATGTCAGGTCCCCAAAGAAATGTATTTTAACCCTATGCTTTTTCCCTTTTCTGAAGCCTTTCCTTGTAGCCTGTCATTCTGTTGGGAGGGGGGAGCTTTTGGGATTGCTTGGCTTGTACCATCTGCAGAATGCCCTTCTTCCAGGGGATGGAATGTTTCCCCCTTATCTAAGAGACGGTTTGCGCTTGGAGCCAGGAGAAACTGAAAGTGACAAAGACCTTGAGGAGCCCATCGAAATGACCAGTTACCAAAACATGATGCCACCTGTGGATTGGCTGGGATTCAAATGAATACTGAGACTCTGGGGCGAGGAGTATTTAATGTTGCTTTTAATATATTGCTTCGTGGGTTTTTCTCTCAGATTCCACCTTGATTCCCTACTGTCACTAGCCTCTAATAAAAGTTCCTTTTGAGACAATGCCTGTTTCAAGAGTTCTGCTTTCTTGGGAGGCTTAGCTGAGGTAGGTCCTTACAATCAGAGTTCCATTTTTCCCCCAAGTCTTTTCCCATTAGACCCAGAAGGAAAGTTTCTGCTTTAATCTTTATATTCACTTTAAGAATTTTCTGCATTAAAAAATGAATCCTACTCCAATATTTCTTTACTTTATCAGATATCCACCATAAATGATAAAAAGCAGTGGTGGGATTCAGATATGTGAACAACAGTGTCTCTGTGTCTCTGTGTGAATGCTGCTTCCGGAAGTCCATTCTGGGCCTGGGCAACAAAAAATTAGCTATCGGTGCGAACTGGCTGAATCCCATCACTGATAAAAAGTCCCCTCTTTACATTTACATTTCAAACATTTATTGAAGATACCTTTATAGTAGATAACTTAACCAGAGTTAAATACTAATGATACATCATCTTATAAAAGTTTTCATTTAAGCTATAGTTAGTGTGAATTTTAAGCCTTTCTTCCAAATATTCTCCAATTGTTCAAGCATCACATTATAACCATTATAACCACTGAATCATACAGCATTTTACAAGTTCACCTTCCAAATTTAATTTTAATAACATTTTGCAGACCTTGGCAATAATATGGCCATCACTACCACATAGTAAAATTTCCAATCCATTTTTAACAAAATCAAACCCATGACTTTTTTATCTAGTTTGTAGATAAAAAAGTATGTAAACCGTACTTAGACCTTCTAATTCTAATTCTTCCTTAGACTTGAAAGTAGGGTCACCAAAATTAAGAGTTATTATTTGACCATATGTCCACCAGTCTGGCTTCATCTCCATTTCTTTTCTAAAAAAAGCTTCTTGGGGGACACGGGAAGAGGCAACTTCGTAAAAAAACCTTGTTTTATATTTATTACAAACTCTTAATATGACATGTGTGCCTTGGTGGAGCAGTGGGCTAATGCCTCCTTAAGTAACACCAGCTGCCTGCAATTAGTGCAGGTTCGCATCCCACCAGGCTCAAGGTTGACTCAGCCTTCCATCCTTCCGAGGTAGGTAAAATGAAGACCCAGACTGTTGGGGGCAATAAGCTGACTTTGTAATAATGCCGCTTGGGGGGGGAAGCCCTAATAAGCAGGCATATACATAGAATGAAGGCTATTGCTAAGCACATTGGTTTGTGCTTAAATTGTAAGCTGCCCAGAGTCTTCGGAGAAGGGGGGGATATAAATGGGATTAAAATAAAAATAAATAAAAATGTGTAATAAAATGATTGTTAAAGTCAACATTTGAAGTGGAACAAAGGGAAATTGTTTAGTCTAACTGTTGCTTTCTTGCTTTTTTATAATTGGCTTTTGCACCAGAGAAATTTCACAAAAGCTTGAGAAACATGTACATGGATGTGATATACTGAAGGAGGGAATAAGGGAGTGTACAGGATGTTTCTTATGATGTAATGGCTGTTGTCTGATTTTCATTGGCTAACAAAGTTTATAAAGCAATGCTACCAACTTTCTAATGTGTGGCACTTCTGGACATAACTCTGCCAGTGTTCCAGATTGTTGACCACCCAGGTGCTTAATTTGATCAAATAAAGTGCTGCTTGGTCAAGAAGTCTCCGCTTGGGTTATCTGATTAGACTGATAAGGTATCTCAAGTTTAAGTAAGGAACTGGGACCTTACATTTCTGGTGAACTGAACAGGGACTTGAAAAACCTGATAGTTTTTTTTTCTTCAAGGTTGTTTTTCATTAAAACTCCCTGTGAATGAGTCCCGTTGTAATTCACAACCTTCTGGCATGACATCCAGGAAAACTGGTGTGGCCAAAAGATAAGGTCAAGAGTGTTCCCAGATCCTTTGTGTCTGGTGACTTTTAAATTGGCCAGCCCAGCAGACCTGAGTTTGTCTGAACCCTGAATGTTTAAGGAGACATCCATATCATCCCAGTGAAGGTAGGAGGAGACGAGAACACAGGAGAAACTTGGTAAGTAGAAAAAAAATTCTGAAATTAAGGGTAGTTGGGGAGTGCTGTTGGCATGAATGAAAGAATGAGACAGAGAAATTCCTGTTAGAGGTCTGCTCCGGAGCAACAGGGAGAATGCTTGTTGAGTTTCAGGCTGTTATCAGGCAAGTCTGTCTGATATAAAGGACTTCCGGGTTTTACGTCTACAGCACGTCCATGCAAGAGTGTATCTCTGCTCCCCACGGCTAGTTTCTTCCTGCTTGGAGGACCCTAGATGGGTCTGAAGTTGCCCCGGAGAGGTCACTGTGAAGGGGGGGCTCCCCATCAATCACAAAGTGATGGCAATCATTTCATTTGATCTGGGGAAAGCCCCCTTGAACCTGACAGGAGAAAGGCTAGAGTGAGATCAGCATCTAGCCAAGGGGTTGGCAACCTTAAACACTCAAAGAGCCACTTGGACCTGTTTCCCACCAAAAAGAAAACACTGGGAGCCGCAAAACCCTTTTGACATCTAATCTGAAGATAACACTGCATATATCATTTTTTACCTTTGTGCTATGTATAAAAAAACTGTAGTGTGTTGCATTTATGAAATCAATGAACTGCTACAAAGAAAACAAATTTTTATTTCTGCATGCAACAAAAAGTTTTGAACTCCAAAAAAAAAAGACCCTGGGTTGAAGGCTACTTTCACATAAAATACTCAATGTCTATTTCATATTTATGAAATAAAAAGCCAAACTTAACTTATCTGCCTGCAGCAAACCCAAAATGCTGTCTGCTTCTGTCATTCTGTCCGTCTGTTCACCCATCTGTCCGCCCGCCCATCTGTCCATGTGTCTTCCCATCTGCCCACCCATCCATCCATCTGCCCATCCACCAGTCCATCTGCCCATCCATCCATCTGTCCATCCATCCATCTGCCCATCCATCCATCCATCTGCCTGTCTGCCAGTCCATCTGCCCATCTGTCCACCCATCCATCTGCCCTTCCATTCCTCTGCCCATCCAGATATCCATTTGCCCATCCACCAGTCCATCTGCCCATTTGTCTGTCCATCTGACCGTCCATCAGTCCATCTGACCATCCATCCATCCATCCATCTGCTTATCCACCAGTCCATCTGTCTGTCTGTACTGGAGCATGCAGTCAGCTGTCAATGAATAAAAAAGGACTATTTCACTGAACAATGTCAAATATATATTTGCAAAATAATAGCCAATTAAAATATTTATTTTACCTGGTTAATGTGATTTTTGCTTCTCAACATCAGCACACAGCATCTGCACATCAGTGGTGTAAGACGTCACCTTCATCTTCAAACAGGATTGCAGGCTGTTGTCTGTGAGGCGTGAGTGATATTTGTTTTTAATATAGTTCATGTTGGAGAAGACCTGCTCATGTACGTATGTGGATCCGAAGATTGACAGGACTCCAAATGCATATTTTTTCATATTCGTGTAAGTGTTGGGGATGGCATTCCTGTTATGTACTCAGAAGACACACACACTCAGTACTCAAAAGACACACACATTCCCCTCACAACTATAAGGAATCCCCGGCAGCCGTTGACAGCCATCAAAAGGCTGCCGCAGCATTCCCCCCCACAGATGTGGCAACCGGCCGATTCTGACAGCTGTCAAACTGCCGCGCATGCGCAGTACACTGACAGGTGTCAAACTAAGCTTAACCGCGCATGCGCAGTCCAGCCGGAGCTGTCAAAGCTGCCAGCTGGCCCCGGCAACAACCCGCTGTCAGCCGCGCCTACCTTAGCTGGTCTCTTCCCTATTGGATGTTGTTGTTAGGCGGGAGAACCCCGCCTGTTTATTGGTAATAAACAAAGTTGTTAATGTTGCTGTTGACTATAAATACGGGGGTGTCAAGGTAAAAAAAAAAACCTTTGTAGAGGGCGAAGGACCGTGCTTCAGAGAATGCATGATACACTTGCAGGAAGGCAAGAAAAACACGACGCATAATCTTACTAAATACCTTTTACTAAATATATATTATACAGAGCTAGCTCACTACATCCTAACGTAACAGTCAGTAACAGCAAAGTGAAAGAAACAATAAAGATAACACTGTGTGAACCTCTTCTAGACATGCGCACTAAACAGACTGAAACCATAACATAACTAGTCATATGGGATTCACTATGGTTACCAGATAAGTTATCACAACAGGTGCAGAGAGCAGGGGAAAATGTACAGTTAGAAATGAACTTTCTGACGAACAAAAAAACGTGCAGTGACATTCCCCTTCTTTCGTCAGCAAAGTGAAGACTCAAGTAAGGCACATCTTCTCACGCAGATACTCATGCTGGGCTGTAGGAAGTGGTTTGTTCAGCATATCAGCGATTTGATCACGTGTAGGCACATACTGTAATGTCACAAAACCTTGTTTAACCAGTTGCCTTATGTTTTGATATCGGATGTCAATGTGTCTGGACCTTGAACCTGTAAAATGTGTTTTAGAAATATAAACCACAGATTCATTATCTTCCATTACTGTGATCGGTCGAATCGGATGTGTCCAGATATCTGTGACTAAAGCATCAAACCAGGTTAAAGAATTGCATGCATCAGACACACAAGCATACTCAGCTTCTGTAGAGGAACAAGAAACAAAATTCTGTTTACGCACATGCCAGTAAACAGGACATCCATTTAAGAACATCATGTAACCTGATGTACTTTTCCGTGACTTCTTATCACTCGCCCAATCTGAATCTGCAAAACAACATAACTCTGCATAGTCAGTATGTGTGGGTTCCAACAACAACTTCATGTCTTTGGTGTGTTTTAGATACCTCAATAACTTTTTAACACATGTCCAATGAAACTGTTTTGCCTTGCCTACGTGTCGTGATAAAAGATTAACACTAAGTGCAATGTCGGGTCTAGTCCAACTACTAATATACAGCAGCGACCCAATGACTGAGCGATAGAGTGTTTGATCTTCGAACTCAGGACTTGGTTCATGTGCCAAAATGTGAAAGTCAGTTTGCATGGGTATACTCACAGTCTTAGCGTCCTCCATGTTACAGTGATGTAACAGTTGTTCAATCTTCTCTTCTTGTGTGAGACTAAACCCCTTCTGAGTCTTGGCAATTTGAACACCTAAATAAGTGTTAATACACCCTAAACACTTCAACGTGAAAAACCTTTGTAAAGCTTTAGCAAAAACCTCACTCATCTGCTTATTTGGACCAATATAAACAATATCATCGACATAAACAAGAATTATCTCATACCTATTACCGGATCTTTTAGTAAACACACATTCATCTGTTTCGGACTTAATAAAGCCCATTGAATTTAGTTTGTCAGAAAGACATAAGTACCACATTAAACCAGACTGTTTCAGACCATAAAGACTTTTGTGTAGAAACCAGGTATCCCCTTCTTGCTGTCGGAAACCTGGAGGACCTTTCACGTAGATGTCCTCGTCAAGATCAGCATGTAGATAAGCCGTTTCAACGTCGAACTGGAAAACCTCTAGGCCAAGGATAGTTGAAGTCGCTAATGCAATTTTCACACTTTCAGTCCGCACTGTGGGTGAGTATGTATTTGTATAGTCCTCAGGATAACATTGAGCAAAACCCTGGGCTACGAGTCTGGCCTTGTACAATAACCCACCATTCGGCTTCTCTTTGATCCTGTAGACCCATCGAGTACCAATAACTTTCTTGTTTGCTGGAGGGCTTGCAGGCGTAAACACTTGGAGTTTCTTTAGACTGTCCACTTCAGCCTGCATTGCCTCAAACCATTTATCTTGTTCTGATTCAGGAAGATGTTTGATCTGTGTGAACTTCTCAGGTGGAAGTGTAACATTACAAATCAAAGGTACAGGTGTTTTTGTTACTTGCCACAAATACCGTTTTGGAGGGATTCCCTTTGTGGACCTCTTGGAACGTCTCGGGCCAACCGTCCATTCTTCTTCCGTGTCGTCCTCGTCTTCATCATCATCGCCAGCAGCAACATCAGCGGCTTGCGAAGACGGAACAGTAGGTTGAGAAGAACTCGTGGAAGGAACATTCTCCTGTGATTCTTGATCAGGTTGCGTGGCATCAGCAACATCATCTCTAGGAAAATAAACTCCAGGATCATTAGAATGAATCCTGGACCAGTCAGCATCTTCCTCAAAAGTAGCAGATTGTGAAACCACAATAACATGATGAGAGCCAATGTATTTGCTCCATTTTGAATTATCATCAATGCCCATAAATCTCATCCTTTTTGCTGCAGGACCCCCTTTCTTTCTTTGGGCTAAAGGAATATTCACCATAGCATATGAACCAAAAATATGGAGATGTGAGAGATCAGGCTTGTGTCCATACAACATGAAATAAGGGGTCTGATTTATCACACTACTCCAAGTACGGTTGATGATATGGTTAGCATATTTGATAGCTTCACCCCAGTATGGAAAACTGAGGTTAGCATCTTCAAGGAGGCAACGCATCATGGTTTGCAAAACCCCATTTCTGCGTTCTGCCACTCCATTTTCAGCTGGAGTATAAGGAGCAGATGTCTGATGTACTATCCCATTCTCACGCATCCAGTCCTGGAAACGCTGAGACATGAATTCAGCACCGCGATCACTCTGGATTCTGGCAATGTTGACCTCGAATTGGATATAGACAAGACTAGCAAAGTCTTTAAAGATCTGAAAGGTCTCAGATTTTTCTTTCATAGGATATCCATATCCATATCTAGAATAATTATCAATGATTGTCAAGAAATATCTTTTACAACCAAGTGTTGGTGCAAAAGGACCAACTATGTCAGTGTGTACCAAATCAAAAATGCATGTTGACAGGCGTGTAGCGCGTTTTGGAATTGCTGCTGCCTTGG
This sequence comes from Vipera ursinii, assembly GCF_947247035.1. NCBI lineage: Eukaryota > Metazoa > Chordata > Lepidosauria > Squamata > Viperidae > Vipera > Vipera ursinii. The sequence goes on from NC_139515.1 coordinate 30,989,219, forward strand.
ATTTGGCTTTCTTGCAGACAGCACAGTCCAAGAACACCTTACACCCCTTTAGATCCAAACCTCTTGCGAACTCTGGCATCTTCTTCAGAACACGGAAACTGGCATGACCCAATCTTCTGTGCCACTTATGGATACACCTGGAATGCAAAGGTTTACCTGTTAGTGAATTCTCAACATTAGCATTTTTATTAGGAACCCCAGGCTTGCTGTGAGCAATCTGTGTCTTTTTTGTATTTTTATCATTATTAGGAACCTTTGGAGTAGCAACAGGATCTCTCTCTGAGACGTCTCTCTCTGGGCCTGTGCTCTTTGGAACATGTATACTTGCCTGCTCTTGCTGCTTAGGCTTTGGTTTTAAGTAATAAACACCACCAATCAACATGGTTTCAGCAACAATATCTCCGTCTTTGACTATATAACTTGCTTTTTCAAGATGGTGGACCTGAAAATGAGAAAACCTAGAGAAATGACTCTGACTAAGGAAATTACTACTGGCAGACGGAACATAGTAAACATTTGGAATGAGAGCACCGAGCTCTTCAATATAAACAGTTCCTTTTCCCATGACCTGAACAGGATGATTGGATAAAGAGTAAAGTTCACGAAGTTCAGGTTCAGGCTCGTGCATCTCTGTGTAAAGCTCTTTTCTGTAGGTAACATGTAATGCTGCTCTGCTGTCCAAAGTCCAAAGAAGTCGTCTGTTGTACTCTGGTTGAGGCTGTGGATTGTTGGTCACAACCAATGTGGCAAGTGGAGCTTGTGGATCACACCTGGAACCACGACCACGACCTTGTCGTCCGCCTCTACCTCTGCCTCCTCTGGAATCTGTTCCTCTGGGCTGGTATGTGACGGGCGCTGGAACTCGTTGGGGACAATCCCGGGTGGCATGTCCCACACGATTGCAGATGTAGCATCTTGGCATCCTTGGAACGTAGGTCCTTCCACGGAAGGCACGCCTCGCTGGAGCTCTTGATGCAGGTGGTTCCCTTAAATGTGGCGCAGCTTGCATAAGTGCCTCTTCTTCGGCTAAGATTCTGCATACATGATCCACAGTGCGTTGAGCAATAGGCACTTGATTGATCTTGGAAATAGCATCTTTCCACTCATGATTCAAAGAATTGATGATAATGCTGATCATTTGAAAATCATCAATAGGATAGCCTTTTTCACCCAGTTCTTTTCTAATACCTTTCATTTTAGTCAAATGTGCTCCAATATGTTCACCAGGTTTTAATCTGGAACCATGGAACTCAGACAAAAGTAAACATGTAGACTCAATTGATGTAGGCCGATAACATGCCTCTAACTGAGTCCAAATTTGTTGAGCAGTTGCATCTTGTGAAAACGTGAGCTGCAATTCAGTGTCCATTGACATCAATAATGTTGTGCATGCTCTATTATCCAAGTCCCATATGTCAGGAGTCCATGGCTGGGCAGGAGGATTAAACACCATCATGTGAGTACCTTCTCTGCGTAGCAAAAGTCCAACCTCACTGACCCATGCCCTGTAATTCTGTCCTGACTTCTTTAATTTTGAATCACCAGCCAGTGGTACAATGGAAGGTGTTTGATGAGGAATATACAATTGAGGTACTGGCTGTGCAGGTTGTGCAATCCGACCATAACCTGCAGGGGGCACCAGTGGCGTCTGTGCCTGTGCCTGGACATGCGGCAGTTGCATTGAAGCTGCCGGTAGTCTTGGTGCTGGCTGTGACTGTCTTTGAGCTGCTATTCCACCCTGGCCAGCAGGAGGCGCTGGCGCTTGGCACTGGGGCTGGTGCAGTAGCATAACCTGCAGATGACACTGGCCTTCGCATATAAGAACCCGGTGGCAATTGCATGTGGGCTACATATGGCTGTGCTCTGACAGGTAGAAGGGCTTGCATAGAAGCAATATTAACAGGAGAAGCAATAGTAACAGGAATCCTAGCACCATCAGGGACTGGAGCCTCAGATAACGGCAGAAATCTTGTATCTCTGAGCAAAGACTCCTCCATAGACAATTGCAAGAGTGAGAGCTCCAATGCATGTCTTAATGCAGCTTCACCAGTAGATGGTGCTATAACATTTGCTTCAGGCATCACTGTGGCTCTGTATGGCCTTTGGAACAGCCCATAATCATGTGACATAGGAGCCTCCGGTTCCCATTCGTCTTGCATGACACTCAATGATGGGCGTGACTTTGGCTTTGGGGAAGAAGGAGGCAATATGGCTTCTCCTTGTGGGTGTGGCAATATGGCTGGTTCATGCTCATAATTCCTCTCATATTGCTGAACCATTGACACATATTTCTTTGCCTGCTGCAAATGCCTTTCAAAAACCCCAATTTGTTCACAGTAGCCTTGCATAGCCCTATCTCGCATAGTTTGCTTGGGGCTTGAAGGAGCAGAAGGAATTTTCTTCGGCTGAACTTTAGGTTTCACTCCAAGCCTTTGAAATACATCTTGAGCCCCTGGAGTGTGAACATTTCCAAAAACAGGTGCCAGGGAGCTTGGAAAAGTAGAAAAAGGAGTGACTGACCTTGCATCGTCGACAGGAGCAGGTGCGTCTTCTCCAAGGCGTGTGGCCGAAGCTATCGGAGTTTTTAAAGTCGAAGGGAGCTGCCCCACAGAAAGACTCCTTTTCAGCCGTGGCTTCCTTCCTGACATGTTTCAGCAGTTAATCACCGCTACCTCGCTAGCACTAACTAACTGATAACAGCCGCAGAAACATGCATCTCCAAAAAACATAAATCAAACCATCCTCTGCTACCAAAATGTCAAGGTAAAAAAAAACACCTTTGTAGAGGGCGAAGGACTGTGCTTCAGAGAATGCATGATACACTTGCAGGAAGGCAAGAAAAACACGACGCATAATCTTACTAAATACCTTTTACTAAATATATATTATACAGAGCTAGCTCACTACATCCTAACGTAACAGTCAGTAACAGCAAAGTGAAAGAAACAATAAAGATAACACTGTGTGAACCTCTTCTAGACATGCGCACTAAACAGACTGAAACCATAACATAACTAGTCATATGGGATTCACTATGGTTACCAGATAAGTTATCACAACAGGTGCAGAGAGCAGGGGAAAATGTACAGTTAGAAATGAACTTTCTGACGAACAAAAAAACGTGCAGTGACAGGGGGATTCCCGGCGGTGCCTCGCCCGGGACCTCTGCCCAATAAACAAGTTCTTTTGGACCGTGCCTACTGTCTCTTGTCATCCCTCAAGACACTCCACCTGGCGACAAGGATGGGATGCGGGTCTGCTTGTTAGCTGAAGTCACTAGCTGAAGCCACAAGTGAAGGAGGGAAGCCGTCCCACCAGCCGACACCGCTGAAGTCACTTGCTGGTTCGGGAGAGCCCTCCACCTACGCTACCCCAAGCAGACCCGCGGACCAGACAGTATGGCCAACGTTGGGCCTGTCAGAGAATTCGATGTCTCCCAGCCCAAGGGCTGGGAATCACATCTCGGGCAAGTAGAGGGGTATCTCCTCGTAAATAACATCGTCGAGGATCACCCCAAAGCCACGGCGCTTCTCTGCATCAGCGGCCCGGTGGTCTATGATGTTGCTGTAGGGCTCTGCAGCCCAGATCCGGTGGCCACCATGCCCTACGCTGAGCTAGTCGACCGCCTCAATCTACATTTCTCGCCGAGACGGTCCGAGTTGTACTGGCACCTGAATTTCGCCCGCCAGTACCAACGACCTGGCGAGCCGGCCAAATCGTTCATAGCGACGGTCCGACAAGCGGCCCAACGCTGCCGTTTCCCGGACCTCGAAGACCGCATAAGGGACCAGGTCATTGTCGGTCTGAGGAACCTGAAGCTTCAGAAGAAACTCATCACTAAGCCGACGATGGACCTGGCCGAGTTAACGATTGAAATCATGGCGTACGAAGATAGCCATCGGGAAGACGCGCTGCTGGCGGGAAATCCCTTCACAGCGTCAGTCCACCATGACAGCCCAAGAAATTCCAACCCAGGAACAGCTGAGCAAAAGACCGAAGTGGACGCCATTCGTCCGAGACCTGCCTACCCCCAAGCTAGCCGTGAGGGTGACAAAAGACCAGATCGGCCGGCCGGAGGCTCAAAGGAGACCACCAACCGCTCCAAGTGCGCCAGCTGCGGTGGCAACCATGCCAGGGCATCATGCAAATTTCGCAATGCCAAGTGCCATGGCTGTGGCAAAACCGGCCACATTCGCTCCGCCTGCCGCAGCACCGGCCGCGAGACCCTTCATTTAATTTAATTAATTTAATTTATTGAGATTTTTATACCGCCCTTCTCCCAAAGGGACTCAGGGCGGTTCACAGGGCATAAATATAAACACCAATACAAACATTAAAAAATAATTAAATTAATGCCCAAGTTAAAACCAGAATACTAAAACAAACCAATAAAAAACCCAAGTACCCCCATCAGGCCAGACCCGCTAGTTCAAATAAATGGGTCTTCAACCCGCGACGGAAGGATCGGAGGTCTGATGCCATCCGGAGCTCGACCGGCAGTTGATTCCATAACGCCGGAGCACCCACAGAGAAGGCCCTCCCCCTGGGGGCCACCAGTCGACATTCCTTGACAGGAGGCACCCTGAGGAGGCCCTCTCTGTGGGCGCGCACAGGGCGGAGGGGAGTCGACGCCGGCAGCAGGTGGTCCTCGAGGTATCGCGGACCCATGCCATGTAGGGACTTAAAGATCATAACCAAAACCTTGAACCTTACCCGGAAGACAACTGGCAACCAATGCAGCTCACGGAGCAAAGGTGTAACATGGGAGTACCGGGAAACTCCCAAGACAACTCTCGCGGCCGCATTCTGTACCAGTTGGAGCCTCCGAGTAGTCTTCAAGGGAAGTCCCATGTAGAGAGCGTTACAGTAGTCTAGGCGAGAGGTCACGAGCGCATGAGTGACCGTACACAAGGCCTCCCGATCCAGATAGGGCCGCAACTGGCGCACCAGGCGAACCTGGGCAAAAGCCCCCCCTAGTCACGGCCACTATGTGATCCTCCAAAGTGAGTCGTGAATCTAGGAGGACTCCCAAGTTGCGAGCCCTATCCACAGGGGGTAAAAGCTCACCCCCCATAGAAAGAGGTGGAACATCCCAGGTGTCTCGGGAAGCCGGAATGTACAGCCACTCAGTCTTGTCAGGGTTGAGTTGAAGTCTGTTCCTCCCCATCCAGACCCGAACCGCCTCCAGGCAACGGGACATCACAGCGAGGGCATCACTGGGGTGGTTTGGGGTCGAAATAAAAAGTTGGGTATCATCAGCATATTGATGATACCCAACTCCAAAACCACGAATGATCTCACCCAGCGGCTTCATATAGATGTTGAACAGGAGAGGCGAGAGGACCGACCCCTGAGGAACTCCACAAGCGAGAGTCCTAGGGGACGACCTCTGCCCCCCTGCCAACACCGACTGCGAGCGTCCCAGGAGATAGGAGGAGAACCACTGAAAAACCGTGCCTCCCACTCCCAATCCCCTGAGACGCTGCAGCAAGATACCATGGTCGATGGTATCAAAAGCCGCCGAGAGGTCTAATAGGACTAGGACAGAGGAATACCCCCTATCCCGAGCCCTCCAGAGATCATTCACCAGAGTGACCAATGCCGTCTCCGTGCTGTGCCCAGGCCTGAAACCCGATTGGTAAGGGTCCAGATAATCCGCTTCATCCAGGACCAGAGGGAGCTGATGCGCCACCACACTCTCAACAACCTTCGCAAGAAAGCGAAGGTTGGAGACTGGACGGAAGTTGTTCAATACAGCTGGGTCCAAGGCAGGCTTCTTGAGGAGAGGTCTCACCACCGCCTCCTTCAAGACGGTGGGGAAATAACCCTCACTCAAAGAAGCAGATATAACCGCCTGGAGCCAGCCTCGTGTCCTCTCCCTAGCTGCGTAAACCAGCCAAGAAGGGCACGGGTCCAATAAGCATGTGGTGGAACTCAGCTTCCCCATAATCCTGTCCACTTCATCAGGGGTCACAGAATCGAACTCCTCCCAGATAACATTGACAAGACCGCCCGTGTCCTGATCGTCAGACTCTGCCCAGCTGGAGTCCAAACCGGTCCGAATCCGAGCGATTTTATCCGACAGATGTTGACCAAACTCCTCGGCACGACCCTGCAAGGGATCCTCCCTCACCTCCTGATTAAGAAGGGAGCGAGTCACCCTAAACAAGGCGGCCGGGCGATTGTCTGCGGACGCAATGAGGGTAGAGAAGTAATTACACCTCGGCTCCCTCATCGCAGCAAGATAAGACCTAATGTAGGTTCTTAACCGCAATCGGTCGGGTTCAGATCGGCTGGACCTCCAGCAGCTCTCTAGGCCCCGTTTCCGCCGCTTCATCTCCCGGAGCTCCGCGGAGAACCATGGAGCTCGCTGGGATCTGCGCCGGGTCAGGGGCCGCAAGGGTACAACCCGGTCGAGTGCCTCAGTGGCTGCCCTTTCCCAGGCTTCCACTAAGGCATCCGCCGAGCTGTGAGCAATGGAGGCAGGTGGAGACCCCAGCGCCGCTTGGAATCTCTCAGGATCCATTAGGCGTCTGGGGCGGTACCATCTAGTTGGCTCCGTACCTCCACGGCGAGGGGTGGCAAAATGGAAGACCAGCCGCAGGAGGTGATGATCGGTCCATGACAGGGGCATAGTAAGTGGAAAGCCCCCACCAAGATCATCCAACCACCGTCCAGATAAGGAAATCAGGTCAAGGGTGTGGCCTCCCTCATGAGTTGGCTCAGAAATTATCTGCGTCAGGTCCATGGCCGTCATGGAAGCCATGAACTCCCGAGCAAGCTCAGATGAACCTCCCAGGGATGGTAGGTTGACGTCTCCCAAAACTATAAGTTTGGGGAACTCAACCACCAACCCTGAGAGGACATCGAGCAGCTCGGGCAGGGCTGCCGCTACGCGACTAGGCGAAATGTACACGAGCAGCAAGCCCAACTGCGCCCCAGAGCCAAATCTCATAAAGAGAGACTCACACCCGACTATCTGAGGAACGGTGGTCTCCCGCGGACATAAGGTCTCCCTAACGATCACCGCCACTCCCCCACCCCTACCCTGAGCTCGAGGCTGGTGTAGCACCCGGAAGCCTGGAGGCCGCCCCGGAAGGTAATATTCCCCCCCCCAAATTGCCAGGGAAGTCCCTTTGGTCAGCTGTCATGACCACTAGCACGGACCAGGGGCCCTTAACCACCAGCTATATCCGCCCCAAAATTAAAATTCAGGTCCGGATACAGGGAATCCCTTGCGAGATGGAGGTGGACTCTGGGTCCTTAGTCTCCATTCTTTCCTGGGACACTCTACAAGGAATCGCGCGTCAGTGCAGACGCCGGTTCCCTATTACCCCCTCGAAAATTCTTCTAGCCGATTTCCAGGGCGCCCCTATCAAATTAAAAGGGGAAACTAGGCTCTCCATTAACTACCAGCAATTCCAGGGAGAACTAACAGCCCAAATCGCAGCAGGCAAACGTGCCAGCCTCATTGGCCTTGACTGGTTCGAACCCCTGGGGATAAAAATTATGGGCGTCAACCATTCTCAGCCTCACCAATTACAAGCCGTCTGCCAACAATACGCAGACGTCTTTGACGGGACACTGGGAAAATTCAATGCCCCCCTATAGACCTAAAATTAAACCCAGAGGTCCTACCTATCAGGATTAAGGCAAGAAGAGTCCCTTTCGCTCTCAAATCAAAAATAGAAGCAGAGCTCGACAGGCTAATTGGACTGGGAGTAATAGAACCCACGGAAGGGGGCACTTGGGAAACCCCCATAGTCACCCCTGTCAAGCCTAATGGGGAGGTCTGCCTCTGCGCGGACTATAAAGCCACCCTTAATCGTGCTTTAAACCCCCACGCCTACCCAGTCCCAGCCATCAGGGATGTGCTCTCCTCCATTCAGGCAGGTACTATTTTCGCCAAACTAGACTTGGCCCATGCATTTTTGCAGCTGCCAGTCTCAGAGCAAACGGCCAATGCCCAGACCATAGTCACCCACCGCGGAGCGTTCAGGGTGAACCGCCTGCAGTTCGGAATCGCGGTGGCACCTGGAATATTCCAGGAAACCATGGAGCAAACTCTTAAAGGAATCCCTGGGGTCTGCCCTTACTTCGATGACGTGCTCATCGCGGGGGAATCCGAGGAAATATTGGCTGACAGGCTGCGAGAGGTGCTTCAAAGATTCCGCACCGCCGGCCTCAAATTAAAGAAAGAAAAGTGCTCCATAGGGGTCCCCTCTACTGAATTTTTGGGTTACAAAATTGACGCTAACGGAATCCACCCCACGGATTCTAAAGTCAAAGCCATCAGGGCAGCCCCACCCCCAAAAAATAAGGCAGAACTACAAGCCTTTCTGGGTCTCATAAACTTTTATCATGCCTTCCTTCCCCACAAAGCTTCCATAGCAGAGCCTCTCCACAGGTTATTAGACAAAGGAGCCCAGTGGCTCTGGTCCCAAGCCCACGACAACAGTTTTAACAAATTGAAACAACTCCTTTCAAGCAAATCTACTGTCACCCATTACAAAGAGAAAATGCCCCTCTGCGTCGCTTGCGACGCCTCACCCTATGGCATAGGCGCTGTCCTCAGCCACCTCCACAGCGATGGAACTCAATCCCCCATCGCATACTACTCCAGAACCTTATCCAAAGCCGAGCGCAATTACGTGCAAATTGACAAGGAGGCCCTAGCATTAGTGGCGAGCGTGAAGAAATTTCACGATTACTTATACGGTCGGCACTTCACAATTTTTACCGACCACAAACCCCTGCTAGGGCTCTTCACCTGGGACAAATTGACCCCACAAATTTTATCCCCCAGAATGCTTCGCTGGACCACATTCCTAGCAGCGTACTCCTTTAAAATCGAACACAAACCAGGCAAGGAAATGGGTCATGCAGATGGCCTTAGCAGACTGCCCCTGCCCAACTTCGACCCAGACCCCGCACCAGCCGGCCAAATCCTGGCCATCCAGGAACTGCCGGACTGCCCCGTTTCTGCAAAAGAAATAGCTGCTGCAACCAGCAAGCACAAACTCCTGGGAAGGGTTCTAACTTGGGTCTTAACTGGCTGGCAATCCACCTCCCCGGGTCCAGAATTTCAGCCTTACTTCCTAAGGTGCCATGAACTGTCAGCCCACCTCGGCTGCATCCTCTGGGGCAGCCGTGTCATCATACCCACCCCGCACAGACAACAAGCTCTAACCTCCCTCCACGACGGCCACCCCGGCGTGGTCAAAATGAAATCCCTCGCTCGCAGCTACCTATGGTGGCCGGGGCTCGATGCAGACATAGAAAACTTTGTAGCTACCTGCAACATGTGCCAGCAGACCAGGCCACCCCTCCCACACGCCCCTGTCCATAAGTGGGAGGTGACTAAGAACCCCTGGTCCAGGGTTCATATTGATTATGCCGGCTCCTTCCAGGGGCAAAATTTTCTTATAATAGTTGATAGCTTTTCCAAATGGCTTGAGGTCATCCCCGTAGCTAGCACAACCTCAGCAGCCACAATCAGGGGATTGAGGAGGGTATTTGCCACCCACGGGTTGCCCGATGTCATTGTATCCGACAATGGCCCCCAATTTACCTCTCATGACTTCCAGATTTTCACCAGGGCCAACTTGATTAGGCACGCCACCTCCGCGCCCTTTCACCCCTCCACGAACGGTCTCGCAGAGGCCATGGTGAAGGCGACTAAAGAAGCCCTAAAGAAAATCATTTCCGGCGACTGGCACTGCAGACTGGCGAAATACCTCCTGGCCCAACACTCCACGCCTTGCTCCACCACCGGCAAGTCTCCGGCTGAGCTCCATTGGGGGCGCCGCCTGGTCACCAAACTGGACCGTTTGCACCCCGACAGGGCAGCCGCCGAACCAATCCATGCACCAACTGTCAAAATCTTCCCTCCTGGCCAGCTCATCTGGGCAAAGAACTTTGGGGCCGGCGACAAGTGGCTACAAGGCGTGATCTCAAACCAGACTGGCCCAGTCTCCTATCTCATCGACGTAGGAGACGGAAGGCTCATCAGACGACACGCCGACCAGCTAAGACCGCGGGTGCCACAAAACCTCATTTCCCAAACTCAGCCAAGCGTATTAATTTCCCCCGCAGCGCCACAAAGGCCACATAGCCCTGCATCGCATGACCCAGACGTCACCGACAGCCCCCAACCTCCAAGCCCCGAAACTTCCCCCGCAGAGGGAAGGGAGGACCAGCCCAGCACAAGCCAGCCCAGCACAAGTCTTCGCCGGTCCACCAGACTGCGGAAAACCCCTTCATACTTGGCTGATTATGAATGGGCCGGCAGCAGAAACAGCGAAGCCGATCCAAGCTGAACTTCCAGGGGCAGGGGGGGAAGGGGTGTTATGTACTCAGAAGACACACACACTCAGTACTCAAAAGACACACACATTCCCCTCACAACTATAAGGAATCCCCGGCAGCCGTTGACAGCCGTCAAAAGGCTGCTGCGGCATTCCCCCCCACAGACGTGGCAACCGGCCGATTCTGACAGCTGTCAAACTGCCGCGCATGCGCAGTACACTGACAGCTGTCAAACCGGCCGATTCTGACAGCTGTCAAACTGCCACGCATGCGCAGTACACTGACAGCTGTCAAACTAAGCTTAACCGCGCATGCGCAGTCCAGCCGGAGCTGTCAAAGCTGCCAGCTGGCCCCAGCAACAACCCGCTTAGCACCTTTTATGCACGAGGTGCCTGCCTCATTCATGCCCTGGAGCACAAGGAAGATTGCCAGAAGCAGTGGCAGAGGCGCCTTCCCACTTGATAAGGTGGCTCTCTGGGCTCAATTCCAGCCACCCCCTTCCCACCTGGACTGCTCCTTCAATCAGTTACTCAGGCATGGTAGCCCCCTCACCTTCGAGAAGCCTCATCCAACTCTACGTAGGGGAGTGTGGAAGATGAGAAGAAAAGCGTGAGTCCAGGTGAGAATATCAATGATGGTGGCTTGGGAGGGGGGATCATGGCAGTGTCATTGGCAGCTCCCCCACACCCAACCCATTTCCCCAGCCAGCTCGATACAATGCTGGGCAGAAACACACACCCCACATGCCCCATCTGACCCATGCACCTTCTTTCCAGCAGTCCTCTGTCTGCTCCTGCCACATACAGTCCCAAGAAGAAAAGAGGTTTGTGAGCAGTTCCACAAACAAAAGCTTGTGGGCAGTCCCACAAACAAAAGAAGTTCAAACAACCAATTTCCACCTCACAAGATCTTTTTTTTTTAGTGAGAAGTTGGAATGATTGATTGAACTCCCACTTTTGGGGGGGCTGCAAATGGCGGAGGTCTGGGAGCCGCAGCAGAAGGCTGAAAGAGCTGCATGCAGCTCCAGAGCTGCGAGTTGCCAACCTGTGGACTAGCCAAACCCAAGTCCTACAGCGGTTCTTCATTTCTTTTAATCTCCAGGCCTTTGATCATTTTCTCTGAACTTTTTCCTAAGTTTCAACATCTTTTTTGTAGTATGATGACCAAAACTGGTTGCAGTATTCCAGGTGTGGTTTTATTAGGGTTTTATAAAGCAGTAATAATACTTCATGTGATCTTGATTCCATGCCTCTGTTTATACAACCCAGGATTGTATTAGCTTTTCTGGCAGCTGCTGCTGCACACTGCTGGCTCATATTTAAGTGATCATCTATTAGGACTCCAAGGTCCCTCTCACAGTTACTGTTTTTGAGCCAGGTCTCGCCTTAGATTTTTTTCCTGCCTAAATGTAAAACTGCATTTCTGCACATTAAAATTCATTTTGTTGGATAGGGTCCATTGTTCAAGTTTGTCAAGATCTTTTTGGATCCTGAGCTTGTCTTCTGGGGTGTTGGCTATTCCTGCCAGTTTAGTGTCATCAGCAAATTTGATGAGTTCCCTTTCCATTTCATCATCAAAATCATTTATGAAAATATTAAAGGGTACAGTACTTCTCTCCATGTGGATGTAGTACCATTGAGGACTACTTGCTGAGTACAGTTTGTCAGCCAGCTACAGATCCATCTGATGGTGATGTTGTTTATCCCACCTTTTTCTAGCTTACTAAGAAGTAGATTGTGGTCTACTTTGTTAAATGACTTGCTGAAGTCTAAATATACTATGTCCACAGCATTTCGCTGGTCAACCAATTTAGTCACTTTATCAAAGAATAAAATAAGATTGGTTTAGCATGATCTGTTTTTAACAAACCCATGCTGGCTACTATTTATAACTTTGTTTGCTTCTAGTTGTTCACAGATCTGTTTTTGGATTATCTTTTCCAGGATCTTTCCAGGTATTGATGTTAGACTGATTGGTCTGTAGTTTCTAGGATCTGTTTTTTTTCCCCCTTTCTTGAAGATGGGAACCATATCAGCCCCTTTCCATCAGTTACTTCCCTGGTGCTCCAGGATTTTTGAAGAATATGGTGTAATGGTTTTGAGATAATATCTGCCAACTCCTTCAGGACTCTGGGATGTAACCTGTTGGGTCCTTCCCTCTCATTGTCCCATCCTTCCTTCCTTCCTTTCCTGCCATTGTCTCCCTGGTGCCTGGAGTCCTGGGTGAAAGGGAAGCACTCAGAACATCTCAGCCCGTGAGGCAAAACAATCACCCGGGATGCCAGGACACCTCCAATTTCACAAATCATTGGGTCGAGGTTGGAGGAGAGAAACAGCAGCAAAGTCACCACGGCAAAGTGATTACAAAGTAGCTGGATGGGCTTGCATCAGGAACTTCCCATCCAGGATTATTTACTTTCTTCTGCTGCAGGTGCTTTCCAAAAATGAACACCCAAAAAACTGATAATAATAATAATAATAATAATAATAATAATAATAATAATAATAATAATAATAATAATAATAATAATAATAATAATAATAATAATAATTTTATTTATATACCGCCCTTCTCCCGAAGGACTCAGGGTGGTGAACAGGGCAGACATATAAAAAATACAAAAATACAAAAGTTAAAAAATATTAAACATATGCCCAAACTAAAAACAGTAAATACATATATTAAAAATGACAATAAAAAACCCAACCCATCCCCCATCAGGCCAAGCCGGCTTCTTCAAATAAATGTGTCTTCAGCTCGCGACGGAAGGAGTGAAGGTCGGGCGCCATCCGGAGCTCAACCGGCAACCGATTCCATAGTTCCGGGGCGCCCACAGAGAAGGACCTCCCCCTGGGGGCCACCAACCAACATTCTCTGATCGGTGGCACCCTGAGGAGGCCCTCTCTGTGGGAGCGTACAGGGCGGAGGGAAGTTGATGCCGGCAGCAGGTGCTCCCTAAGGTACTCCGGCCCCATGCCATGTAGGGCCTTAAACACCATTACCAGTACCTTGAATCTCACCCGGAAGACAACTGGTAACCAATGCAGCTCACGGAGCAGAGGTGTAACATGGGAGTATCGGGAGTCTCCCAACACAACTCTCGTGGCTGCATTCTGTACCAGTTGGAGCCTCCGGGTGGTCCTCAAGGGCAGCCCCATGTAGAGAGCGTTGCAGTAGTCCAGGCGAGAGGTCACGAGCGCATGAGTGACCGTACATAGGGCATCCCGGTCTAGATAGGGCCGCAACTGGCGGACCAGGCAAACCTGGGCGAAGGCCCCCCTAGTCACGGCCACCATGTGATCTTCCAAAGTAAGCCGTGAATCTAGGAGGACTCCCAAGTTGCGAGCCCTATCTACGGGGGTAATAGTTCACCCCCCATGAAAAGAGATGGAATATTCTGAATATCCCGGGATACCGGCACGAACAGCCACTCAGTCTTGTCAGGGTTGAGTTGAAGTCTGTTCCTCCCCATCCAGACCTGAACCGCCTCCAGGCAACGGGACATCACGTCGAGGGCATCACTGGGGTGGTTTGGGGTCGAAATAAAAAGCTGGGTATCATCGGCGTACTGATGATACCCAACTCCAAAACCACGAAGGATCTCACCCAGTGGTTTCATGTAGATGTTGAACAGGAGAGGCGAGAGGACCGACCCCTGAGGAACTCCACAAACGAGAGACCTTGAGGTCGACCTCTGCCCCCCTGCCAACACCGACTGCGAACGTCCCAGGAGATAGGAGGAGAACCACTGCAAAACTGTGCCTCCCACTCCCAATCCCCTGAGATGGCGCAGCAGGATACCATGGTTGATGGTATCGAACGCTGCTAAGAGGTCTAATAGGATTAGCACAGAGGAATGTCCCTTGTCCTGAGCCCTCCAGAGATCATTCACCAGAGCGACCAATGCCGTCTCTGTGCTGTACCCGGGCCTGAAACCCGATTGGTACGGGTCTAGATAATCCGCTTCATCCAGGACCAGAGGGAGCTGATGCGCCACCACACTCTCAACAACCTTCGCAAGAAAGCGAAGGTTGGAGACCGGACGAAAGTTATTCAACACAGCTGGGTCCAAGGGAGGCTTCTTGAGGAGAGGTCTCACCACCGCCTCTTTCAAGATGGCGGGGAAACTACCCCCACTCAAAGAGGCAGATATAACCACCTGGAACCAGCCTCGTGTCCCCTCCCGAGCCGCATAAACCAGCCAGGAAGGGCACGGGTCCAATAAACATGTGGTGGAGCTCAGCCTCCCCATAATCCTGTCCACTTCCTCCAGAGTCACAGAATCAAACTCCTCCCAGGTAATATCGACAAGACCGCCCGTGTCCTGATCGTCAGACTCTGCCCAGTCAGAGTCCAGACCGGTCCAAATCCGAGCGATTTTGTCTGACAGATGTTGGCTAAACTCCTCGGCACGACCCTGCAAGGGTTCCTCCCTCACCTCCTGATTAAGGAGGGAGCAGGTCACCATAAACAGGGCGGCCGGGCAATTATCTGCGGACGCGATAAGGGTAGCGAAGTGATTAGACCTCGCCGCCCTTATCGCAGCGAGATAAGACCTAATGTAGGTTCTTAGTCGCAATTGGTTGGATTCGGATCGGCTGGATCTCCAACAGCTCTCTAGGCCCCGTCTCCGACGCTTCATCTCCCGAAGCTCCGCGGTAAACCATGGAGATCAATGGGATCTGCACCGGGTCAGGGGCCGCAAGGGTACAACTCAGTCGAGAGCCTCCGTGGCTGCCCTTTCCCAGGCTTCCACTAAGGCATCCACCGAGTTGTGAGCTAAGGAGGCAGGTGGGGACCCCAGTGCTGCGTGGAACCTCTCAGGGTCCATTAAGCGCCTGGGGCAGTACCATCTAGTTGGTTCCACACACCCACGGTGGGGAGTGGCAAAACGGAAGACCAGCCGCAGGAGATGATGATCGGTCCATGACAGAGGCATAACAATTGGGGAGCCCCCACCAAGGTCATCTAACCACCATCCAGATAAGAAAATCAGGTCAATAGCACAGTCCTCCAATCCCTACTTCCCTCTCCCCTCCTTCCAAAAACCTTCAGCCTTTTATTTCCTCCCAAAGACAAAAACTACCATACCTCTTACCATAGACCCCTTGTCCCCTAATGTACACTGCACAGAGAGACTGGGCTGGGTGAGACGAACTGGCAAGAAGCCAAACCTGCCTGGGTGTATGCAGAGGCAGTGGCGAGCACCTGGCACCTGGCATCCCAGATGAAAGGGAAGCACTCAGAATGCAGTCAGCCTGTGGGGCAAAACAGTCCAGATGCCAGACACCATGCACTTGCTGCCATCTCTACATGTACACAGGCAGGTTCAGCTTCTTGACGATTCACCCCGCCCAGCCCAGCCTCTCTGTGCACTGAGGAGAATGCGCTGCTGCTTGCCAAAACCAGGCAGGCTAGGGTCTGGGTGGCATAGCACAGGTAATGTGGACTATCATGCCGTGACCTTTCCCTAGCTGAGTTTCTCACCTGTTTGTCACTGCCCAGACTGTTTTTTATCCTCTCCTCTCTCGCCCCTCCTCCTCCTCCTTCTTTTCTCTGTGGTGTAGTTCCAGCTGACTCTTCCTTCTCCTCCCAATTCTTAGTCTTTTTTTTCTCTCTCTCCCACCCAAACTGCCTCCTTTTATATCTCTTCCTGTCTCTGCCCCCTCCTCTTCCTTTCTCTTCTGGGTGTTCCGGAAGTGCTGCTCATGGAGTCTTTGCCTCACCCCAGCAGCCCTGCAGCTCCTGAGGATTCTCTCATGGCAAGTCCTGTGCTGTGCTGCTTTGGCTCATTCCCACCGCTGCTATCCTTGGCTGGGCTGGGCAGGGCTGTGTACCACCTGCCATATGCCAATGTACCACCGGTGGTATGTGTACCACCAGTTGAAAAACCCTGAAGTAGGGGATTGAGTATTCCTTTCCACCAATTGTCTACAGTCGTTGCAGTCCTCCAAGAAGTTAGGACCTTTGTTGGACCTTTTCCAGTGAAACATATTATCAATCCTGTGAGTGACTGTTGAGCTTGATTTACCAAAGAATCTGTGGAAAATCCATCCTGTTTTTCATTGCAGTTTGCTCAAGCCAGAAGCTACATCCAATCTCAGTGCCTGCTCCCATCATGGTTGAGGGTGAACAACATTTTGAGATCAGAGACATTTCAGACTCTTGCACACACCATGGGGTGGCACAGTATCTTGTTGCATGGAAGAATCTCCCTTCTGCCCAAAATGAGTGGGTTTATAAAAGACATATTAGAGAACCTAAACAGTTACAACATTTCCATTCTAAATATCCTGATAAACCTCATTGTCTTTTTGAATTATTGTTCCATTTCCCTTCTTGTTTTCTAGGTGGATTTCCCATTCTTCTAGGGGGGCTGTATGTCAGGTCCCCAAACCTTATTCTTTACCTTGCATATCTATTCTACTTTTGGGGCCTGCCATTCTGTTGGGACCGGGGGGGGGGGGCTTTGCATTAGCTTGGAATGACTTTCACTTTCCATTCTTTCTTGCTGCCTTCATCCCTTTGAGAAAGGAATGTGTCTCTCTTATCAGAGAGATGTTTACAAAGAAACAAAAGTGGAGAAGACCTTGAGATGCATGCCAACTGTTCCAGTTAACTGCTCTTCAGACCACCTGTGGATTGGCTGGATTTTAAATGGACATTATGATTTTGGTGGGAGGAGGAATATTGCTTGCTTAACTATACCATTTTAGCAGGCTTTTCTCCAGATCTTGCTTTGACTTCCCTATTGTCACTGACCCCTAATAAAAGTATCCTTTTGAGACAATGCCTGTTTCAAGAGTTCTGCTTTCTTGGGTGGTTAGTTGAATTGGATCCTTATACTTCCATTGTTTGGTGCTCTGGCCTCTTGTCATTTTCTCTGCCAGCTCCATTTTGTTCTTTGGTGCTTGGGTCTTTTAAGCCTCATTGCTGCTCTGGTAAGGCTTGCTGTTCAGCTTCCCAGTTGGCTCAGCTCTGCTGTCTGGTCTGCTCCACTCAGCTGGCCACTTGGCTTTAGAGATCAGAGCTCTTTAGCTCAAAGCTCCTCTGTTGCTGCTGCATTCCTTCCTTTCACTGATTCTGCTGCTGCATTTCTCCCCTCCATAGTTTTTAGCCACCACCAATTTCTCACAGCTGACATATTGCTCTGCCTCTTTGTCCTTCAACAGACCAGATGGGCTTCCAGGCTAGTATGAAGCGGGGGGGGGACTGCTGATCTCACTGGGGAGGGAATGTTGATCAAGTCCTCCACAAGTCCTCCACCTGGGACAAGTCACTGAGGAGGGTTGAGGGGCTGGAAAGGTGCAGGGGGACAGCTGTGGTAGTCAGGCTGCCTCTAGTTCAGGGCTTTTCAACCTTTTCACAGATTGTACCACTTTTAGGATATGGCAACATTTGAGTACCACCAGTCACCTAGCAAGGTGTCAAAAACTTGATGACCAAAAAAAGGGAAAAAAGTGATGAAGTACAGGTAGTCCTTGACTTACAACAGTTTGCTTAGTGACTGTTCAAAGTTACAATGGCACTGAAAAAAGTGCCCCCCAAGCCACAGCGAAGCAAGTCACCTGCCTGCCTGCCTGCCCGGTGGCGCTCTTCCTCCTGTCCGAGATTTTTATTGTTGTGAGCATTTCAGTTGAGGATTGGCAGTGGGGGTGTGTGTTTGGTTTTTATTCCCCCCCATCTGCTGGGTGGTTGCAGCAGGTTTTGGTCCCTTCACGTGACCCTGGGACACTGTGACCATCATAAATATGAACCAGTTGCCAAACATCTGAATGTAAATCACAAGACTCTGTGGATTCTGCAACATTCCAGCTGAACAGTGCTTCTTCTGGGCTCAGCAGAAGCACCAGGATCAGCACCAAGCTCCAGCTGGAGCCTGGCGTTGATCCTGGTGCTTCCGCTGAGCCCTGACAGCCCTGCAGCTCCAGCCATCTCTCGCTCAGGCTTGTGCAGTGCTGCCACCGGTTCAGCTCATTCTGCTCCCCCACTAACACTTTTCTAGGATGGTCGCGTACCACCTGCCAGGTGCCAATGTACCACAGGTGTGCCCGTACCACTGGTTGAAAAGCCCTGCTCTAGTTTGCTAGGCCCTGGGTCGGGATGCCTGGCTGCCCCCTTGAGCTGGGCTCCCTAGATTAGAATATGGGTCTAGGCCAGGGGTGTCAAACTCACAATGTCATGTGATGTATTGTGACTTTTTTTTGCCATTGCCGGCAATGGGGTGGGCACGGTTTTGCTATGAGGGCATCCGGCCCATGGGCCAGCAGTTTGACACCTCTGGTCTAGGCTATTCCTGAATATACTGTGACCCACCAGTTTACTACCTCCAACAGAGGCTGTTGTCTGCTTCTTGTCTGCTGTTCAGCCACCAATTCACTGCTCTAATTTGCCTCTTTTCTAGTGTTGGGCTGCTTAGTTGGGCTCCTGAGCTGGATCTGTTGTTCTGTTGCCAGCTGCCTCCGACTCCATGTGTAGCCATTCATTCACTGTGCTGCTGTTTTGCTGGTGTTTTTCTCCTTATTTCCTCCAATTTCTTCTTTTCCTTTATCCTTTCTACCTTCCTTATCTAACTTTCTGCTCCTTTTTCCTCCCTTTTTCCTCCTCTCCTTGTACCTTCCTATTTAGTTTAGTAATTTCTCTCACCGTGATTTGATACTGCTTCCTACACTGCTGCCATCTTGCTTTTGCTTTGAATGCTATTATATGATCACTGGTTTCAGAATATAATGTGTTTATGAGCAAAAGTGATGGGACTAGAGGTGTAGAAATCCCAGTGGCCACTAGAAAACACAAAGACATAAAAACCGGCCACATAGTAGTTATTTGTATTTTTGCAAAATGTATTCCTAGGTGGAATCATAGAAAAGATAGCAATCACCAAAAAGTAGATACTTTTAATCTATAGCTGTTCATTTCCCAAGAGAAGTCTGGCAAGGCTGTATACTATCACCCTGCCTATTTAACTTATATGCAGAGCACATCATGAGAAAGGCAGGGCTAGATGAATCAAAAGTTGGAATTAAGATTGCCGGGAGAAATATCAACAACCTAAGATATGCAGCTGATACCACTCTAATGGCAGAAAGTGAAGAAGAACTAAAGAGCCTCTTGATGCAGGTGAAGAAGGAGAGTGCAAAACTTGGGTTGAAACTTAACATTAAGAAAACCAAGATCATAGCATCTGGCCCTTTCAATTCCTGGCAAATAGAAGGGGCAGAAATGGAGGTAGTGACAGATTTTATTTTCCTGGGCTCCAAGATCACCGCAGATGGGGACTGCAGCCAAGAAATTAAAAGACGCTTGCTCATGGGGAGGAAAATCATGGCAAATCTAGACAGCACACTAAAAAGCAAAGACATCACCCTGCCAACAAAAGTGCTATGGTCTTCCCAGTTGCAATGTACGGCTGTGAAAGTTGGACCATAAGAAAGGCTGAGCGCCAAAGAATTGAGGCCTTTGAACTATGGTGCTAA
This sequence comes from Vipera ursinii, assembly GCF_947247035.1. Taxonomy (NCBI): domain Eukaryota; kingdom Metazoa; phylum Chordata; class Lepidosauria; order Squamata; family Viperidae; genus Vipera; species Vipera ursinii. The sequence goes on from NC_139515.1 coordinate 31,009,003, forward strand.
AGAAGACTCCTGCGAGTCCCTTGGACTGCAAGATGTTCAAACCGGTCAGTCCTAAAGGAGATCAACTATGACTGCTCTTTAGAAGGCCAGATCCTGAAGTTGCAACTCAAATACTTTGGCCACCTAATGAGAAGGAAGGACTCACTGGAGAAGAGCCTAATGCTGGGAAAGATTGAGGGCAAGAGAAAGGGACGACAGAGAATGAGGTGGCTGGATGGAGTCACTGAAGCAGTAGGCATAAGCTTAAATGGACTCCAGGAGATGGTAGAGGACAGGAAGGCCTGGAGGAATGTTGTCCATGGGGTCATGATGGGTTGGACACGACTTCACAACTTACAACAACAACAAATTGAATACTGCAATTAGTGATGAGAAAAATGAATAATATATTAATTTTGTAAGTATAAATTAGATTTTAAACTACAGCAGAATAATGAGCTTTTACTCTCTGACCAGCAACTGATATATTCAGGTATGTTAAATATTCCTTTGATCTTTATTTAATGTAGCATTACCCCCTCAGAGGCTGCCAAAGCCCAGGCCCTCCCAGCCCCACTCCCCTCTGTCACGCTCAGCAGTTGTGCTCTCAAGGTGTTAATAAAGTGTCTTTTCCAGCAGGAGCTCATGCGAAGCAAAGAGGTGGCAGATTCTCATCGTCAAGTGGGGGGGAACCCCAGCTCCAGGCAGCACTGGGAACACAAACGAAGGTGGTCATCATTCTGCAGTAACAGCTCGCCTTGCAAGGGCAACTCCCCACAATGTCTATAACTTGCACAAGTAATAGTAAACAAAGTTTGGGTCACCGCTAGTCTCCAAAGCAGTAGCAACCAGCCTCTCCTTCTCTTCTGTCGTTGCTTGCAGACCCAGGTCTCATCAGTGTCAAAACCCCCTCCCCCTTTCCTTTATTGTTGAAACCCCAGCAACTTTCTCTCTCCTCTCTCTTTCTCTTGCCTCCCCAATAATATATATATACATTGTTATATTATGTGATGTGATGTGATGTGATGTATAGAATATATGAGTATGTTATGAGGTAAATCGCTGACAGCTTCTTGACAGTTCAAAGCACACATGCGGCAGCTTGTTGACAGCTCTCAGCTGTCAAAGCAGCTGCCGGTTGACTGCGCATGTGCGGCAACCTGTTGACAGCTACAAGCTGTCAAAACAGCCGCCAGCTGATTGGTACGAGTTTCCGCGGCAGGAGAAGGCACTGTCAGGATTGGGCAAGGGTCCGCCGGCTCGGGTATAAAAGGGCAACCTAAACACGCTGTCAGCTGTCCGGTTCCACACTAAATAAATCGTTCTTGACTGCAAGCCAGCTGTCTCTTCGTGGTCATTAAGCCTGCGCTATATTACACTGGCGACGAGGATGGGATTTACTGCTTTGCAGAGCTGAAGTCACAGGGCCATGGAAAGAGAACCTCTTCCACCGGCTCGACCGCGAAGTCACTCGCTGAAGTCACTGGGCTATGGAAGAAGAAATCTTCCCACCAACTCTCTCGCGAAGCAGTAATCAGGACCAGGACAGTATGGCCAACCTCGGACATAGTTTCCTTAAAATTAAGACCGGAGGTTTTACCAGTCAGAATTAAGGCTAGAAGAGTCCCGTTCGCTCTCAAAAGCAAAATTGAGAGCGAACTGGACCGGCTGGTAAAACTTGGGGTACTAGAACCAGTGGAGGGGGGAAATTGGGAAACCCCTATCATTACCCCGGTTAAGCCTAACGGAGAAATAAGGATCTGTGCTGACTATAAGGCAACCCTTAACCAAGCATTAAATCCACATGCTTACCCAGTCCCCGCAGTGAAAGACGTCCTCTCTGCAATTCGGTCCGGCGCCATCTTTGCTAAGCTTGATCTGGCGCAAGCGTACTTACAGCTCCCTATCACCAAGGAAACAGCAGATGCACAAACCATTGTGACACAGCATGGGGCTTTTAAAGTAAATCGCCTTCAGTTTGGCATTTCAGTGGCTCCAGGCATTTTTCAAGAAGTAATGGAAAAAACCTTAAAGGGAATTCCCGGGGTTTGCCCCTATTTCGATGACATACTAATTGCTGGGGAATCGGAAGGAATTTTAGCGGAGAGACTGCAGGCTGTTTTAAGCAGATTCTGTACTGCAGGTGTCACGCTAAAAAGGGAAAAATGCTCTATTGAAGTGACTTCCACTGAGTTCCTGGGTTACAGGATTGATGCTCAGGAAATCCACCCCACCAATTCCAAGGTAAATGCCATTAAATCTGCCCCAACTCTAAAAAAATAAAATGGAATTGCAAGCTTTTTTGGGGCTTCTACATTTTTATCATACCTTCCTTCCCCATAAGGCGACCATTGCTGAACCCCCTACACAGATTACTAGACAAAGGGGCTCCTTGGAAGTGGTCTTCACTGCATGACACTAGTTTCAGGCATCTAAAAACCTTACTCTCCAGCAACTCCACTATCACCCTTTTTAAAGAGGAAAAGCCTCTGTGTATAGCTTGTGATGCCTCCCCCTACGGGATTGGAGCAGTTCTAAGTCACTTACTGGAAGATGGGGTACAAAAACCTATTGCATTTTACTCAATAACACTTTCCAAGGCTGAATGTAATTATGCACAGATCGACAAAGAAGCATTAGCAATCGTAGCTAGTGTAAAAAAAATTCACAACTACTTATATGGTCGGCAGTTTACAATTTTTACAGATCACAAACCCTTGTTGGGACTATTCACCTGTGATAAACAGACACCTCAAATCCTGTCTCCCAGGATCTTGAGGTGGTCAACATTCTTATCCGCTTATACGTTTAAACTAGTCCACAAGCTGGGGAAAGAAATGTGTCACGCAGATGAGTTGAGCACACTGCCCTTGCCAGGGAACGACCCCAACCCTGCACCAGCAGGGAACATTCTAGCAATCCAGGAACTGCCCAAATGCCCACTGTTAGCTAAAGACATCGCAGCAGCAACAGCTACAGACAAAATTCTTAGTAGAGTGCTGACCTGGGTTGCCTCAGGATGGCAGGCTAAAAGCCCAGGAACTGAGTTCCAAGCTTACTTTACAAGATGACAGGAACTGTCTTCCCATCTGGGGTACATACTCTGGGGCAACAGAGTAATTGTCCCTGACAAACACAGAACTAAGGCTCTCCACACACTACATGAGGGCCACCCAGGGGTAGTTAAAATGAAGGCATTGGCCTGAAGCTATGTGTGGTGGCCGGGTCTAGACAAAGACATTGAAACACATGTGGCCGGGTGCTATCTCTGTCAACAAGCCAGGCCAGCACAACCTCAAGCCCTGGTTCACAAATGGGAAACAACCCGAAATCCTTGGTCCAGAATACACTTAGATTTTGCGGGGCCTTTCCAGGGACAAATATTCCTAACAGTGGTGGACAGTTATTCAAGATGGCTGGAGGTCATCCCTGTTACCAGCATGACCACTGCTGCTACTGTACAAGTACTAAGGGGGCTTTTTGCCACTCATGGCCTCCCTGACGTTCTGGTCTCAGACAATGGACCCCAATTTACTTCTAATGATTTCCAGATTTTCACCAGGGACAACTCAATTAGGCACATCACTTCTGCTCCATTCCACCCATCTTCTAATGGCCTGGCTGAAGTTATGGTGAAATCCACAAAAGACGCACTATGCAAAATCATCAGAGGTAACTGGCACTGTTGCTTAGCCCAGTTTTTATTGGCCCAGCATTCCACCCCTTGCACGGCCACAGGGAAGTCTCTGGCAGAACTACGTTGGGGTCATCGGCTTGTGACCAGACTGGACAGAATGCATCCGGACAGGGTGGCAGCTGAGGTTAAACAGCCCATTCCTCACAAGACCTTTGTCAGTGGTCAACTTGTGTGGGCAAGGAACTGTGGGGAAGGGAACAAATGGTTACAGGGGGTCGTAGTTGATCAAACAGGTCCCTTGTCGTACATTATTGATATGGGTGGGGGCCGCCACATAAGGAGGCATGTAGATCAACTCAGGAAGTTGGGGGTACAAAACCCATCACCACCTATGGGAAATAACGGGACACAAGGGCAACTGAACCCCACTATTTCGGATTATATGCCCCCAAACCTGATATTCCTACACAAGCAGACCTAACTTACAGGGACTTGGGGGCCGAACCAATACAACCACCTTCTTCTCTCATTCAGGGGGAAGGGGAGCAGAATACCAGAATACCCCTCTGTCGTTCCTGCAGAACCAGAAGGCCCCCTGCTTATCTAAAGGATTATGAATGGTCCAAAAACAATAAGAGAGAACACAAATAAGGAGTTCACGTCCACAGAGCAAAGTTAAATAAGACATGTTATTCATTCCAGTTTTTGGGGGGTGGGTAAGGGGTGTTATGTTATGTTATGTTATGTTATGTTATGTTATGTTATGTTATGTTATGTTGTTATGTTATGTTATGTTATGTTATGTTATGTTATGTTATGTTATGTTATGTTATGTTATGTTATGTTATGTTATGTTATGTTATGTTATGTTATGTTACATGATGTTATGTATAGAATATACGAGTATGTTATGAGGTAAATTGCTGACAGCCTCTTGACAGTTCAAAGCACACACGCGGCAGCTTGTTGACAGCTCTCAGCTGTCAAGGCAGCTGCCGGTTGACTGCGCACGTGCTGCAACCTGTTGACAGCTACAAGCTGTCAAAATGGCCACCAGCTGATTGGTCCGAGTTTCCGTGGTGGGAGAAGGCGCTGTCAGGATTGGGCAAGGGTCCGCTGGCTCGGGTATAAAAGGGCAAACTAAACACACTGTCAGCTGTCCGGTTCCACACTGAATAAATCGTTCTCGACCGCAAGCCAGCTGTCTCTTTGTGGTCATTAAGCCTGCGCTACATTACATATATAGTCCTTAATTACTTTAAAAATATGAATCCCAGGTATATTCATATTAGCAGTAGAGAAATCATTGACCTCCAGGATAAATGTAAAAAACTGTTTATTTGCTAAGCTTTCATTGGTCCCCTGCCAACATCATCAGAGTAAAAAACGAGAGGTTTGAAAGTCTGCTTATAAAGCTGGCTGTTTCAGTGCTCTGCTCATTGAGCGTGTCACCAGTCTGTCTGTCTGTCTGTCTGTCTGTCTGTATGTATGTATGTATGTATGTATGGTAGGTTTTTATACCTTCTTGGGCTTTGTATTTGAGGTTGTTTCTATTCCTGTGCAATGTACTTTGTTCTGAGCTTCAGTGTACCCTTTTGGTATTCTAATGGTGATCCTATTATGTCCTAAAGTTCATGCTCCTTTGTCTTTGTTTTTCTAAACCCATCAGCTCAAACCTTCTCTAGGGCTGTGGCTGAAGGCATTTTGCTTATGAATCTGCATTTCTAAAAGCTGGCCTCTACTTGGAGAAAGATGACTGGGGGCTGGTTTCTGCCTAAGATTTTTCTCCATTATTCCTTTGGGGAAATATAATATTCTGCCTTTTTTAATATCCCCCAAAATATTTCCTTCTCTAGGAGGGTGTGTGTGTGTTGACTTCCAACAGTAGGACTTAGTTTAGCTTATATGCTAAATATGCTCATCTCCTAGTTTTAGTGTAGCAGAACCATGCTTTCCAAAGGACCTGATAAAATATGAGTGCCTCTTACCTTTTGCCTAAGATGGATTCCTTAGATGATGGCAGCACAGCTTGGAGAAGAAATAGCAGTAAAGAAAGCAGAAGTTGGCCTGTGGCCCATTCAGGCTTCAAGTGCAAGGGAAAATTTCCCATGAAACTCCAGGCCCCAACAAAGCAAAGTTTGTGATCAAGCAAAAAGTTCAACTCCCATTTTGGGAACTCAGCTTGGCAGGTCTCAGTTGAAAGTGTGACTACACAATAAATATACTGTGGGATTCAGAGACCAGTCATCGCAGAGTGTCCAAAATGTCTGTCTGCCTACGCAAAGTTTATTGTCTTTTATACAGTTTTAACAAGCAGGAAATAACGCACAGCAAAAGCATTGTTTATTGATGTACTCCCTAGTCAATCTTAGAGAACATCCGAACATCCCAGCCAGGGCAGAGTCTCTCATATCTAGCTGGTTCCTGGCAGTCCTTGGCAGTGCTAATTGGAATGAGCTCATAGACATGTGGATAACAGGATACTAAGGCAGGCAGTTTGCTGCACACGGTCCCTTCATATCCTTGACCTCCATCTCTACAATGTACATGTAGTAATTTTCCATTTGTGCTAAAGGAATAGGCATATAGAGGCACTTAGCTAAGGTACTTTTAGGAATGGAGATGTAGTAAACTGGAGGAATAGAGAGGAACTATATACACCGACTCAAAGCATACTTTTAGAATAGTGCACATTATTGTAGAATAGCATATACAGTAGTTTATGAATAACATTCAATTTATATAAAGGTTTATTCTTTATAAAAACCCTAGAGTTAGTATTTTAAAGTATAACTATGAACCATGTTTCCTAAAACCCTTGGAGTTGAATTTTTATTCCTCACAAAAAGGATATGCAGGTCAAAAGGAAACCATGGCTTCACATGTTCTCAAGGCCCTTCACTTCAGCCCACAGCCCATTTTTAGAGAAAAAATGAAAGACTTAATTTAAAAGATCTCCTGAAAATTCTGCTGCATCACCTCTGATGTGACTCTTCAGCCCCTCATAGTCTTTAGTTCCAAAAAGGAAATCAGCATGCAGTACAAATCTACTATTTTATTGTCCCTCCTTTCAAACATGAAACTTCCAAGTATCCCTGAATAAATCCCAGAGGAAGAGAGATGAGTCTCTCATCCCATTTAAAGTACAGTAATGGCTGAAATTTGTCAGAATGCTAGAAAATCTGATCAAAACATTCCCCATTCTCTATTTTTTTTAAAAAAAAGTTCAGTGGAATCAAGCCTGTGAAGCATCAGAGGAAGGGATGCATACCATGTGATTTTAAAAGACAACAAAACCTTCTCAGTTTTAAACAGAGAAAAGCAAATAGTCCAGAGCTGGTAATGCCCTGTTTGGTTCTGCAACCAAGGCACCATTCAGAGATTCACCAGTTTTCATGGGTAGTCACCTCTATTTGTAGACAAGCAACTTAAAGGGCGTGGGTGGGGGTGGGGAGGAAAGGGCGGCAATAGGGAGCCAAGGAACATAAAAAGGATTCATATTCAATATTTCTGTATAGAGGAAGAGTCTGAGTTAAGAAGCACAATGACAGTCATCTAAAAATAACTTAAATCACAAGAAATAAGTATTGTTAATAATAAGCAGCAATATCTGATAGAGGAAGGTGACAACCTGCTGTAAAAATAAATTTGAAAATAATCAGTAAACTGTGGGATATGGTTGACAACTATAAGGTGCCATCTAGTGGCTCATTGTAAAATCAAGACCTTATCAGCATCAGGGATAAAGCTGGCTTCATAAAGCTAGTCCCTTTGTTCAGTCAGGTGTTTAAATGAATCTAGAACCTTCTGCTTGTATTCTTTGTATTAACCTTTTGAAATATCTTGTCATTTTCTGTCTAAATATGAGGGAGTAATTTAGAAAAGAATGTTTTTAGCATAAACAGGATTATCCACCCAGTGAGGATTGTAACTGCATTAAACAGCTGGCTTCCCTATCCAGTTGAATTAAATGACAGTGTTTTTGTTTGGCATTTCATGTAGATTGTATTGACTGGCATGTGATAAGACTCTCCTAAAACAATATTTTCCCAATCATTTTGAAAGTTTGGGCAGTTTCTACAATATTTTAAACATTAAATGCATTTATGAATTTACCAATACAAATCCCTAAAATGATAAGATTGTTTTAACTGGTACTCAAAATGCCATTACACTTAAGCACTCACCCAAACCTGCTTTTTGTATTGCCTTTAGTACTGACTTCCAAATCTTTAAGGAGGATTAAGGTGTACAAAATTGAGAATCTTCATCTTGAAAATCAATCTAATATGTTGGAATTATTGAAAAGGCAACTATTAGAATTATCTAAGTCATTTTTTTGTCTTAAAAAATCAAAAGCATTTATCTATTTAAACTATTTCTAAGCTATCCTCTAATATATTTGTCTTTCCACATAAAGTTGAGCAAAATCAATACTGTGACTACATAAATGCTAAGTATTGAACCATTTAAATACAACAATTAAAGTGACAGTATTTAATAGTTCAGCAACACAGCTCTTTTGTTATTACCATAATTCCATTAATAAATACATTTTTAAAATCCAGAAATGTTAGTTCCAAGCTTCTTTAAATAAGCATAAATGGAGCCAGTCTTTCCTCTCTCTTTGACCTAATCCCAAAACAAACATGTCATGGCACTATCCCTTTTTAAAAAAAATTGCCCTGACCCTGTGATCTTGTTTTTATATTGTCAATGAGTGATTTAGTCTTAATTAAGTCATCAACTGATTGCAGGTGAAATTAAATTGGTGTTTATAAACCATTCTAAGTTGATAAATGTAAAGGAGTCCTTGCAGATTTTACTTCACTATTTATTGGCAACTATAGGGGGCAGTGCTCATCACCATTTCAAGCCCATTGAGTCAGTGCTGCCTGAAGACATTTCCGCAGTCATGATGTCACAGAGCACTGTTACCTTCCCATTTAAGTGGTACCTATTTATCTACTTGCATTTGCATTCTTTCGAACTGCTAGGCTGGCAGGAGCTGGGGTGAGGACAAGAGCTCACCCCATCACATAGCACTCGAGTCTCAAACCTGGGCTGCCAGCTTCCCAGACAACAAGCCAAGAGTCTTAACCACTGAGCCACAGCACTGCCTCTTTCAAGCTGATTGGGGGGGGGATTTCTTCTCTCCTCTAGTCCTTGGTCAGCCTTCTCTGCTCTTGCCTCTTTCTAAAGAACTAGACACAAAAGAGCTATGTTGGCGATCTATTAAAATTGCACAGATTAGTAATAGGCTGCTTAGCTGGCAGGCCTGTAAGGGTTTTAATTTTATAGTTCCTAACTGATTTAGCACAATCTGAAAGAACAATAATGATCAAATGACAAGACCAAACTCCCATTCATCCCCAAATACAACAAAGAAGAATTTGAAAGTTACACATGTACAGTATATAAAGAAAAGTAAGGAAGAAGAGAACAATCCTAAATAACATTGGTGCTTGTAACTTGGCTCCCCCTTTCTATTCTAATCTGATTTTTGTTTGCTTGTTTTTTCACTTTGCAACAGAAAGGGATCTAGAAGGAGGACCAGGCAGAGCTGAGAGATAACGCTGTAGCCAGACCCAGCAGATTACTGCTATAGTTTTTACATTTGGCAGATATTTTTTTTTTGCTAGCCTAGTGACATGCAAAAGAGGGAGGACAACAAAACTAGAGAAAGCAACCAACAGCTTAATAAAAACAGCATCATTTTCAGATAGATGCAGAATCTGTCACATTGCCATATTATTTGGGATAGCAGTTTATCTCAGTAATAGAGAACATCCCTACATTTTAAGGGAAAAATCTATTTAAGTGTTTGTTTTCTTTTCCCCTCATTAATCCAACATTAATGCAGGAGTTAACAGCTTTTTAGTAAGTGAAAAATGGTTATCATTATATTCATATGTTATTCAAAGACTGTTGACATTTTAGCCCCAAAGATATGAATTATGCCAGCAGATTATGAAATAATAAAACTATGGGTAACCACATGAACATTTGTAGCATATCTCAGCAACCCAAACCACAGAATGGATAAGAGGTTTCTCTACCTTTTATGGCCAAGTCAAGACAAAATCATAATCAATAGTGTCAAAAGCCAGGCCATACCTGCAAATTCAAATGAGATATGAAAAAGATGTTAAAATATCTGGATTTTATAAAGAACACACAGAATTTGATAAGACATTACTGACATCAAATGAAAAAGTGATTATGAAACTTTATAAATATTTGCTAACTTTAAAGATGGAAGAGGAACAAGATAAAGAAACAATGATAACGTAGGCAAAGAACTAGAAAAATGGCAAAGCCTTTGGGAAAATAATTTGAAAATAACAAAAGTGGTACCGTACAAAGAAAATTTATATAAAATGTTCTAAGATGGCATTTAACACCTGTGAAGTTAGCAAAAATGTTTAAAAATGTATCAAACAATTGTTGGAAATGTAAACAAAAACAGGTACTTACTACCATCTTTTGCTCTAAAGCTACAAGATTTAGGTTAAGAATACATACATGGCTAGAGAAAATGATGAAAAAACATATAGAGTTTAAGCCAGAATTATTTTTGTTAGGCATAATTGTAGGTAATTATGAGAAAGAGTGTATATATTTAATTTTAAATATATTAACTGCAGCAAGAATTGTATTCACTCAATATTTGAAAAATGTAGATTTACCAGCGGAAGAAGTGTTAATTAAAAAAATCTTAGAGTGTGCAGAAATGGATAGATTGACATTGAAAATGAAAGAGAAAGAAGACTCAGTTTATTTTAGAGCATGGGATACTTTTTATAATTGGCTAGAAAAAACAAGATAGAGAGAAAGAAACTTAATATGTATTAGTAAACTAGGCATTGAAACCCAGACAATCTGTTGCTGATAATATTTTAAGCAGTTGTGATTTTTAATATATACAGTGCTTTTTTTGTAAAAGAAAAAGGTGCCAGAACTCACACATGTCATACAACCTGCCTTGCCTACCCTACAAGGTTCCATCCAAAAAAGGTGCCGGAACTCCGTTCTGAGCGTTCTATGAGAAAAAAAGCCCTGAGCTATGCCGTGCAGGGCCACCCAAGATGGAAAAGTCATAGCAGAGAGTTCTGACAAAACGTGATCCACTGGAGAAGGAAATGGCAACCCACTCCAGTATCTTTGCCATGAAAACCCTATGGACAGTACTAAAAGGCAAAACGATATGACGCTGGAAGATGAGCCCCTCAGGTCGGAAGGCGTCCAATATGCTACTGGGGAAGAGCAGAGGGCTAGTACTAGTAGCACCAGAAAGAATGAAGTGACTGGGCCAAAGCCGAAAGGATGCTCAGCTGTGGATGTGTAAAGATTTTTTCTCCATAGGAACCTGGAATGTAAGATCCATGAATCAAGGCAAGCTGGACGTGGTCAAACAAGAGATGACAAGACTGAACATCAACATCTTAGGTATCAGCAAATTAAAGTGGACAGGAATGGGTGAATTTAATTCAGATGACCATCACGTATACTACTGTGGGCAAGAATCCCTCAGAAGAAATGGAGTAGCCTTCATAGTCAATAAAAGAGTAGGAAAAGCAATACTGGGATACAATTCTCAAAATGACAGAATGATCTCAGTTCGAATCCAAGGCAAACCATTCAATATCACAGTAGTCCTGGACCTGATGGAGATAATAATGCAATATGGGAAGGTTTCTGGATTTAAGGTTAATATACAAAAAACTAAAATATTGGCTAAAAATATGACAGTATTGCAAAAGGCCCTATTAGAAGGGTTAACTGGATTTGAGATTGTTAAAAGGGTTAAATATTTGGGGGTGTATTTGTCACCCTCAAATGCAAAGTTATATAAAAGTAATTATGAAAAGTTATGGGGAAAAGTTCAAAAAGAATTGGAGAGCTGGAAAAAATTACAATTGTCTTTATTGGGAAGAATTGCAGCAGTGAAAATGAATGTCTTGCCGAAATTTTTATTTTTATTTCAAATGATACCTATTCTTAAAAAGGACTCAAATTTGGAGGAATAGCAAAAGGGTATCAATAAATTTGTATGGGCAGGGAAAAGGCCACGAGTTAAATTTAAGATTATGCAGGATACGCGTGAAAGAGGTGGTCTTAAAATGCCCAATTTTAAATTATATTATGAAGCTGCTGCATTGTCAGCGATAAGTGATTGGATTAATTTAACACAAGGGAGATTATTAAATCTTGAAGGCCACGACTTGTTATTTGGTTGGCATGCATATTTATTGTATGATAAGAAGGTAGATAATGTGTTTAAGGTGCATATTTTAAGACATGCTTTGTTGAGAGTTTGGAAAAAGTATAGACATAAGTTAAATTACAAGATACCTTTATGGGCAATACCGAAACACGCAATAGAAAACATAAATGTTGGGTTCAAACATGATGTGACTACATACAAGGAAATGCTAAGTTTGGAGAAGAACATATGGTGTTTGAAGCCGTATAATTTTCTACGAGAAGAGAAGATTGTTCAAACCTGGTTTCAATATGGGCAATTACGGGCCAGGTGGAAAGAAGATCAGAAAATTGGTTTTTCAATGACTGATGAAAATCTGGTAAAGCAAATTAGAAATCAGGGTCCAGCACATATCAAACAGATATATCTTGCATTGATAGAAATTGACTCAGAAACAGAACTTGTTAAAGATTGCATGATAAAGTGGGCTCAGAATATTCAAGAAGTTATCACAATGGATACTTGGGAAAAGATCTGGGTGAGGAACGTAAAATTTACGCAAGCTCAAAATTTAATAGAGAACTTCTATAAAATGTTTTATAGGTGGCATTTAGATCCTAAAAAGCTTGCAAGTATGTATCCGAACTATCAACTTAAATGTTGGAGATGTGGTGGCGAAGACGCAACATATTTTCATATATGGTGGACCTGTAAAAAGGTTAAAGCTTTTTGGATTAAAATCTGGTGGAATATGCAGAAGATATTTAAGAAAAGGATAAAGTTTTGTCCGCAATTGTTTTTACTGGGCATAATTACTGATACTACTGTTGTGGACACTAAGTTGATGTTGAACTTAATTACGGCAGCAAGACTTTTAGTAGGTCAATATTGGAAGAAGGAGGAACTGCCGACTATAGAAGAATGGACTTTAAAAGTTTCTGACCTGGTGGAAATGGCAAAGATATCGGCGTACTTGAAAGACCATTCGCAACAACGTTATATTACAGAGTGGAAAAAATGGATTGATTACATCCAGAATAAATATGGGACTAAAAAGTTTCATTTAGCATTTGCATAAGTTTTGATGTGATATTAGTATTGCTTGTAGTCATTTTATATGAGCTAGAGTGCGATAGACTTAATAGCTTATTGTTGTTAGCATATGGATGTTCATGATTGTTTTTACTTTTATACCTTGTATTTAGCTCTGGGAAGTTGGGGACGGGGAGGGGGGAAGGGGAGGGGGGAGGGTTGGGTAGGGGGTGGGGGGAGGGGTTGTTAAAGATAAAATGTATTGAAAAACTTTTCAATAAAAAAAAAATATCACAGTAGTCCAAGTCTATGCCCCAACCACCGGTGCTGAAGAGGATGAAATTGACCGGTTCTATGAAGCCCTACAGCACCTTATAGAACTAACACCAAAAAATGATGTCCTTATCATCATGGGGGATTGGAATGCTAAAGTAGGAAGCCAAAAGATAACTGGAATAACAGGCAAGTTTGGCCTTGGAGTACAAAATGAAGCAGGGCACAGGCTGATAGAATTTTGTCAAGAGAATACGATGGTCATAGGAAACACTCTTTTCCAACAACCCAAGAGACAGCTCTACACATGGACATCACCAGACGGTCAACACAGAAATCAGATTGACTATATGCTCTGCAGCCAAAGATGGAGAAGCTCTATACAGTCAGTAAAAACAAGACCAGGAGCTGACTGTGGCTCAGACCATGAGCTTCTCATTACAAAGTTTAGGCTTAAACTGAAGAAAGTAGGGAAAAGCACTAGGCCAGTCAGGTATGAATTAAATCATATCCCTGTTGAATATACAGTAGAGGTAACAAATAGATTTAAGGAATTAGATCTGATAGACAGAGTGCCTGAAGAACTATGGACAGAGGTTCGCAACATTGTACAACAAGTAGCAACTAAAACCATCCCAAAGAAAAAGAAATGCAAGAAAGCAAAATGGCTGTCTGAGGAAGCTTTGCAAATAGCTGAGGAAAGGAGGGAAGCGAAAGGCAAGGGAGAAAAAGATATGCCCAATTGAATGCAGAATTCCAGAAAATAGCTAGAAGAGATAAGAATGCCTTCTTAAATGAACAGTGCAAAGAAATAGAAGAAAACAATAGAATAGGGAGGACCAGAGATCTTTTCAAGAAAATTGGAGAGATGAAGGGAATGTTTCATGCAAAAATGGGCATGATAAAGGACCAAAATGGCAGGGACCTAACAAAGGAAGAAGAGATTAAGAAGAGATGGCAAAATTACACAGAAGAACTATACAGGAATGAGCTTAATGTCCCTGATAATCACAATGAGGTGGTCACTGACCTCGAGCCAGACATCCTAGAATGTGAAGTGAAGTGGGCCTTAGAAAAACTGAGCAACAACAAAGCTAGTGGGGGTGACAGTATTCCAGCTGAGCTATTCAAAATCTTAAAAGACGATGCAGTAAAAGTGCTACACTCAATTTGCCAGCAAATTTGGAAAACTCAACAGTGGCCACAGGATTGGAAAAGATCAGTTTACATTCCAATTTCAAAGAAAGGCAGTGCCAAAGAATGTTCAAACTATCGCACCATTGCACTCATTTCACATGCTAATAAAGTTATGCTTAAAATCCTACAAGCTAGACTTCAGCAGTATGTGGATCGAGAACTACCAGAAGTACAGGCAGGATTTCGAAGAGGCAGAGGAACTAGAGATCAAATTGCCAACATACGCTGGATCATGGAAAAAGCTAGGGAGTTCCAGAAAAACATCTACTTTTGCTTTATTGACTATGCTAAAGCCTGTGATTGTGTGGATCATAACAAACTGTGGCAAGTTCTTAAAGAGATGGGAGTACCATACCATCTTATTTGTCTCTTGAGAAACCTATATGCAGGTCAAGAAGCAACAGTGAGAACTGGACACGGAACCACTGATTGGTTCAAAATTGGGAAAGGAGTCCAGCAAGGCTGTATACTGTCGCCCTGCCTATTTAACTTATATGCAGAGCACATCATGAGAAGGGCAGGGCTAGATGAATCAAAAGTTGGAATTAAGATTGCTGGAAGAAATATCAACAACCTAAGATATGCAGCTGATACCACTCTAATGGCAGAAAGTGAAGAAGAACTAAAGAGCCTTGTGTTGCAGGTGAAGAAGGAGAGTGCAAAACTTGGGTTGAAACTTAACATTAAGAAAACCAAGATCATGGCATCCGGTCCTCTCAATTCCTGGCAAATAGATGGGGAAGAAATGGAGGTAGTGACAGATTTTATTTTCCTGGGCTCCAAGATCACCGCAGATGGGGACTGTAGGCAAGAAATTAAACGATGCTTGCTCCTGGGGAGGAAAGCCATGGCAAATCTAGACAGCACACTAAAAAGCAGAGACATCACCCTGTCAACAAAAGTGCATATAGTCAAGGCTATGGTCTTCCCAGTTGCAATGTATGGCAGTGAAAGTTGGACCATAAGAAAGGCTGAGCACCAAAGAATTGAGGCCTTTGAACTATGGTGCTGGAGAAGACTCCTGCAAGTCCCTTGGACTGCAAGGCGATCAAACCGGTCAGTCCTAGAGGAGATCAATCCTGACTGCTCTTTAGAAGGCCAGATCCTGAAGCTAAAACTCAAATACTTTGGCCACCTAATGAGAAGGAAGGACTCACTGGAGAAGAGCCTAATGCTGGGAAAGATTGAGGGCAATAGAAGAAGGGGACGACAGAGAATGAGGTGGCTGGATGGAGTCACTGAAGCAGTAGGCGTGAGCTTAAATGGACTCCAGAAGATGGTAGAGGACAGGAAGGCCTGGAGGAACACAGCTAACAACAACAATATTTGAAGTTAGTAAAAATAAAAACGATGAACTCCAGGATATAAGAGAAAATTCTTCTTTATTGCTTAGCTTTCGTCAACAAGCTGTTGACATCATCAGAGCAAGGGCTGAATGATAAGGGAGTCAGTACATACACTTGTATGGCAGTTATAACATTCAAATTGTGGAATGTGGGTGTGGCCTGTTCGTGACAAGCTGGCTCATTTATAATCACAGTGGTTCTGGCTTTGCTGGAAAAGGCCGGTCTCTGGTTGATTTTTAAAAGTCGCGCCTAGCAGCTGCTTGGCGCATATCAGCTGTTAGGCACGTAACTCTCCCCAGAGAGATGCATATAAGATTTACTAAAAAAGGGCAGATATACTACAGAAGCTGAGAAATGTTAAAATAAAATACAAAGGAAGAGAGATAGTGATGTTAAAACAGATCCCAAGAAGAGTGAGAGACCTGAGAAAGAAGTATCAAATTCTGACAAAATGCTTAATTAAAAAAGGGATAAATTTTAGATGGTTAATACCAGAAGGAGTAAAGATAAATTGGCAAGAACAGAGACATAGACTGGACACATTAGAGAAAGCAGAACTTTTCTATGATCAATACTTTGGGGAGCAAGAAGAAGAAAGCCTGAGAGGGGAAAGAGTAATCAGACAGCAAGGAGAGGAGACAGAGAAGCAATGGAGTAAGTATAGCATAGAACAGGAGGAAAGGGTGTTGAGAGAAGGGACAAGAGCAAAAGAGGCAAAAGAGCAAAGAGAGATGAGAATAACGAGAGCAACTAAAACTTCAAATAAATAATCATGGAAGAAGAGATAAAAGCAATTTCGATAAATGTAAATGGACTAAATTTGGCTATAAAAAGAAAAAGGACACTAAATAAAATGGGGAAATTAAAAGTGGACATAATTTGCTTACAAGAAGTTCATATTAAGAAACAACATAAAAATCTATTAGAATATCCAAAATTGGGAGAATTATACACCTCACTTGCAGATCAGAGTAAAAGAGATGTGGTATTATATATTCAAAAAGCAATACAAACTACATTGATATATTCAGACAAAGGGTGAATTTTAATGGTGGAAGTAATTATCCCTTCATGGATTACTGCCCCCTTCAGGGATTACTGCCTTGTTGGGGCGAAGGGGCTTGCGTAATTCAATGAAGCTATGAGCTATGCCGTGCAGGGCCACCCAAGACGGACAGGTCATAGCAGAGAGTTCTGACAAAACGTGATCCACTGGAGAAGGAAATGGCAACCCACTCCAGTATCTTTGCCATGAAAACCCTATGGACAGTACCAAAAGGCAAAACGATATGACGCTGGAAGATGAGCCCCTCAGGTCGGAAGGCGTCCAATATGCTACTGGGGAAGAGCAGAGGGCTAGTACTAGTAGCGCCAGAAAGAATGAAGCGACTGGGCCAAAGCCGAAAGGACGCTCAGCTGTGGATATGTCTGGTGGTGAAAGGAAAGTCCGATGCTGTAAAGATTTTTTCTCCATAGGAACCTGGAATGTAAGATCCATGAATCAAGGAAAGCTGGATGTGGTCAAACAAGAGATGACAAGACTGAACATCGACATCTTAGGTATCAGCGAACTAAAATGGACAGGAATGGGTGAATTTAATTCAGATGACCATCAGGTATACTACTGCGGGCAAGAATCCCTCAGAAGAAATGGAGTAGCCTTCATAGTCAATAAAAGAGTAGGAAAAGCAATACTGGGATACAATCCTCAAAATGACAGAATGATCTCAGTTCGAATCCAAGGCAAACCATTCAATATCACAGTAGTCCAAGTCTATGCCCCAACCACCGGTGCTGAAGAGGATGAAATTGACCGGTTCTATGAAGCCCTACAGCACCTTATAGAACTAACACCAAAAAATGATGTCCTTATCATCATGGGGGATTGGAATGCTAAAGTAGGAAGCCAAAAGATAACTGGAATAACAGGCAAGTTTGGCCTTGGAGTACAAAATGAAGCAGGGCACAGGCTGATAGAATTTTGTCAAGAGAATACGATGGTCATAGCAAACACTCTTTTCCAACAACCCAAGAGACGGCTCTACACATGGACATCACCAGACGGTCAACACAGAAATCAGATTGACTATATGCTCTGCAGCCAAAGATGGAGAAGCTCTATACAATCAGTAAAAACAAGACCAGGAGCTGACTGTGGCTCAGACCATGAGCTTCTCCTTGCAAAGTTTAGGCTTAAACTGAAGAAAGTAGGGAAAAGCACCAGGCCAGTCAGGTATGAATTAAATCATATCCCCATGGAATATACAGTAGAGGTGACAAATAGATTTAAGGAATTAGATCTGATAGACAGAGTGCCTGAAGAACTATGGACAGAGGTTCGCAACATTGTACAAGAGGTAGCAACCAAAACCATCCCAAAGAAAAAGAAATGCAAGAAAGCAAAATGGCTGTCTGAGGAAGCTTTGCAAATAGCTGAGGAAAGGAGGGAAGCGAAAGGCAAGGGAGAAAAAGAAAGATACGCCCAATTGAATGCAGAATTCCAGAGAATAGCTAGAAGAGATAAGAATGCCTTCTTAAATGAACAGTGCAAAGAAATAGAAGAAAACAATAGAATAGGGAGGACCAGAGATCTTTTCAAGAAAATTGGAGAGATGAAGGGAACGTTCAATGCAAAAATGGGCATGATAAAGGACCAAAATGGCAGGGACCTAACAGAGGCAGAAGAGATTAAGAAGAGATGGCAAAATTACACAGAAGAACTATACAGGAATGAGCTTAATGTCCCTGATAATCACACTGAGGTGGTCACTGACCTAGAGCCAGACATCCTAGAATGTGAAGTGAAGTGGGCCTTAGAAAAGCTGAGCAACAACAAAGCTAGTGGAGGTGACGGTATTCCAGCTGAGCTATTCAAAATCTTAAAAGACGATGCAGTAAAAGTGCTACACTCAATTTGCCAGCAAATTTGGAAAACTCAACAGTGGCCACAGGATTGGAAAAGATCAGTTTACATTCCAATTCCAAAGAAAGGCAGTGCCAAAGAATGTTCAAACTATCGCACCATTGCACTCATTTCTCATGCTAGTAAAGTTATGCTTAAAATCCTACAAGCTAGACTCCAGCAGTATGTGGATCGAGAACTACCAGAAGTACAGGCAGGATTTCGAAGAGGCAGAGGAACCAGAGATCAAATAGCCAACATACGCTGGATCATGGAGAAAGCTAGGGAGTTCCAGAAAAACATGTACTTCTGCTTCATTGACTATGCTAAAGCCTTTGATTGTGTGGATCATAACAAACTGTGGCAAGTTCTTAAAGAGATGGGAGTACCAGAACATCTTATTTGTCTCTTGAGAAACCTATATGCGGGCCAAGAAGCAACAGTGAGAACTGGACACGGAACCACTGATTGGTTCCAAATTGGGAAAGGTGTCCGGCAAGGCTGTATACTGTCGCCTTGCCTATTTAACTTATATGCAGAGCATATCATGAGAAAGGCAGGGCTAGAGGAGTCAAAAGTTGGAATTAAGATTGCTGGAAGAAACATCAACAACCTAAGATATGCAGATGATACCACTCTAATGGCAGAAAGTGAAGAGGAACTGAAGAGTCTCTTGTTGCGAGTGAAGAAGGAGAGTGCAAAAGTTGGGTTGAAACTAAACATTAAGAAAACCAAGATCATGGCATCCGGTCCTCTCAATTCCTGGCAAATAGATGGGGAAGAAGTGGAGGTAGTGACAGACTTTATCTTCCTGGGCTCCAAGATCACTGCAGATGGGGACTGTAGTCAAGAAATTAAAAGACGCTTGCTCCTCGGGAGGAAAGCCATGGCAAATCTAGACAGCACACTAAAAAGCAGAGACATCACCCTGTCAACAAAAGTGCGTATAGTCAAGGCTATGGTCTTCCCAGTTGCAATGTATGGCAGTGAAAGTTGGACCATAAGAAAGGCTGAGCACAAAAGAATTGAGGCCTTTGAACTCTGGTGCTGGAGAAGACTCCTGCGAGTCCCTTGGACTGCAAGGCGATCAAACCGGTCAGTCCTAGAGGAGATCAACCCTGACTGCTCTTTAGAAGGCCAGATCCTGAAGCTAAAACTCAAATACTTTGGCCACCTAATGAGGAGGAAGGACTCACTGGAGAAGAGCCTAATGCTGGGAAAGATTGAGGGCAATAGAAGAAGGGGACGACAGAGAATGAGGTGGCTGGATGGAGTCACTGAAGCAGTAGGCGTGAGCTTAAATGGACTCCACAAGATGGTAGAGGACAGGAAAGCCTGGAGGAACATTGTCCATAGGGTCGCGATGGGTCGGACACGACTTCGCAACTAACAACAACAATTATGAATTGTAAAATAACCTTATTGGTAGCGATTTATGCCCCAAATGAAAACCAAGAAAATTTCTATTCAAAATTACACCAGAAAATAATAGAATTGGAATTTGAAAGCATATGTATGATTGGAGATTTCAATGCTATCGTAAAGGCTGGGCTGGATTATAATATGACAAAAAAAAAAACAAGACCCTGAGGAGAACACTTCCAAAATCTTTTCATAATATGGTGGACGAATTAAATATATTAGATGTTTGGAGAGAAAAATATCTGGAAAAGAAGCAATATACTTTCTATTCTAACAGACACCTGTCCTGGTTGAGAATAGATATGATAAGGACATCAATAGACTTATTCACAAGTACACAAAATATAAACATAGAAACAAACACATGGGTGGACCACAACCCAGTCACAATTATATGGAAAGGACAAAAAAACCCAAGATGGACATTAAATCAAACTGTATTGAATGAAAAAGACTTCCAGCAATATATGGAAAAAGAAATGACGTTCTTCTTCAAGGAAAACAAAACAGAAGATACCTCACTTCAAAATGTCTGGAATACGGTGAAAGCGTACATGTGTTGTGATTCAGGGTCAGCCTGTGGGTTCGGCAGTTGGGTCGGACGACTCAGAGGAGGAGGGGGGTGTTGAAGAGCTTGCTGAGGGGGTTGGAGAGCTTGCTGATGAGAGCCCTCAGCCAGGCCCCTCCCACCTGGTCACGACGGAGACCCAGCTGTGTGAGCCTGACAGCGTGGATGAAGATGACCCACAGCTGGCCCTGTTCAAGGACGCCCGACGCAGGAGGCAGTCAATCAGGAATAAACAGAGGAAGGCAATGGGGCACCTCGGAAGGAGGCAGAGAGAAGCCACACCCTGAACTGTATAAAAGGGGAATGTGTAGGAGGGCTGGTTTGCTGAAGGCAACTGCTTGATTAGTTCCTGTTTCATAGCTCCTGTTTCATGGTTGGTGTCTTGTTTTGCTCTGTTTTATGTTAATAAATTTGGCAGGCTTAATTCCAGCCTCTTGCCGTTTGTAAAGGGGTTGTCCCTGCCTTTTCTGCAGGGCCGGTAGCAGGCTGGTACAGAACAGTTTGCCTTCAGCCTCCCACCCCTTACTATTATTATGGAGCAGCAACGTGCTGAGAATGCCCAGCTCGCCCAGCAACTCACTTTGCTGGCAGCACAGGTGGCTCAACTGCAAGCTCAGGTCCATGCTGCACACCCACTATCACCCCCACCCAGGAGAAAATGCCAAGTTGTGATGCCGGATAAATTTACTGGCAATCCAGAACTGTTTCCTGCTTTCCTGGGACAATGCCAGCTCTTTATCAGTGTGAGAGCAGCTGATTTCCCCACTGACCAGGATAAGGTGGGGTTTGTGTTAAGCCTTCTTTTGGGTGATGTAGCTCGTTGGGGCACGCCTCTGCTGGCTCAACCTAGTCCATTGTTGGATAACATTGTGAGGTTTTGTGATCATATGCATCTGATGTATGAGGACCCTATAAAGACGCAGACTGCTACTCGACGCCTGAAAGCTCTGAGGCAGGGTCAACGCCCCCTACAGGGCTATATCAGTGATTTTTGGCTGCTTAGCCAGGATTCCGCCTGGAATGAGGCTGCGCTTGTGGATGCCTTCCAGGATGGATTGTCGGAGGAGATGTTGGATGAGCTGGCCCGTGTGGATATTCCCTCAGACCTGAATGGGCTGATCCATCTCTGCCTGCGGATCGATGCTCGCTTGCAGCAGCGAAGGAGTTGCCGTGCCACCCAACAGACCCCTGCAGCCCTTGTTGTGCGTGAGCCCCCAGTTCAAAGGGAGGAGCCAATGGAGCTGGGTGCCACCAGGTCTCGTCTATCGGTGACTGAAATGAACAGATGACGATCAGGGGGGTTGTGTTTTTACTGTGGGGACCCTGCGCATTTGGCTGCTTTTTGCCCAAAGAAGCGACAGCGGGCATCGGTGACCGAGTCTGCCCCAAGAAAGTCCCCTACTTTTCTGTCGGGAAACACCCCGAGCCCGATCTAGATGGTGTGATAGATCGGGCGTTGCACAACAACACTGAGCGACGTCTTTCCGATGCTGCCTGTGGACCTCCACAGCATCTGATATTGGAGGCATGTCTGATCCTTCCTGGCAAGCCAGAGGGGATTCAAGTCCATGCCTTAATTGACTCTGGGGCCACTACAAATTTTATGGACCAAATTTTGTGGCCAAATGGGCTGTTCCCCAGTGCCCGGTGGATCCGCCCATGTTAGTGGAGACTATCGATGGTCGAGTGCTCCTGTTTGGGCCAATTACGGCCACCATGCAACCATTATGTATGGCCATCAGTTCCCATGTGGAGGCCATCCAGTTCTATATCACCTCAGATCTGCATTTCCCTGTGGTCTTGGGAGTGGTGTGGCTCCGGGCGCATGACCCACAGATCTATTGGTCACAGAACTTGGTCACCTTCCCAAGCTTGCAGTGCGTGGACCACTCCCGCCATATCTGTGCCAGCCAGGTGGAGGGTACCCCAGGGGTTTCCTTGCCTCCCGAACTGTCCGACTTTGCTGATGTGTTCAGTGAGACAGAGGCGGATCAATTACCCCCGCACAGGCCCTATGACTGCCCCATTGATTTAGTCCCTGATGCGCCTCTCCCAGTGGGGTTTTTGTACTCCATGTCGGACCCCGAGTTGGCTGCATTGCAGGACTTTCTGGAGAAGAATTTGGCTCGCGGTTTCATCCGGCCCTCGTCCTTGCCAGTGTCTGCACCCGTGCTCTTCATCAAAAAGAAGTCGGGCGAATTGTGGCTTTGCTGCGATTATAGGAAACTCAATGCCATCACGGTGCACAATCATTACCCGCTGCCCCTCATCCCCGAACTCTTGGACCAACTCCGGGAAGCTAAGATCTTCACGAAACTGGACCTGTGTGGAGCTTACAACCTCGTCAGGGTTCGGCCGGGTGATGAGTGGAAGACGGCGTTTGGTACTCGTTATGGACATTTTGAGTACACGGTGATGCCGTTTGGCCTGACCAATGCCCCCGCCGTGTTTTAGCATTTCATGAACGACATTTTCCGGGATTTGTTGGATCAGTTTGTCGTGATCTACTTGGACGACATCCTGATCTACTCCCCATCGCGTGAAGTGCAACATCAACATCTCCATCAGGTACTGCAGCGCCTCCGAGAACATCGGCTGTTTGCCAAGTTGGAGAAGTGCCAGTTCTACCGGGTGACCATTGATTTTCTGGATCACCACATTTCTCCTGAGGGCATCGCCATGGAGCCGAGTAAGGTTGAGCCTTTGCAGAGTTGGCAACGCCCGCGTCGCATGAAGGATGTTCAGTGACTTCTTCAGTTCGCCAACTATTACCGAACTTTCATCCCTGGGTTTGCTGCCTTGACAGCCCCCCTCACCCGGCTCCTGCAGAAGAAGACTCAGTTCCAGTGGAACGCTCCAGAACAACGGGCTTTCCAAACTTTGAAGGAAGCCTTCATAAAGGAGCCCATCTTGAAGCATCCTGACCCGCAACGGCCGTTTGTCGTGGAGGCGGACGCCTCCGACATTGCCATTAGGGCAGTGTTACTCCAGGCAACGACGCCCAGCGGTACCCTCTTCCCTTGCGTGTACCATTCACGAAAACGGAACCCTTTGGAGCGCAATTATACAATCTGGGAGAAGGAGCTGCTGGCCATCAAAGTGGCGTTCGAGGCCTGGAGGCATCATCTGGAGGGAGCGCAGCATCAAATCGAGGTCCGAATTTGGAAAGCCTGCAGACCGCTCGGAATTTGAAGCAACGCCAGATCCGGTGGTCTCTTTTCTTTGCGAGGTTCGACTTCCGAGTTCGGTACATACCTAGCGGGCACAATCAAAGAGCAGCTGCTCTGTCCAGGAAGCCCGAATATTCCCCGAGTGGAAGACAAGCTTCAGCCCAGGACAGTGATCCCCGTCAAGTCTTTTGCTGCGGTGTGGGAGCCGGTTGATATACGGGCTCGGATCCGGGAGGGACAGCAGCAGGAGGTGTGGGTGGCTCAGTGGAAGGAAGAGGTGGGGCCAGATTCTCCTTGGTCGGTCACGGATAGACTCTTGTATTATTGTGACCGGCTCTACGTTCTGGGAGGGCCACTCAGGGGACTTAGTCAGTGTCACGATAACCCGGCGGCGGGTCATTTTGGCCTGTTCAAGACCCTGAACCTGGTCTCCCGTACCTTCTGGTGGCCCCGAGTCCGACACGACGTCCAGTCCTATGTCACTTCCTGCATCCCCTGCAGGCAGGCCAAGTCAGTGACAGGGGCCCCGCCTGGATTACTGCAGCCCTTGCCGACACCCAAAAGACCCTGTGGGGCTGTGTCCATGGACTTTCTGATGGATGTAACCCCATCCTCTGGTTTTATGACAGTGTATGTGGTGGTGGACATGCTGACCAAGATGGCGCACTTCATCCCCTGTCGTGGCTTACTGTCAGCCCGCGCTACTAGTCGTATGTTCATTCAGCAGGTGTTTCGGCTGCACGGCCTCCCTGATAGAGTCGTCTCTGATAGGGGGGCCCAGTTTACAGCCCGCTTCTTGCAGGAGTTGATGCATGTGTTGGATATCAAGATTTGCCTCTCGTCCGTACATCATCCTCAAACTGATGGGGGAACCGAGAAGGTCAGCGGTATCCTGGAACAATAGCTGCGCTGCTACGTCAATCTGCAGCAAAACAATTGGGTGGATATCTGGCCATAGCTGAGTTTGCATTTAACAATTCACAGCACACCTCCACACAGATGCCACCATTCTTGGCCAATGTGGGATATCACCCCCGGTTTTTCCCCCTTTCTCCCGTGGACTCACCGGAGCCGGCAGCGAACGATTTCATGGCAGAGTTACAGCAATCCATCGATTGGTGCGACGTCAGTTAGAGAAGGCCAAGGCCGATTACAAATGGTTTGCTGATCGGTCAAGGCAGGATACGCCTCCACTATCGGTGGGAGATCGGGTCTGGTTGTCCACCAGGAACCTACTGTCAACACGGCCAGTGAGAAAGTTAGATCACCGATATTTAGGACCGTTCCCAATCGAGGCTGTCATCAATCCGGTCACCTATCGCTTAACTCTGCCACGTTCCCTGCGCGTGCACCCAGTTTTTCATCGGTCTCTGTTGGTCCCCGAGCAACCGGCCTGTCCACTCCGCTGAGCAGAACCTCCCCCATCAGGACCTCGTGATGGAGACAGCACCCCCGAGTACGAGGTCGCCAGTATCAGGGACTCCCGTTGGCTGAAAGGTCGTTTCCAGTACCTGATTGAATGGAAAGGTTACGGACCAGAGGACTTCACCTGGGAAGACGTGACCGCCGTTCATGCCCCTGCGTTGGTGACCGCTTTTCATGAACAATTTCCATCCCGACCGCATCCGGATCTGCAGACCCGGGGGAAGGGCCCTGCGGTGCGGGATAGTGTTGTGATTCAGGGTCAGCCTGTGGGTTTGGCAGTTGGGTCGGATGACTCAGAGGAGGAGGGGGGTGTTGAAGAGCTTGCTGAGGGGGTTGGAGAGCTTGCTGAGGCGGTTGGAGAGCTTGCTGATGAGAGCCCTCAGCCAGGCCCCTCCCACCTGGTCACGATGGAGACCCAGCTGTGTGAGCCTGACAGCGTGGATGAAGATGACCCACAGCTGGCCCTGTTCAAGGACGCCCGACGCAGGAGGCAGTCAATCAGTAGTAAACAGAGGAAGGCAATGGGGCACCTCGGAAGGAGGCAGAGAGAAGCCACACCCTGAACTGTATAAAAGGGGAATGCGTGGGAGGGCTGGTTTGCTGAAGGCAACCGCTTGAATAGTTCCTGTTTCATAGCTCCTGTTTCATGGTTGGTGTCTTGTTTTGCTCTGTTTTATGTTAATAAATTTGGCAGGCTTAATTCCAGCCTCTTGCCATTTGTAAAGAGGTTGTCCCTGCCTTTTCTGCAGGGCTGGTAGCAGGCTGGTACAGAACAACATGAGAGGACTCACTATATCTTATATGGGGAAAAAGAATAAACTGAAAAGACAAATTAGGAAAAAATTGGAGGAAGAATATAAGACTTTTGTTTTGCTCTGTTTTATGTTAATAAATTTGGCAGGCTTA
The DNA here is from genome assembly GCF_947247035.1 of Vipera ursinii. Lineage (NCBI taxonomy): Eukaryota > Metazoa > Chordata > Lepidosauria > Squamata > Viperidae > Vipera > Vipera ursinii. The sequence goes on from NC_139515.1 coordinate 31,035,066, forward strand.
ATTCCAGCCTCTTGCCATTTGTAAAGAGGTTGTCCCTGCCTTTTCTGCAGGGCTGGTAGCAGGCTGGTACAGAACAACATGAGAGGACTCACTATATCTTATATGGGGAAAAAGAATAAACTGAAAAGACAAATTAGGAAAAAATTGGAGGAAGAATATAAGACTTTTGAGAAAGAATTACAGAAAGGTACACAAAACAAAAAGATAAAAAAATTAATGGATTTGAACAAGCATAAAATGAACTCAATAGAAAAGGAAGAAGTGGCAATGAAAATAAAGGCAGCTAAACAAACCTTTTTTGAACATGCAAACAAATCAGGGAGATGGTTGACATATAAAATTAAAAAGGAGAAAGAGAAGAGATGGATTAAACAACTGGAAGATGCTGAGGGGACTTTACAACACCGGAATGAAGAAAAGGAAAAAAATAGCTTGGGAATATTATGAGAATTTATATAAGCAACAAGCAGTTTCAGATGATAGGATAAAACAATTCTTGGAAAAAACAGAGATACCTAAAGTACCAGAGAAATTTAAAAAGCTACTAAAAGGGAAAATAACAATGATGGAATTAACAGAAGAAATTAAAAAAACAAAAGAATGGCAAAACACCAGGACCAGATGGGCTACCAGTGGAACTATATAGAACATTGCAGGAACTGTTAGGCAATGTAATGCTGGAACTCTATAATGAACTATAGTGAACTATAATGAACTCTGAAGCTAAGATACCAGATTTGTGGTCGGAAGCACTTATTACCCTGATACCAAAGTAAGAAACAGAAATACAGAAATAAAGAACTATAGACCGATTTCCTTGCTGAATGTGGACTATAAAATATTCACAATAATCATGGCCGAAAGGCTTGAAAAGTTCCTAAATGAATTTATACATATGGATCGAAATGGGTTCCTGCCCAAAAGACAGATTAGAGACAATATGCAAATTATATTAATCACATTAGAATACTATGAAACACATCCCGAAAAACAGATGGCATTGATGTTTTTGGATGCACAGAAAGCATTTGATAATGTGAATTGACAATTCATGATAAGACAACTACAGATTATGGATTTTGGGGGGAAATTTATAATTGTAATTAAAGTAATCTACAATAAGCAAATAGCCAAAATAATGATTAATGGAGATATGACTGAAAAGATTAATATTATGAAGGGAACAAGGCAGGGATGCCCTTTATCCCCATTATTGTTTGTATTGACACTAGAGATGCTAAATAGAACTATAAGACAGAATAAGGATATAAAAGGTATGAAAATTAAGAGAAGAATATAAGCTACAAGCTTTTGCAGATGATCTAGTATTTATCTTGGAGGAGCCACTAGAGACAGGACCTGTATTAACAGAAGAAATAGAAAAATATGGTGAGGTAGCAGGTTTGAAGATTAATAAAGATAAAACAAAAATGTTAGTGAAAAATATTACTGAAAAACAAAAAAAATTGATGGGAAAGTTAGAGATACAGATTGTAAAGAAGGTAAAATATCTGGGGATTCACCTGATAGCAAGATGTATAACAATTAAAGAAGATAACTATTATAAATTGAAAAGAGAAATCAAAGTAGATTTGGATAAATGGAAAAGGTACAACTATCATTAATCATTAACAATAGCATAATTAACTATCATTAATCATTAACAATAACAATAATAACATCATTAACAATAGGGGATGAGGTGTTACCCTGTGTTGATAGGGCTCGCAACTGTTGCACCAGTTGCGGCCATATCTGGACTGAGATGCCCTACCCACAGTCACTCGTGCACTTGTGACCTCCCGGTTAGACTACTGCAATGCCTTCTACATGGGGCTGCCCTTGAGGACCACTCAGAGGCTTCAACTGGTGCAGAATTCAGCCGCGCGAGTTGTGATGGGAGCTTCCCGATACTCCCATGTAACACCTCTTCTCCGCGAGCTGCATTGGCTTCCGGTTACCCTCCGGGTGAGATTCAAGGTGCTGGTAAAGACCTATAAAGCCCTAAATGGCTTGGGCCCGGACTATCTAAGGGAACACCTGCTGCCGGCATCATCTTCCCATCGTCCTGTGGAGGGCCTTCTCAGGGTACCACCGGTTAATGAATGCTGGTGGGTTATTCCCAGGGGAAGGGCATTCTCTGTGGGTGTGCCTGCCCTATGGAACCAACTACCCACGGAACTTAGGAATGCCCCCGACCTTTGTTCATTTTGCCGGGACCTGAAAACCTGGCTCTTTGAGCTGTTTGGTCCAGACTGTGGGGTTGTTAATTTAATTAGGTTTTAGATTTACTTTTGGGGCTTGAATTTAATTTAATTGTTTTAATTGATTTTGATTTTAATTTTTTGTATTTGATGGTTCCAACTGCCCTGTAAACCGCCCTGAGTCCTACGGGAATAGGGCAGTATACAAATTCAATAAAATAAATAAATAAATAAATAAATGGGTAAATTTGCAATAATAAAAATGAATATATTACCATGATTGTTGTTTTTGTTTTCAACAATACCAATAAGATTGGAAAAGAAATATTTTGAGGGGCTAAATAAAATAATTTTGAAACATATTTGGCTGGGGAAAAAGGCAAGGATTAATCTAAAAATGTTACAGGATGCAAGACTCAGAGGTGGGTTTAGCTTACCTAATTGGGAATTATATTTCCAGGCTGCAGCAATGTCATGGATGAGAGAATGGATTTTACTGAGGAATACTAGATTATTGACATTAGAGGGACATGACTTACAGTTGGGATGGCATGTGTTCATTTGGTATGGAAAAAATAGAATACACAGCTATTTCCAGAGACATCATATCAGTAATTCTTTATTGATGGTTTAGGAGAAAATAAAGAGAAAGCATTACTTGAAGATTCCAGATTGGCTCTCAACTATGGAAGTGTTAATACACCCCAATATATTTAACATGGGAAACATTATAAGATATAAAGACCTACTAACAGACACGGGGAAGCTGAAAACCAAACACAATTAGAGGAACAAGGAATAAAGATGTATTGGTACATGAGAACGCAAATACAAAAAAATGTATAGCTACTTACTACATAGGGAATTAGAGGAGGAGCAAGTTAAGGAGTCAGTGATAAGAAGGCAGGAAGAATATGGGAAGGAAGGAAGGAAAAAATAAAGAGAAAGAAAGAAAACAGTTGCCGCTTGACTCGCTGCAGCTGGGCATGTTGTGTGGCTGGCAGCTTTGCATGGGCAGGCAAGGGGGGCTTCTCCCTCTGGGGGTGGAGGGAGAAAGATGCATTCTCCAACCGGCTCTTCCTTTCCCTTCTCTGGGCTGGGCTGCAATCTTGCCCGCTGCTTCTCTGCCTCCTCCTTCCTCCTCCCCCCCTTGCAGAAAAAAAGAAGGCAGGTGGTGGGGCAGTAGGTTTCCCTTCCTTGCCCAATTCTAGTGTTTACAAGAGAGGCAGAAGTGATTGCCCTTTTGCAAGCAATAAATCTTGCACGGGAATTGCAGCCGGGGATTCCCCCCCCCACACACACATACACTTTCCCTGGCCTGCCCGTATCTGGGGTTTCCTTCCTCGTGAGGAGACCCACAAGATTTTCTGCTTGCAAAAGGGCGATCACTTCTGCCTCTCTTGCAAACACTGGAATTGGGCAAGGAAGGGAAAGCCCCTGCTCCACTGCCTGCCTTCTCCTTTTTTTCTGCAAGGGGGAGAGGAGGAAGGAGGAGGTGGAGAAGCAGTGGGCGAGATTGCAGCCCAGCCCAGAGAAGGGGAAGGAAGAACTGGTTGGAAAATGCATCTTTCTCCCTCCACCCCCAGAGGCGGAACAAAGCAGAGAGGTGAAGAACGTGGAAGGCACAGAAGAACGTGGAAGAAAAGGAAAGAAAGAAGGAAGGTATAACCTTCAGCAAAGCAGCTTCCATGCAAAAGAAACACATTCACACTTATATGAGCAGACAGATGCCCCCTCAAGCAGCTCCCTGTCCCCCCAGCCTCCCCTAAGCCAAAAAACTCACCTGCCTTAATTGCAGGCGAAACATGTCGAAAGCCCAACCAGCCTGTGCAGAAGCACTGCCTGCTCACCTTTCCAGGGTGCTCCAGCCCAGCTTCTTTCCTCCCTTTTAGCTGGACAACCTGTGAAATCAGCCTTTTCTATTTATTTATTTATTTCGGAGGGGGGGGAAATATGCAAGCATATTCTCCGGGTTGGGCTGAAGTAGAGCGGGAGCAAGGAGAGCAGCCAGGCCAGGAAGACGCACAACCTGTCCACCAGCTCATCCAGGCTCAGCTCCTTGAGCACAAGCATGCTGGCTAGGTGACACCAAGGCTGCTTTGGAAAGCAAAAGTAAGCATCAGGCAAAGCGGAGCTCGGTTTCTCAGCTTGCCTCTGTCCCTCGGAGCTGGGAGGTGCACCTTTGGAGGAGGAGGAGGAGGCACCATCAATCTGGTTGCTGCATCTCTTCCCTCACGGGGGGCCATTGGGCAAGGCTCCTGAGCCCCGCAGCTCTTCCAAGGGGAGAGGAGGAGAGTGGGATTGGGGTTGCTTGTGCCTGCTGAAGATATCTGCCTGGCCTCCCCTCCAGCCCCATGCAGCACCTCTCCCTCGCGCGTGCATTCCATCAGCTTCCGTTTGCCTGGCAAGGTGGGGGAAATTTGCCCGGCCTCACCTCCAGCCCCGAGCAGCACCTCTCCCTCTCACGCGCATTTGATCAACCTCCGTTTGCCTGGCAAGGTAGGGGAAATTTGCCTGGCCTCCCATCTGGCCCCAGGCAGCATCTCTGCCTCACCCACACATTTAATCAGCCTCCGTGTCCCCCCCCACAACTCATCTGACTGACTCACACACTTTCTTTCCAGCAGTCCTCCATCTCTTCTTCTGCTGCCACCACGTACAGTCCAAAGAAGAAAACATGTTTGTGGGCAGTCCCACAAACCAAAGAAGTTCAACCAATCAATTTGTGAGATTATTTGTTTTTTGTGAGAAGTTTGAATTGATTGGTTGAACTTTTTTTGGGGGGGACTACACATGGTGGAGGACTGGGAGCCACAGGAGATGGCCGAAAGAGCCTCATGCAGCTCCGGAGCCGTGGGTTGCTGACCCATGACCTAGATTGTTGATTCAAGGCATATCCATTTCTTTAGTATTAACTAATAGTTATTTAGGGATATATTTGTATTAGTTGCTTCATTTTTTTTAAAAAAATGTGTTTTTGTAGACTCCAAGTCTTATACATCCACCCCAAATTGACTACAGCAAAAAAGTCAAAAACAGATAGTGGAAGATCATTCCAAGAGGCCTGGACAGAGTCATTTGGAGTGATTGAACACAGTGGGAAAGCATTATGTGTTCTATGCAATGAAAATATTGTGTGTCACACATCAAGTGTCAGACGGCACTTTGAAACCAACCACAAAAATATTGCCCAACTTGGTGATATGGAAAGAAAAGAGTTTCTTGAAGAGAAGTTGAGGAACTATCATTCCCAGCATCTTAGTTTTTCCATCTATCTTTCCAGAACAAATTATCTGACTGCTGCCAGTTTTAAAATTTCACTGTGCATAGCAAAACATGGTAAGCCCCTCTCTGATGGGGATATTATCATAGCAGCCATGTTGTCTGGGAGTGATTCTCTTTTTCATGATTTCCCAAACAAGGATAAAATTATTCAACACATCTCTGAGATACTACTTAGCAGAAATACTGTGAAAGATCAGGTCCAGCTCATGGCAAGTGATGTTAGTCAGTAGCTCATCACTGAGTTACAAAAGGCAGCCTGTTACTCCATGTGCTTGGACGAAAACACAGATATAAATAATCATGCAAGGCTAGCAGTAATTTTGCGTTATGCTGTTGGTGACATCATGAAAGAAGAGCTGGTGAAACTAATGTCTTTGCCTGAAAGAACACAAGGTGTAGATATCTACAATGCTGTGAACAAAGCTTTTTTTTCACAAGACATAAGACCAGAAAAGGTGGTTTCAATTACTAGTGATGGAATACTTTCTATGGTGGGGGCAACATCTGGTTTCATACAGTTGTTTGTTAAAGAAACAAAACATCAAGTCATTCAGTTCCATTGCATTATACACCAGGAAGCTCTTTGTGCCAGGAAAAGCAGCAAAAAAATTGACGATGTCCTCAAAGATGTCACAAAAATAGTGAATTACATCATGGCTCATGCTCTGAATTGTCAACAGTTTCAAGTACTTCTTGAGGAGGTTCAGACACAGTATAATTGTTTATTTATGTAGAATAATGTCCTGTGGCTGAGCAGAGGACGAGCCCTGGAGAGATTTGTAGCCTGCTTGGATGAAATTAGGTTGTTTATGAACAAAAAATGGCAAGAATATCCACAGCTCACTGATATGGCCTGGCTTACCAACCTCATGTTTTTTTACAGACTTTACACAACACTTCGATGTACTCAACAAACAATTACAAGGTGTAGGGAAAACAGCAGAAAGGATGTTTTGTGATATCAAAACATTTGAGAAAAAACTGCAGGTTTTTTAAAGAGACCTTGAAAGTGGGCAGCTGAAATATTTTCAAAATTTAAAAATTCATTTAGAAAATTCTACAACATTTGCAGACAATCCTACAAGCCACCAGGGAATCTACAAATCCATAATCCTAGCCATGTTTTCTTTCTGTTTATTCGTCATATTTTTAACAATCATTTTAGTTTTACCCTTGCTTATTTTCAGCCCAGCGGCTTCTCCATATTTATCTAATTCTTCCAACAGCTGGTGGAGCCAGCTGTCAGAGTGGGCGGCTGTGTGAATGGGCTTCTCTATATCAAACAACCTCTCACCCAGTGTCTGTGGGGGCTCCTTGGAGCCATAGGAGGTCCTGGAGGGACAGCCAAAGTTGCAGGCATCCCGGAGAACCTACATGAGCAGCATCCCGTGTTGGGGATCCGGAGAAAAACCCGATGCAAGAGGACCAGGGAGAAGGAGGCCAGTAATGGCCGACATGAAGATCTGACAGAGGGATGGAACTAGCATCAACTTAGTGGAACAACAGTGGAACGGAGCTGATGAAAAGTAATTCCAAGATTTTACATTTAAAAAGTGAAAGGGAGCGCTTTTGAAAGAGATGCTGGCTAGGAGCCTTACCAAGAGGGAGCGAGTGGTGAGAGAAGCAATGAGAGATAAGGCAACAGGCGAGAGCAACAAGAAGAAGGAGCCAGGAAGTTAGAAGATCGTAAACTAGCCATGAGATCAGGTGAACTGATAGAAAGGTAATGGGGAAAGACAAGTTTTTGAGTCTTAGAGACTGAACTTTTGAGAAAACGAGTGTGGACTATAAATAGAAGGAAAGCGAATAGTTTGGACAGACTTTGAAGTTTTGATTTATAAGCCATGGGAGTATAACGGATCCAAGATGGAGAAAGTGACACAGCAACTTTAGGACTGCAGTTTTGATAGTGAGACAATTACTGGCCATTGGCTGAAGAAAAAGATATAAAATGAACTACAAATTCGGAGTTGTAAATTTATAATTAAAAGGAAAGTGACTTTGATGAGACAGGAAGATAAAGGTGATATATAAATATAGATAAAAAGACACATAAATATAAATATAGACTGACTGCTTGCTATATTCGTGAAATAATTATATTGCTGCAATTGTTGATTGGTAGAATTGAATAGAATTGAAATAATCAATTAGCTGAGGAATTAATCACTTGATTGTTATATATATATATATATATATATATATATATATATATATATATATATATATATATATATATATATATATATATATATATATATATACCTGTATATATATGGATCTTTGGTTATTCGGGTTTTTCCCCGCGTAGAACTAAAGGTGTAGGGGCGACGTTTCGACGGAATCCCATCCGTCATCATCAGGCTAGTGGCTTCTGCTTCCTTCTTCTGGGAGAGAATTTTCTGACTCTTTAGTCTTCATCAGTCAGTCATACCCTTCTGAGATTCGAACCTGGGCTGATTGCATATTAGGCATCGAATCTCAGAAGAACACACTTACTCCCCCCCCAACCAGAGCACACCTCCACCCACAGAACACACCCCCTCTGGCAGTCCAAAAAAGAGGAACAAACAGCCACATGCCTCCCCCAGAAGAAGGAAGCAGAAGCCACGGATGGGACCCTGTCGAAACGCCGCCCCCACACCTCCAGCTCCACGCGGGGAAAAACCTGAACAACCAAAGACCCACACATGAACACCTGCGAAAACCCCAGAAAACAAACACCTCACCTCCACGGGGAGGAAATCCACCAGCCAACCAGGACCCACGAAAAACTCGAAGCACGAAGAGCCCCCACTCTGCGCGACCTCACACTCCCACGCAACAAAGTGTGAGGAGGTCTCTGTTGATTCGGTCCAGGAGGAATCTTTTTGTGTGGAGTTCATTTCTGATTAGGGCCAGTTCAGTTCTTATCAGGATGCGTTTGATGGCTGCAGAGTTGGAGTGGAATTTCAATTGGAAGGATGTGGGGATTAAATTTTGATCTCGGCAGTTGCGTAGGAATGTGAGGCCACACAGAATGGAAGCTCCTCGCACCCCGAGTCCCCCACAGGTCCCAGTCTCCACAGGTCCCACTGTCCCAGAAGAAGGAAGCAGAAGCCACTAGCCTGATGATGACGGATGGGATTCCGTCGAAACGTCGCCCCTACACCTTTAGTTCTACGCGGGGAAAAACCCGAATAACCAAAGATCCACATATGAACACCCGCGAAAACCTCAGAAAACAATATATATATATATATATATATATATATATATATATATATATATATATATATATATATATATATATATATATATATATATATGCAAATTATTCAAATTGCTAATAAAGAATTTGGGAGGCTAAGATGATCATTTCGAACTTTTTATGTTCTCATCAGTTAGTCATACCCTTTATCTGAGATTCGAACCCGGGCTGATTATATATCAGGCAGTGTTTTAACCTCCTGAGCCACGGGGTTCTTTCTCTCTTATATTAGCTGGAAGGCAAGGCAAATGTATGTTTAAGTATTTGTCAAGGCTTTTTGAATGGACATTGCTAATTAACTCTTTCATTCCTGTTTTGGCCCAGCTCAGGGCTTATCCACAGGATATAGTCAACTATGACAGCTCATTATTTGTGCAAATTATTCAAATTGCTAATAAAGAATTTGGGAGGCTAAGATGATCATTTCGAACTTTTTATGTTCTCATCAGTTAGTCATACCCTTTATCTGAGATTCGAACCCGGGCTGATTATATATCAGGCAGTGTTTTAACCTCCTGAGCCACGGGGTTCTTTCTCTCTTATATTAGCTGGAAGGCAAGGCAAATGTATGTTTAAGTATTTGTCAAGGCTTTTTGAATGGACCTTGCTAATTAACTCTTTCATTCCTGTTTTGGCCCGGCTCAGGGCTTATCCACAGGATATAGTCAACTATGACAGCTCATTATTTGTGCAAATTATTCAAATTGCTAATAAAGAATTTGGGAGGCTAAGATGATCATTTCGAACTTTTTATGTTCTCATCAGTTAGTCATACCCTTTATCTGAGATTCGAACCCGGGCTGATTATATATCAGGCAGTGTTTTAACCTCCTGAGCCACGGGGTTCTTTCTCTCTTATATTAGCTGGAAGGCAACATAAAAAGTTCGAAATGATCATCTTAGGAATTAAGTACAGTATTTGTAGTGAGTGGTATTAATTGAGCAATGTCTTAGGGGTTTGGTTGAATTTATTAATATCATAAGAGCCACAAAAGATTAGAGATAGAGGACAGGGTGGCTGTTGATTTTGATATATCTCCCCTGAATTAGGAAATAGAAAAGGAGGTAGTGGTGGAGTGAGATAGAGGGGGGGAAAAGAAGGTGGAAATACCCTATAAAGAGTATTTTTATAAAAATCTGGTTAAATATGACAAGCATACCAAACTTAACAAAGATTAGTGCAGGAAAGAGGGCAGCGCCACAGGGCTTAGTGGTGTCTTCAAGCCCTTCTAGTCAGAAGTCCATTGATGACATGCTACAAAGGGAAAGGTCAAATTCCTTTACAGATTTACAAGCCCTTCTGCAAAATATGCAAGAAGCAATGACTAAGAATCATGAAGAGATGAAGAAAGAGATAGGTCGAGTGAGAAATGATACTGGTGAGCTCAAGGAAAAAATACAAGCGATTGATGGTAAATTTGAGGGGATTTAACAACAATTAATAAAATATGAGCAAAGATTACAGGAAATGGAAGTAAGAATGGAGAAGGAGGAGAAGAAAGTAGAGGACTTAAATGAAACACTAATCCGGGCGAACAGAGAGCTTGAAACAACAGTTATCTTCCTGGAAGCAGAGAAAGCTGCCCACTATCCGTGCTTTCAAAATGTTAAGGAAAAAAAAGGTGAAGACCTGCCGAACGTGATGGCGGACTTAATGGCGAAGGTATTAGGCATAGGAAAAGATGAAATGTTAGCGGAAATTGATGAGACGTATAGGGTCCAAACTAATTATGAGAGGAGACATAATCTTCCGAAAGAAGTACATGTGAGATTGATTAAAAAATCGACCTGGGATGAATTACTACATAGATCAAGAGAGGAGCCACTAGACTATGGAGGACAACAAATAACAATTCTCAAACAAATACCTAAAAGAATGAGGGATTTGAGACGAGGCTACCAATTTTTCTCATCAAAACTGATTAGATATAATGTGAACTTTAGATGGCTAACTCCAGAAGGCATTCTAGTCATGTGGCAAGATAGAAGGTATAGATTAGACTCAAGGCAGAAGATTTTTATAAGCTCCACTTTGAAGACCAAGATGGAGGGGACATAAGAGAAAGGGATGCAAGACAGATGGCTATAGTAGGGAAGGTACTAGGAGCAGAGGATAGAGGAAATAAATCTGGAGAGACTACAGAGAAATATGAAGGCAGAGACAAAGAAACAAGAGAGATCCGCACAATGAGAAACACAAGACCCAGATATAAGTAAAATAAATGGAGAAGAATGCAGGATTTTGTCACTGAATATTAATGGTTTAAACTCACCAATGAAAAGACGGAAAATCTAATAAACGTATTCATCAAAAATTAGATATAATTGCAATTCAGGAAGTTCATATAAAAGAATAACAGAAATAACTGTTAGATCAACCAAAATTAGGAAATATATTTGTATCATTAGATCAACAAAAAAGAGGGGGGTGGTATTATATGTGAATGACAAATTGGTAGCTAAACAATTTTATAAATATAGAGAAGGTAGAATATTGATAGTTGAGGTAGAAATAAACCATAGGAAAGTAGTGTTAGTAGAAATATATGCCCCGAATGGAAACCAAGAACAGTTTTTTAAAACAATACATAATAAGATATGTGATGTAGACTACAATGAGATCTGTGTGCTAGGAGACTTCAGTGCTATTATTGATAATAATTTGCACTACAAGGGTAATAAGACCAGGAAAAGGAAAAGAAGAACACTACCAAGATCCTTTTTCAAATTGGCCAAAGATCTAAACATCCAGGGTATATGGAGAGAAAGGAATTGTGAGGCTAGACAGTATACATATTCTAATCGACATAGCTCATGGTCTAGGATTGACAGGGTGTGGATGTTAAGGGAAATTAACTCTGAAGTTGAAGACGTGTGTATAGAGACAAGCACCTGGGCAGACCACAACCCTGTGAAATTTAGCTGGAAAGGGTCCAAAAAAACATCTAGATGGACTACACAAAGATCAATATTAAAAGAAGATGACTTCAGATTAAAGATGGAGAGAGAATTGGACTTTTTTTTAAAGAAAATAAAGCCGAAGACACCTCTGTCCAAAATCATTGGGACACAGCTAAGGCAATTATGAAAGGAGTAGCTATAGCATATATGGGGGAAAAGAATAAGGAGAAAAAACAACAACAGAAAATGTTAAAAGGGGAATACAAAAGATTAGAAACAATATTCCAACATGAACCACAAAAAATAATGTAAAACAACAAATGGAGTTAATTAAACATAAACTTAACATTTTAGGAAAAGAAAAATTAGCACAACAGATAAGATGTATAAAACAGAACTTTTTCAAAAATGCAAACAAACCTGGTTGATGGCTTGCACAGAAATTGAAAAAACAAAAGGAGAAAAGTTGGATTAGTAAATTACGAGATGACAAAGGGAGAACACACTGTCAAGAAGAGGAGAAAAAAATTATAGGCCCAGGAATTTTATGAGAAATTATATAAGGAAGATAGCCAGGAAAATGAGGAGAAAGCAGAGGAATGTTTCAAAAAAGCAGCACTACCAAAAGTTACAGAGGAAATTAAAAATATGTTGAATGAAGAAATTAGGATGTCAGAGGTGATAATGGCCATTAATAAACAAAAAAATAACAAAGCATTGGGTCCTGACAGCCTTCTGATAGAAATTTATAAGGAACAACAAAACATTTTAGGACAACCTTTATTGGATGTGTTTAACGCGGTTCTGGATGAAGCAAAAACCCCAAAGTCATGGTCAGAGGCGAATATTGTCCTGATTCCAAAAGACAGACCATACATCAATTCAAAACTATAGACCAATATCTTTACTTAATTCTGACTATAAGATATTTACAACAATTATAGCTGAGCAATTAAAAAGGTTTTTAAATAATTTTATACATGTGGACCAGAATGGATTTCTAGCCAAAAGACAAACTAAGCATATTAGGATAATATTGGACACCCTAGAATATTACAAAATACATAGTGGACAACAAATGGCATTATTATTCCTAGATGCCCAGAAGGCCTTTGATAATGTTAAGTGGCCATTTATATATCAACAACTTAGGTATATGGATATGGGTGAAAAATTTATAAATATAATAAGGGCAATATATACTAATCAGGAAGCTAAAATAATAATAAATGGGGAAACAACCAGGAAATTTCAAATACAAAAAGGAACACGACAAGGATGTGCTTTATCCCCATTACTATATATACTGACGCTAGAGGTCCTAAAGAGGATAATTAGAAATGAACCGTATATAAAAGGATTAGAAATTTAAAAAGAAATTTTTAAACTTCAAGCATTTGCAGATGATTTGGTCTTTATTATGGAGGATCCACAACAATCGGAACCCTGTGTTTTCTTACTTCTTCAGATAAAGCCAAATTTGAGGAACTTGATCTTTCCTGCTTACACTGAATAGATTTAGGAAATCTGGAAATGGAGCTACTGGAATTTCAAGAAAACACTATCTTGAAAAATAAATTCTGTGACCTACATGAAACACTAGAGAAGATGGAAGGTGTAATGTATTGGCCATTTTTTCTGTGTAAAATCACTTGCTTAATGTCTGATCACTTGTTTAAAGTCTGACCTACGTTTTTCTGTGTTATGTAATGGTTGCTGTACTGAGCCAGACTTGCTGTCTCCAGGCTGATAATGAGGTTTTGTTGTGATTCAGGGTCAGCCTGTGGGTCCGGCAGCCGGGTCGGATGACTCAGATGACTCAGACGAGGGGGAGGAGGAGGGTGTTGAAGACGAACTTGCTGATGATGGCTTGGAGGCTTCGTAGAGCCCCCAGCCAGGCCCCTCTTACTTGGTGGAGACTCAGCTGCGCGAGCCCGACAGTGCAGATGATGATGACCCACAGCTGGCCCTGTTCAAGGACGCCCGACGCAGGAGGCAGTCAAGCAGGAGCAAGCAGAGAAAGGCTGTGGGACTCCTCGGAAGGAGGCACAGGGAGGCCACGCCCTGAACTCTAATAAAGGGAGTGTTTGGGGATGGGCTGGTTGCTGAAAGCAACCGCTCCGTTTGAGGATCAAAGTTACGGTATCTTGTTTCTTGTTCTGTTGTTTGTTTGTGTATTAAACTTGGCAGACGTTTTCCAGCCTCAGACGTTTTCCAGCCTCTGCCGTTTGTACAGGGGTTGCCTTTCTGCAAGGCCGGTAGCAGGCTGGTACAGAACAGTTTGCTTTCAGCCTCCCACCCCTTACAACTATTATGGAGCAGCTACGTGCCGAGAATGCTCAGCTCACTCAGCAACTCACTTTGCTGGCAGCTCAGGTGGCTCAACTGCAAGCACAGGTTCATGCTGCACCCCCACCCAGGAGAAAATGCCAGGTAGCAATGCCGGATAAGTTTACAGGTACTCCAGAACTGTTTCCTGCTTTCCTGGGACAATGCCAGCTCTTTATCAGCGTGAGAGTAGCTGATTTCCCCACTGACCGGGATAAGGTGGGGTTTGTGTTAAGCCTTCTTTCGGGGGATGCAGCTCGTTGGGGCACGCCTCTGCTGGCTCAACCTAGCCCATTGTTGGACAACTTTGTGGGGTTTTGTGACCATATGCGTCTAATGTACGAGGACCTAATTAAAACGCAGACTGCCACCCGACGCCTGAAAGCTCTGAGGCAGGGTCAACGCCCCCTACAGGGCTATATCAGCGATTTCTGGCTGCTTAGCCAGGATTCCGCCTGGAATGAGGCTGCGCTCATGGATGCCTTCCAGGATGGATTGTCGGAGGAGATGTTGGATGAGCTGGCCCGTGTGGACATTCCCTCAGACCTGAATGGGCTGATCCATCTTTGCCTGCGGATCGATGCCCGGTTGCAGCAGCGAAAGAGTCGCCGTGCCACCCCACAGACCCCTGCCGCCCCTGTTGTGCGTGAGCCCCCAGTTCAAAAGGAGGAGCCAATGGAGCTGGGTGCCGCCAGGTCTCGTCTATCGGTGACTGAAATGAACAGACGACGATCGGGGGGGTTGTGTTTTTACTGTGGGGACCCTGGACATTTGGCTGCTTCTTGCCCAAAGAAGCGTCAGCGGGCATCGGTGACCAAGCCTGCCCCGAGAAAGTCCCCTACTTTGCTGTCGGGAAACGCCCCGAGCCCAATCTAGACGGTGTGATAGATCGGGCGTCCCACAACAACAACACCGAGCGACGCCTTTCCGAAGGTGCCTGTGAACCTCCACGGCATTTGATTTTGGAGGCATGTCTGATCCTTCCTGGCAAGCCAGAGGGGATTCCAGTCCATGCCTTAATTGACTCTGGGGCCACCACAAACTTTATGGACTCAGCCTTTGTGGCCAAATGGGCTGTTCCCCAGTGCCCGGTGGATCCGCCCATGTTAGTGAAGACTATCGATGGTCGAGTGCTCCATGCAACCAGTATGTATGGCCATCAGTTCCCATGTGGAGGCCATTCAGTTCTACATCACTTCAGATCTGCACTTCCCCGTGGTCTTGGGACTGGCGTGGCTCCGGGCGCATGACCCACAGATCAATTGGTCACAGAACTTGGTCACCTTCCCAAGCTTGCAGTGCGTGGACCACTCCCGCCATATCTGTGCCGGCCAGGTGGAGGGTTCCCCAGGGGTTTCCTTGCCTCCCGAACTGTCAGAGGCGGATCAATTACCCCCGCACAGGCCCTATGACTGCTCCATTGATCTAGTCCCTGATGCGCCTCTCCCAGTGGGGCGTTTGTACTCCATGTCGGAGCCCGAGTTGGCTGCATTACGGGACTTCCTGGAGAAGAATTTGGCTCACGGTTTCATCCGGCCCTCGTCCTCGCCAGTGTCTGCACCCGTGCTCTTCGTCAAAAAGAAGTCGGGCGAATTACGGCTTTGCTGCAACTACCGGAAACTCAATGCCATCACGGTGCGCAACCGTTACCCGCTGCCCCTCATCCCCGAGCTCTTGGACCGACTCCGGGAGGCTAAGATCTTCACGAAACTGGACCTGCGTGGAGCTTACAACCTCGTCAGGGTTCGGCCGGGTGATGAGTGGAAGACGGCGTTTGGTACTCGCTATGGACATTTCGAGTACACAGTGATGCCGTTTGGCCTGACCAACGCCCCCGCTGTGTTTCAGCATTTCATGAACGACATCTTCCGGGATTTGTTGGACCAGTTTGTCGTGATCTACCTGGACGACATCCTGATCTACTCCCCGTCGTTTGAAGTGCATCATCAGCATCTCCGTCAGGTCGTGCAGCGACTCCGAGAACATCGGCTGTTTGCCAAGTTGGAGAAGTGCCAGTTCTACCAGGTGACCATCGATTTCCTGGGTCACCGCATTTCTCCTGAGGGCATCGCCATGGAGCCGAGTAAGGTTGAGTCGTTGCAGAGTTGGCAACCCCCGCGTCGCGTTAAGGATGTTCAGCGACTTCTTGGATTTGCCAACTACTATCGAACATTCATCCCTGGCTTTGCTGCCTTGACAGCCCCCCTCACCCGGCTCCTGCAGAAGAAGACTCGGTTCCAGTGGAACGCACCAGAACAACAGGCGTTCCAGGCTTTGAAGGACGCCTTCGTGAAGGAGCCCATCTTGAAGCATCCTGACCCGCAATGGCCATTTGTCGTGGAGGCGGACGCCTCCGACATTGCCATTGGGGCAGTGTTACTCCAGGCAACGACGCCCAGCGGTACCCTTTTCCCTTGCGCGTATCACTCTCGGAAATTGAACCCCTCGGAGCGCAACTATACCATCTGGGAGAAGGAGCTGCTGGCCATCAAAGCGGCGTTTGAGGCCTGGAGGCATCATCTGGAGGGAGCGCGGCATCAAATCGAGGTCCGGACGGACCATAAGAATCTGGAAAGCCTGCAGACCGCTCGGAATTTGAACCAACGCCAGATCCGGTGGTCTCTTTTCTTTGCGAGGTTTGACTTCCGGGTTCGGTACATACCAAGCGGGCACAATCAAAGAGCGGATGCTCTGTCCAGGAAGCCCGAATATACCCGAGTGGAAGACAAGCTTCTGCCCAGGACAGTGATCCCCATCGAGTCTTTTGCTGCGGTGTGGGAGCCGGTTGATATACGGGCTCGGATCCGGGAGGCGCAGCAGCAGGAGGCGTGGGTGGCTCAGCGGAAGGAGGAGGTGGGGCCAGATTCGCCTTGGACGGTCACGGATGGACTCTTGTATTATCGTGACCAGCTCTATGTTCCGGGAGGGCCACTCAGGGGACTCGTCCTCAGCCAGTGTCATGATAACCCGGCAGCGGGACATTTTGGCCTGTTCAAGACTCTGAACCTGGTCTCCCGTACCTTCTGGTGGCCCCGAGTCCGACACGACGTCCAGTCTTATGTCACCTCCTGCATCCCATGCAGGCAGGCCAAGTCAGCGACAGGGGCCCCGCCTGGATTACTGAAGCCTTTGCCAACACCCAAGAGACCCTGGGGGGCTGTGTCCATGGACTTTCTGACGGATTTACCCCCATCCTCCGGTTTCACGACAGTGTTTGTGGTGGTAGACATGCTGACCAAGATGGCGCACTTCATCCCCTGTCGCGGCTTACCGTCAGCTCACGCCACTAGTTGTATGTTTATTCAACAGGTGTTTCAGCTGCACGGCCTCCCCGATAGAGTCGTCTCCGATAGGGGGGCCCAGTTTACAGCCCGCTTCTGGCAGGAGTTGATGCATGCGTTGGATATCAAGGTTTGCCTCTCGTCCGCGCATCATCCTCAAACTGACGGGGGAACCGAGAAGGTCATCGGTATCCTGGAACAGTATCTGCGCTGCTACGTCAATCTGCAGCAGAACAATTGGGTGGACTATCTGGCCATAGCTGAGTTTGCCTTTAACAACTCGCAGCACACCTCCACACAGATGACACCGTTCTTGGCCAATGTGGGTTATCACCCCCGGTTTTTCCCCCTTTCTCCCGTGGACTCACGGAAGCCGGCAGCGAACGACTTCATGGCAGAGTTACAGGCGATCCATCGATTGGTGCGACGGCAGTTGGAAAAGGCCAAGGCCGATTACAAAAGATTTGCTGATCGGTCAAGACGGGATACGCCTCCACTATCGGTGGGGGATCGGGTCTGGCTGTCCACCAGGAACTTACCGTCCACACGGCCGGTGAGGAAGTTAGATCACCGATATTTAGGACCGTTCCCAGTCGAGGCTGTCATCAATCCAGTCGCCTATCGTTTAACTCTGCCACGTTCCCTGCGCATGCACCCCGTCTTCCATCGGTCTCTGTTGGTCCCCGAGCAACCGGCTTGTCCACTCTGTCAAGCGGAACCTCCCCCATCAGGACCTCGTGATGGAGGCAGCACCCCCGAGTACAAGGTCGCCAGCATCAGGGATTCCCGTTGGCTGAAAGGTCGTTTCCAGTACCTGATTGAGTGGAAAGGTTACGGGCCGGAGGACTTCACCTGGGAAGACGCGACCGCCGTTCATGCCCCTGCGTTGGTGACTGCTTTTCACGAACAATTCCTATCCCGACCGCATCCGGATCGGCAGCCCCGGGGGAAGGGCCCTGCGGTGCGGGATAGTGTTGTGATTCAGGGTCAGCCTGTGGGTCCGGCAGCTGGGTCGGATGACTCGGATGACTCAGACGAGGGGGAGGAGGAGGGTGTTGAAGACGAACTTGCTGATGATGGCTTGGAGGCTTCGCAGAGCCCCCAGTCAGGCCCCTCTTACTTGGTGGAGACTCAGCTGCGCGAGCCCGACAGTGCAGATGATGATGACCCACAGCTGGCCCTGTTCAAGGACGCCCGACGCAGGAGGCAGTCAAGCAGGAGCAAGCAGAGAAAGGCTGTGGGACTTCTCGGAAGGAGGCACAGGGAGGCCACGCCCTGAACTCTAATAAAGGGAGTGTTTGGGGATGGGCTGGTTGCTGAAAGCAACCGCTCCGTTTGAGGATCAAAGTTCCGGTATCTTGTTTCTTGTTCTGTTGTTTGCTTGTGTATTAAACTTGGCAGACGTTTTCCAGCCTCTGCCGTTTGTACAGGGGTTGCCTTTCTGCAAGGCCGGTAGCAGGCTGGTACAGAACAGGTTTGTGGTGGGAAACTGCTACTTTAAACCTATTGGTCGCCACCTAGAGGCTAACCGTATAAATAGCTGTGCAGCAGCTATTAGCTTGCTTCTGTTCTGAGTTAATAAACTTGTTTGCTATTTCATCTCCCTCAATGCCTCAAGAACCAAAAATATAACACTGGTGATGAAGGTGGGATGTGCTGCTTCATCACAAGAGTCTGAAGTCACTAGGAAGTGAGGCCAGCACAGAGCCTGGCAGGAACTACATTCCCCCCACTCAGTCTGCCAAGCAAGCCATGCTGGAGCCCACCCTGCCCTAAGTATCTGTCCTAAGGCCTACGCAGAAGCCAGCAGCACAAGGCAATGCAAGCAACAAGAAATGCAAGCAACTCACCATGGCGAAAATGGGGAAACTCGAAGTGTTCAATGTTACACACCCAGAGAGATGGGCGTCCTACATTTCCTGTGTTGCGAATTACCTCTGCGCCAACCAGGTTGGCGAAGATGGGCTGAAGGCTACGACCCTTCTCTGCGTGTGTGGCCCAGCCACCTTTGACATTGCCGAGAACCTTGTTGCACTGACGCTGCTTGAGTCTGTAACCTTCGCAGACTTGAAGAAGAAGCTTTGAGACCACTTCGAGCCTAAATTATCCATCATAGCATGGAGGCATGCTTTTGAGCAGCGGGAGCAACAGCCCAGCGAGACGGCTACCGAAATTCATCGCTGCTCTTCATCAAGCATCCCAACTCTTCAATTTCACGGATTTGGAGGAGAGACTAAGAGATAGCTTAGTCTGTACACTCCGGAACTGAGAGCTCCAACAAAAACTGTTCACCAATGAGACTTTCTTGCTACAAGAAGCCTTGTAGGAAGTCATGGCGGATGAAGCTGCCAGAGGGGCCATTAAAGCACTGCGGCCCTCCAAAAGCACTTCAAGCACCGAAGCCATCCACCACAAGGACACTGAATGGATGGAAGAGACTGACTCTGACCACGAGGTCGACAAGCTACCGAGGCAGCTTGTAGACAGTGCGGAGTGGGACACCCCAATAGTAACGCCACTTAAGGCCAATGGAGAAGTACGCATATGTGCTGACTATAAGTGCACCATTAACCAGGCACTTCAAAAGCACGCGTACCCAGTGCAAGTTGTCAGCCATATTTTGGCATCATTGCAAGGTTGCCGTGTGTTCGCCAAATTAGATTTGGTGCAGACATACCAACAGCTGCTGGTGGACAAAGCCACGGCAGCCGCCCAAACCATTGCTACCCACTGGGGGGGCCTTCAAGGTCAAGCGCCTACAGTTTGGGATGAGTGTAGCCCCAGGGATTTTCCAGGGAGTCATGGAGTGCACACTCAAGGGCATTCCAGCGGTCTGCCCCTACTTCGATGATGTACTCATTGCCAGGGAGTCTCCAGAAGTTCTGGCTGAACAGCTTAGAGCTGTCCTTCAGTGGTTCTGCACAGTGGGACTTAAATTTAAAAAAGAAAAGTGCAAGACTGGGGTACAGTCAACTGAGTTCTTTGGGTTCCGCATCGATGCCGATGGCATTCATCCTGCAGATTCAAAGCTGAAAGCGATTCAGCAGCCACCAAGCCCTAGGTACAAAGGGGAGCTTCAAGCCTTCTTGGGCCTTCTTAATTTTTACCATGCATTGCACTGAGAAATGCTGGCTCCTTTAATCATATTGAATTTTCCTTTGGTTGTGCCAAGTTGGGTAGGATGCAGTCTGCATTAAATGAGTAAGCCTTTCTCCATATTTAGTCTATTTAGCTTGATTATAGTCAACAGCTGTACATGTATTCTGGCACTTGTCCATATGTCTCATGTTATTCTTCTCAAGAGGTATAGTCTATGCAAACTTCCATATATCCAGGTTTGAAGTTGTTGGTAGGGCTGTACTGTATTAACAGAAGCATAACAAGTGACCCTATCCCCCACTTTGCAAGAAGAATACATAGTCTTGTTATGAACACAACTTTCTTTTGTTCCTTTAGGTATTGGACCCATAGTCTGAAGAAAGGTGTGAGGGAAACAGCAGCAAACAAAAATGTAGCAATGCACAGTCTAGTTATTACGAACCCATGTTCTGGGTAGTCCAGTCCATTGAAGCTTTTCTCCTAGTTAGATGGAAACAGTTCAACAGGTGAGGCAGGTTGAAATGTCACTTTCAGGCCATCCAGCTGCATAGTTTGTCACTGGAGAGGGAATGATGGGACTTTCCATGGACTCATTCTTTCATTCCTTAACTCCCATTGCAGTTGAGGTCAAGAAGGCTTGGCATGGTTGGGACCACTCAGGACTGGTACTTATAGGTGACAGTTCTTTCACCTGAACCTACTCTCCAGGAACAATGGTCAGAGACAGGTGGTAGGGCAGCCTGTACTGGAATAGAAGACAAAACCTGTGCGAGATTATGCAAATACTAACTAACATTATTCTCTTCTTCATTGACATTCTTGAACACCTTCATGAAACTCCCATCCATCCATCATTTCAAAAAATTACAAGGTAAATTTTCCAGAGTTGAGGCCTGTATTGAAATAGCCTCACCACTAGATGTCACAACCTGTCCAGCCATTATATACCTTCCACAACCTCAGCCAAAAACAAAACACATAACTCCTCCCCCTCTTCAACATTTATTTCCTTCATGTACCTGCCTTCAGCCTCCCATGTGCATTCTCTTCTCTCAGTTTTATGTAACTTTTTCCCTTTTACTATTAATCTTTCTTTCCAACTTCCAAAACTAACTACATTCTCTTCTCCTTCTTAGCCTGGCTCAGAACCCAGAACTACAGGGAGGGAAAGCCCCCCTCCCTCTCAGCCACCCCTAACATTCTCTTCTCCCCATCCAACATCCATCATGTCTCTTTCTTAACAACTTTGCTATAACTGTCTATCCATAAACAATCAGGCTGAACATTTATCTGCAATTCTATCCAGAATCAACATTCATAAAGTTAAAAAAACCTTATTTTTCAGTGCAGCTTCACAAAAGAAAAAAACTTTATGAGCTATTCTGAGTTAATGTACTGAGTGTGTGTGTGTGTGTGTGTATGCAAAGACTGAAATTAGAACATCAAACTTTCTGAAAACATTTACAAATCTGAGCAAAACAATTCAGAATCATTTTCTTAAGGTTCTTCCTTTTATAATACATTTAGCTTTAACAGAAGGGAGAACTTGTTGTCATTGGTTATGTTATCAGGTTAGGTCAGCTAAATTACTTTCATTTTGAACACACACAATTGTTGGCAACAAGCCCAAAAACCTTTAACAGAACTAAAGCTTCAGCAGAGAAAGGGGAGTTGGGGGAACAGGATGTTACAGATTCTGCATTTCTAAGCTCTAAACACAAACTGCAGCTGGCAGGCCAAATGATAAATTTGCAACAAGGAAAAGCCATACTAAACAAGTTATCTTTGTTCTTTGTCCCTGAGCAAAGTTAGAATAGAAGCAACAAACCCCCTACAATCTCAGACTTCAGCGCCCCTTTAATTTTTCCCTCCACCTTCCAGGCCAGAGCTAAACAGAGATAATTTTTTTAAAAAATGATTAACCCCAAGCCTTCTCCTTTTCCCTTTTTCCATCTCTCTCTTCCAAAGCAAAGAAAAAAAATTAATGTAGCAAGCCGGTAACAAGAAAGCTGAACATTTTTTTTAAAAAAAAATGCATAAGAACCTTGGCCCCTTTTAAATTTCTCTCTTCAGATTCTCATCCATACACCTTTTTACTTACTTAGTACACAATAACAATGTGAGATTTAAAAACCCAAAATTTGATACTCACAACTCAAAGACAAGTCTGGTTAACAAAAACAAAGATTTATTGAAAAGAAATTGAAAATAATAAAGAAAATAATAAAGAAAGAAAGCGTTTGCAAACGCGGCCTCTTAGACCCTTCCCAAGTTGGATTGGGTTCAAAGAGCGCGCCGAGCAAGTTTCAAAGCAAGCATTTATACTTTCTTTTCTCAATACATGCCCCCCCAAGAAACTTAAGTTAGTCTTTGAAGTCATTTACATTTCTAAAAGATCTTCTTTGAACCTTTACTTCCAAAAGACTTATTGTAACAACTTCCTTACATTCATCACTACACTATCTTGTTTTACTCACCTTCTTGAGGTGAGTATCCTTTTTAACATTTCAAAAGAAATTTGTTGATTACCATGTGTGAATTCTCTGTCTAAGCAGGAAATAGATGGCCCCCACATCTTAGTGTTACATTTGATACAATTCATTGGTGTTACATTTGGTACCATTTATAAAAGAATAACCTTTATTTATTTTCCTTTAATTCCACCCTTTTTCTCTTTTACCTGAATTATTCTTTTATACTTTTAAGAATTCATCATTTCCTAATTTTTTTTCAAATTTGTGTGGAAGCAAGTTATTATATTCTGAATCTTCTTTCCCCAACCCTAGTTTTCCTACCTTCATTACTAACATTGTTTCTTTCTTCCCATTTTCAACTGAAGTTGTTATTAAAGTCATGTTCTTTTCATATAAGCAATCATCTGTACCTAAAGCATAAAACATTTGCTTTTATATAACTAATTTCCCAATATAAAGCACCTACAAAGTTGCTTGCACATAAACAAAGATACATATACATGATTACAAGCTTTCACATTTCTGTCAGTGACTTCTTTGACATATTCCTTATATGTAATATCGGACTGGGGTCTAATAATACAGTTTAGGGCCACAATGACAAAATAGAGAACCCATTTGGTTGGACAGTCCTTTTCTTTTTAAGTCAAATTAAAATAAGAAGTGATGTTCTCTCAAACTTCACATTTGAAAATGAAACAATTGTTTGGGCCACATCAGTAAAAAATGTCTTTGATACTGAAGGAATCTCAAATGTGGTTTCCAGTTCAGGAAGATCAACTTGAACCCATATTTGTATCAGGTCCAATTGATAGCAAGTTCAAATGATACTGAAAAATCCATTGGTCTGGTTATCTTGAAGCACACTGGGTTGCAGGAATCCTTTGATTATGCCAGGTTGGGTAGGATGTGCAAACATATTTGGAATTTAATGTGAAATGGTCTCACGAGGTCGATGGATCGTTAAGGTGCTTCCAAGTGAAAGGCATCACGCAAGAATGTGATCATTCAAAGCTTTATTTAACGATAAAGTAAATAGAAAGAGTTTCCTGGCATGGAGGCTTCCATGCCTGGATTGTAAGCTAGCAGAAGAGAGAAGAGAGAGCAAGCAAGCATAGCATAGCTGGACTAGACTAGACTAGAAAGGAACAAAGAGCAGCCCCTTGAGCAGAGGTATTTATGGGGGGTCTCAGCCCCTCCCTAACCATAAAACTCTCTCGCCAATGGGGCTGCAGGGGCCGGGGACCCCTGACCCATCAGTGGGAGCAAAGAAGCCTCTTTGCTCCCATCTGATGACCTTTTTGGGGAACTGCCATGGGCTGGCACAAAACATCTAACAATTCCCCTTCTTGCCAGCCAATGACAGGGACCAGTGAATGTGTGTGAGGGGGCGAGCAGGTGTCATAGATATGCATAAAAACGTTCAGAAGACCAAACACAAACGCTTACACAGAAGGTTGTGCCGGTCAATGGGAACAGGTTTGGTGAACAGATCAGCTATCTGGTCAGTTGTGTTACAATGCTCAACATGTATAAAACCCTCTTTGGCAAGCTGCCTGACATTTTTATAGCGTATGTCTATGTGGCGGGACCTAGAGCCCACAGCATATGCCCCCGAGATTGCAATTGCGGCTGTATTATCCTCTTGAATTTGGATTGGCAGAGGAGGAGATGCCCAGATGCTCGTTATCAGAGTATTGAACCAAATCAAATCATTGGCCGTGTCTGACAGGCTGGCATATTCAGCCTCGGCCATGGAGCAAGAAACAATTTTTGCTGCCTAACATGCCAATGGATAGGACAGCCATTTAGCAATATGAGGAAACCAGAGGTGCTCCGTCTACTCTTAGTGTCACCAGCCCAGTCTGCGTCTGAGTAAGCTGGGCCGTCTCCCCCTTCTCTGGTTCCAGCACAAGGAGAGCATCGGTCGTGCCCCTAAGGTACCTAAGTACCCTCTTAACAGCAGTCCAGTGGAATTCCTTTGGGTGTTCCACATGCCTGGACAATAGATTCACAGCTAAAGCTATGTCAGGCCTGCTCCAATTGCTGATGTATAGCAAGGAGCCAATCACAGATCTGTAAAGCGTGTTATCTGTGAACTCAGGACCGTCCTTGTGAGTGTGATTGTAATAGTCACTTTGCATCGGGCTATGCCTTGGGTTAGATTCTGCCATTTTGCATTTGGCCAATAACTCCTCTATCTTTTCTTTTTGAGATAGAGCGAACCCCCCCTTAGTGGCCAAGATGTGCACACCCAAGTACTTGTCAACCCGCCCCAAAGACTTCATAGTAAACTTTTCTTCCAAGGCCTTGGCAAATTCATCACACCCTTCCTTGTCAGGCCTTACATATAGTAGGTCATCCACATAAACTAACACCCGTTCTGTGGTACCCTTGGTACCATAGTTTCCCCGACTGCTTGAGGCCATATAACCCTTTGTGGAGCAACCATGTATTTCCCCTTTCCTGCTAGTAGCCAGGAGGGGCCCTCACGTAGATCTGCCGGTCCAAGTTGGCGTGGAGGTAAGCCGTCTGGATGTTGAATTGGAAGACTTCCTCCCCCAGAGCGGCTGCAGTTACGAGGGTGGCCTTGACACTCTCTGCCCAGATGGTTGGAGAGTAGGTCCCCCCGTAGTCCTCCATGTAGCGCTGAGCGAACCCCTGAGCTACCAAACGGGCCTTATACAGGTAGAGGCCATTGGCAAGTGGTTTGGCCTTGTAAACCCACCTTGTGCCAATGACTTTCCTCTCCTTTGGTGGTTGCTGGGGGGTGAAGACCTTGAGTCTTCTTATGCTGTCCATTTCCTTCTCCATCGCGAGCTGCCATTTCTCCTGTTCTTTGATGGGCAGCTCCTGGATGTCAGAGAAGGATTTTGGGGTGACCAGAATGCTGTTGACAGACGCGATGTGCCCAATGTCGATTCTCTTTGGCGGGATCCCTTTGTTGGACCGCTTTGACCTCCTTACCTTCTGCCACTCACCACCCTTTTCTTCCGCGGGTCTCTGCGGCGTCGCTGGGGGTGAAGACAGGGTGTCTTCCCCCTTGGGACTGGACGGCTCATCCTCCCCATCTGATCCAGGTAGGATGACATCTTCATCTTGTTCCTCACTTTCGTCGGTGGCAGGGTAGGTGGTCGTCTCAGGTGATGTCGTGGTCGGTGTGTCCTTGCTGGGACAGTTGATATATGGGCTCAGATCATTTGAGTGGATCTGAGTCCAATTGGAGTCCTCTTCGAAGGAGGCAGATTGGGAAGTCACAATCCTGACCCCTTCTCCCAGGAAGCGGTAGGCCTTGGAGCCAGGAGCATAGCCCAAGAACCTCAGTCTCTGGGAGACAGATCTCCCCTTCTTCCACAGCTGCTTGGGGATGTGCACCCACGCGTAGGAGCCAAACACACGCAAATGTCCCAGACTTGGTTTCCTACCGTAGACTGGAAATATGGGGTCTGGTTCACAACACTGCTTCAGGTGCGGTTTAAGGTGTAATTGGCATATTTCACCGCCTCTGCCCAGTATGATTCTGCGACCCCAGCGTCCGCAATCAGACTACGCACCATAGTTTGCAGGATTCCATTTCTTTTCTCTGCTACGCCATTTTGAGCAGGGGTGAATGGCGCAGTAAGAAAATGGCGGATGCCCTTACACCTTACTCAGTCCTGGAATTTTCGGGACATGAACTCAGCCCCACGGTCGCTCTGCAGTTGTGCGATCTTGGTCTTATACTGGGTCTCTACAAAGTTGTACAGTGATTTTGTAGCGTCAAAGGCTTTGGATTTTTCTGTGAGGGTATACACGTGGCCGTACCGTGAAAAATCGTCAACGGCAATGAGAAAATACTGACTTTTCCCTAGAGATGGTGTGAAAGGCCCAACCAAATCAACATGTACTAGTTGGTACGGGTATTGGGCCTTACGCAGTGACACTTTAGGGATGGGGGCAGCCTTCATCTTTGTCTTCTTGCAAATGGCACAGTCCAGGAACACCTCACAATCCTTGAGCTAGACTCCCTCAGCAAATTCTCCCATTTTTTTAACTACAGGGAAGCTCGCATGACCTACTCTTCGGTGTAAGAGATGGGCACACTTATCGTGGTGCGGCTTCCCCACTGACACCCTCTTGGCTCTGGTTGCCTTGAGCGGTGCTCTAGGTGCCTGCTGAGGTTCGGGTTTCTTGTCCACACTGCCCTTAGAAAGCCTTGGGGCTGGCTGTGGAGGCTTTCTATCATTCCATGCGCAGGCCCCTTCTGAGGTGGGTGGGTTCTCAGGGGAGAAGTATGGCAAACCATTTATGATGGCAATACTTCCAATGACCCTCTGGTTCCGGGTGACATGACCTCCCCCTTTGTGAAATAAAACTTCCACCTTGTCATCGTCACATAATTTGATAATGCTTAATAGGTTGTTGGCAATGGAGGGAGCATGCAATACCCCTTCAACTTTTCCCAGCCTGGGTACAGAAACAGCCCTCCCCAACAACTAAAGCATTATCACCATTGGCCACCTTGACAGATGAGTTAATTTTCTTTAACCTTTTAAACCCTTGTTTCATATTGGTGATGTGAGATGAAGCTCCAGAGTCCAGTAACCATGTCAGTGGGGCTATCAGCCTTTGTGGTGGGGGTGAGAGAACAAGTATGCATAAAATTGCCCTTGGCACTACCTCTGCCCCCGCCACGTCCCCTTCCTTGCCCCTTGCCCCTTCCTTGATTGGGACCGCGCTTGGGGCCTTGTTGGTGATGGGGGCAGTCTTTCTTCAGATGTCCCTCAGAGCCACAGATGAAACACTTAAGTAGAGCATTAACCTGCTCTGAGTTGTGGTGCCCCCTGCTGGCTTGCTGGGTGGTAACTCTGGCGTATTCTCCAGCATCTCTTCATCTCTTATCTTCCTCAATGAGTCTGCCTGTGAGGTAGGATAGAGTCATGGCTTCCTTCATTGTCCCCTCCAGTGAAACAATGAAGCTGCTCCAACTTCTGTCCAGGGAAGCCAGAATAGCAGCAACCATGTTCGTATCAGTTACAGGGTGGTCTCTGGACACCAGTTCTGCCCTGAGTGTCTTCAACTTTCCCAGATGTTCAGGCATGCTAGCTCCAAATTTCAGTCTGGTGGTGTAAAACTCAGTTGTGAGTCTGGTGATCGAACCAATGGTGTCACTGTTGAATAAATTGTATAATAACCGCCAAAGTTCACCAGCTGTGAGTCCATCTGGAATGCTGGAGTACAAGTTAGTATCCAGTGAACTCAGTAGAGTGGTATATGCTTTCTTATGATACCACTCTTCTTGGGGTCTCCAGGGAAGAGGTGGGGGGTCCAGAACCATCTCTAGAGTCCCTTGCTCTAATAGATGTACCTGCACTTCTTTATTCCATCTGCTGAAATTCCCCCCCCCCAAGTTGCAGTTTCTCAAAATTATTTGAGAAAGCTGGGGCAGATAGCGGGGAATCTTTCATAGCTCTATATGCATTGTTATAGATCTGTGAACTTTCCATTGATGTGAATGGAAGAGGGATCCCTCTGCTGGCAGGTGGTGGTATTTTTCTCTGATTTTTGGATAGCTCTGACTGAGCATGCTCGGAGTTGGGGGCGGGGTTCATTTGTGTCCATGTGGCAGAGGGAGCGCTTCCTGCTTCTATACTAGGCTCAGCCCTGGATCTGTAGGCCTGAATTTGGG
Organism: Vipera ursinii; assembly: GCF_947247035.1. Lineage (NCBI taxonomy): Eukaryota > Metazoa > Chordata > Lepidosauria > Squamata > Viperidae > Vipera > Vipera ursinii. The sequence continues at coordinate 31,063,556 of NC_139515.1, forward strand.
GGGGCACAAAAGCTCTGAAGATTCCTCCTGAAGCCCCCCCAGCACTGGAATACTCACCGGGGGGCGAAGATCGCAGGATGGAGGCTGGATGGCGCATGGATTGCCCGGATTGCCTGAATTGCCCTGAGAAGCCCATCTCTGGTCCTGAAGAACCTGGGGGCGGCTGAAGACGGATTTGGAGGGGGGCCCTCTTCCGAAGACCCCCCGAAGACCATCTGGCAAGCAGGGCGACTGGGCGGTGGCAAAAAGTAGGCTGGGGGCCCTGGGGGTTCACTGGGGGCCCTCTGGGGTTGCAGGATGTAGTTGGGAGGCTCCAGGCCGGGCGCCTCCTGGCAGTTAGGCCCCGGGGAGAGGATTGGAGGCCTTGGGTGGCGAGGGAGGCTGGCTACCCCCGATGTTGAAGCTGAAGTCGTTTTAGCCTCCAGAGCTGCAACCAGGGTCTGGATAGTTGCTCCAATCTCTGCTGCAGTAGGCGCGGCTGGGCAGGCTTCATTGCCATCATAGGCCTTAAGGCTTTCTGGTGGGGAGGACCAGGGGGTTTCCATGCTGCTTTGGCTGGATGCTCCCGATTGCTGGGCCTCCAGGCTTGGTTGAGGCCTATCTTTATCAGACCATGTGGGTGCCCTGGGGGCTGCCATCTTGTTTCCGGTATCAGACCATGTGGGTATCCTGGGGGCCACCATCTTGCTTCCGGTTGCCCCAGGAAGCTATAGGTCACAGTTTGGTGGGAAATTTCGTGCCAAAAGCTCTGGGTTCCCGGGGTCACTCAGGGTGGCCGGCACCATGTTAGGGGGCCTCGTGGGCGCTGGGGAAGGACTCACCAGAGGCTGCCCATACATCATTTGAAAGGGACAAAGACAGTTTTCCGATTGAGGCCTATATTGAAATGGCCTCAACGCCAAACTTTGTAAAGCTTTTTATTTACTTCTATTTATCACAGATTTGTTTAACTAAAATATAACAAAAACAAAGATTTAATAGTTGCCTCACAGTTTCTATTATAGGAATGAGAGAACTTGTGAACAAGAATGGAATGACAAACATCATACAGATATCTCCACTTTTTAAACACAATTTGAAATTAACATTCTTCATGGCAAAAATCTCAGAAGTTTCTGATAAAGCAAACCAGTCTTTCATTTATTATACATCCTATGAGGAGTGTTCATTGTGTAGTATCACCAGCATTTATCTCTTTTTTTTGCTGCTTCTGTGTTCTAGCTATTTTTTTTTCTGTCTTTTCAACTTCCATCTCCCATCATGCAACATCCACCTCTCACTTTCTTCTACTTTCCATGTTTCTCTCTTTCCATATTTCTATAGTACATTCTTGTTCCTTCAGCATTTTAAGGCTTGTGCTAAGGCATACAATTCACACATTTAGGATGACCCCATTAGTGGCAATCCCCTTGTTTCCAACAATTTTAATGCATGCAATTCACAAATTTGTGCAAACCAACTTAAAAACAACTTTTCTGTTTCTCCCTTCTCTTTTCCATTCATTCACTGCCCTTCTGGCACTCTGGCCTAACTTCTGTCTTTTCTGCTTCCACAGCTTCTATCAACTTTTGCATGAGCCAACTGTTTCCCTTAGCTATTAATCAGTCCTCTACATTTCTCTTCTCCAAAAGTATTGAAGATTCCATAATCATATTTGGAGTCAGTGTATATGTTCCCCTTTTCCTTTATTAACAATCTCAGAGCCTGTTGTAAGGCATAAAATCCACAGGTTAGTGCTGATTAAGGGAGGGAAATTCTCCCAGCTTCCACTTCCATTTTCTTTCCATTTACTATCCCACCTTCATTGTGTCCTTTTTTTTCTTTTTCTTTTTTCCCCCAACTACTTTGCTATGAGCAAGTGGATACCACCTTTGGGCTTTCTGATTTAAAATTACCCACACTTAACAAGAAATGCTAACTATCAAGACTTCCCCAAATGTCAATTTAAGACAAAAATGCCACTGGCTGCCTCTTTCCCTAATAGTTTTGCATGCAAATCATTAGTCAAAACAACATAGCCTTTCACAATCCTAAAAAAAAATCTTCCCAACTCCTTCCCTGTTCCAAACAAGGACAGAATTGCAATACCCCCAATTCTCCCAGATATCACCTTCCATCAATGTGTCCTGCACACAGACACAAAAACATCAAAAAAAAAAAAACACAACTCCACAAAAAGATTAGAGTAATTTCTAAAACTTAAAGATTTCCAAAAAAATGTCCAACAATTACTGTATCCTCTTTCCAAAAAAAAATTACAAGCTGAAACTGCAAGAGTGGGCATTACATTTCACACCCACCCACCCTTCCTCAGACCAGAATTCTAAGCAGAAAAAAATGGTTAAAATGACCAGCCCCCCCTTTCCCCCCCCTCTCTCTCTCTCGCTCTCGCTCTCGCTCTCTTGTAAAGTAACTGGGGAGGGGGGGAAGAGAAAGAGACAGGAGTAAAAGAAATTTTACAAAAATCTCACCACTAAATTTTTTTTGCTGTCCTTTACATGCATTTTCCATAAATTCTCTCACACATTGTCCATGAAACTTGTCTCATTGTTGTTGTTTTTTCATTTACTTTTACAACAATAACATCTGCAATTTACTATTCCTTTCACAGCCTGGGACTGGTGGGGGTGAGTGATGTTTGAAGGCTAACACACACATTTACATATCAGCAAATTAACTCATTCACTTCCATTCTGACTGCTTGCATAAACAATTTCACATACAAAAATTTCATTTCATACTTTCTCCAGACAAACCATACATTGTTAAATAAGGCCTTTTTGTTTGGTGTTATCAGAGAGGATTTTGAACCTGGGGTCTTTTGCAAGTGTAAAGGGGGAGGGGAAAAGTAGTACCCTCCTCACCTCACCTTTGACAAAGGGAATTGAATAGTCCAAAGAGCTAGATTAAAAGAAAAAGATAGAAGAAAAACTTGCTTTTATTTCTTTGAATTTTCTTTTCTTTAGGTTTACAACAACAACTACAACAATTGCCCATCTTTTTTGAGAGTTTCCCTGATTATGGTTCCCTGAGGTTCTCGATCTTATGGCCACTCAAAATTTTCAACACCAGTTCACTTCCCTTCAGGCTGTCCTTTCCCCTCATGGGTTAAGGAAATGCAACCTTTCAGGTCCGCACTCGCTTTGGACTTACCAGTGTTCCCAGAACACAGCCCATCACACTCACACAGCCATTATCGCAGAAACCTCCCACAATCACTCTCCTGAACACCCAGGTACAATTGCGTGCTTCCCTCCTTCGGGGCAAAAGTTTCTTACCTGGGCCAGTGCACTGGGTTACCTGGTCCTGGGCCTCAGTTGTTGACTCTCTTCCTTTTTCCTATTCTTTGATTTGGTAGACCAGAATTATTAATTTAGTTTGGCTCGGAGCCTGCAATGGGAAGCTAGATCTCAGACAACTCCAGGCAGTTGAAATCAACAGGCGCGCCCCTGGACTTTACTGAGAACAGCTCGCCCCAAGAGGCTCTTTCAAGCCCCACGTTTGGTTGCCAAGATTGTGAGATTTAAAAACCCAAAATTTGATACTCACAACTCAAAGACAAGTCTGGTTAACAAAAACAAAGATTTATTGAAAAGAAATTGAAAATAATAAAGAAAATAATAAAGAAAGAAAGCGTTTGCAAACGCAGCCTCTTAGACCCTTCCCAAGTTGGATTGGGTTCAAAGAGCGCACAGAGCAAGTTTCAAAGCAAGCATTTATACTTTCTTTTCTCAATACATGCCCCCCCAAGAAACTTAAGTTAGTCTTTGAAGTTATTTACATTTCTAAAAGATCTTCTTTGAACCTTTACTTCCAAAAGTCTTATTGTAACAACTTCCTTACATTCATCACTACACTATCTTGTTTTACTCACCTTCTTGAGGTGAGTATCCTTTTTAACATTTCAAAAGAAATTTGTTGATTACCATGTGTGAATTCTCTGTCTAAGCAGGAAATAGATGGCCCCCACATCTTAGTGTTACATTTGATACAATTCATTGGTGTTACATTTGGTACCATTTATAAAAGAATAACCTTTATTTATTTTCCTTTAACAACAACAAAATCTGCAATTTACGGTTTCTTCCACAGCCTAGGGTGGGGTGGAGAACTCTCTCACACACACTCAATCACTCACTCCCCCAACCTCCAGGGGGTTTTCCTTAACAATCACACAGTTTTCATGATTCCCAGTTTCTTCCAACAATCTCACATTGCAGGCAACTAAATTCCTGCCTTTCAGGTATTTCACACAGACACACACACACACACACACACACACACACATTTGCACATCAGCATATTTACACATTATCTTCCATTCAAACTGCTTGCATACACAATTTCACCTACAATTTCACACTTTTTCCAGGCAAACCATTTATTTTTAAATAATGCCTTTTTGACCCTTTTCCAAGTCTTAGAAATAACACAAAACAACACAGACACACATATATACATAGATACCATTAAGACAATATTTCCAGGCCTGTTGCTTGTCCTCCAAGAAGTGAGAAAAATCAAGATGTGATTCCAATCAAATGTGACATTGGGCCCTGAACCATGTCTTATTTTTCTCACCATTCCAAGCCCAAATTTAATTTTCTGGATGGCCAAATATTTAAAAATCAATTTGGATTTTGAGGCCAAAGCGCCTCCCTTTTAATCTTTTTCCAAAAAGGGAGGGGAACATTTATGGTTGCTTCCAATTTTTGTTTTTATCAAATTCAAAGGGGAAAGCTACAGAGTGCAGCCTCCTCTCTTCACGCTACTAAGAACAGTAGATGGCGCAATTGTCTAACAGGAAAAAATTGTCCAGTCAAAAAGCCAGATTAGAGGGGGGGGGGACTTATTCTTCTTTGAATTTTTCTTTTCTTTCTTTTCTTCTGTAGATAGATTTATTTAAAAGATAAGCTAGTCAAAAAATTTTGCAACATTACTTTCCTGAAGATTATTTTTACTGCCACAATTTCAGTGCTTTCCAATGGGCTAACATGCAGCCCACTGGAAGCATGGCTTCTCCTTTCCCTTTCCCTTGCCTATTTCTCCATTGTTTAACCTGTTTAACCTGTCTTGCCCTAAAGGGTTTCTTGGTCTTTTTATCAAGATCGAGGCTAGCTAGCCCGCCCTTTCTCTCAGACAGACCCTGCCTGATAGCCTGAAACTCAACAAGCATTCTCCCTGTCACTCCAGAGCAGACCTCTAACAGGAATTTCTCCATCTCATTCTTTCATTCATGCAAACAGCACTCACCACCTCCCCCTAATTCCAAAATGTTTGTTTCTACTTAGCAAGTTTCTCCTCTGTTCTCATGTCCTCCTACCTTCACCAGGACAAGATGGAAGTCTCCTTAAACATTCAGGGTTCAGACAAACTCAGCTGCTGGGCTGGCCAATTTAAAAGTCACCAGACACAAAGGATCTAGGAGCACTCTTGATCTTATATTTTGGCCAAACCAGTTTTCCTGGATGTCATGCCTGAAGGTTGTGAGTTACAATGGAACTCATTCACAGGAAGTTATAATGAAAAACAACCTTGAAAAAAAACTTCCAAGGTTTTTTTTCCAAGTCCCTGTTCGATGTGCCAGAAATGTAAGGTCCCAGTCCCTTACTTGAACTTGAGATACCATATCAATCTAATCAGATAACCCAAGAGGAGACTTCTTGATCAAGCAGCACTTTATTTGATCAAATTAAGCAGCTGGGTTGCCAACAATCTGGAATGCTGGCAGAGTTACGTTCAGAAGTGCCATGCATTAGGAAATTGGTAGCTGTCAGAATCCATTTATATTTCATTTCTAACTATCTCCTCTAAGCTAAAATCAAATCTCACCTTCTCCTGGATTCTGCCATATTCCCAAGGGGGAGAGGGAACAGGCATGGGGCTTTATTGCACTTCCTCCATTAAATGTAACCTTTTGTTCATTTGCCTGTCTGCTATCCATTACAATGTAACCAATTGCTTTCTATACTAGGCATTCTCTCTGAACTTACCGGGCAACTAGAAAAGGGGGTGGGGGGAAGAAATACAACCCTCTGGGATCTGGTTTATTTTTCTGAAGAGGTGTGAAGATTGGTGGAAATGATAACGCTGCAAACAGAACTGGACTGATGTTATTTTTCTTTTCCTACGATGGACTTGCCACCTGGAGATTGGCTGATCTGGAACTGGCCAAATGAACTGTGGGGTGCGGTTTGCTTGGGGGCATTTAAAAAATATCAATCTGTAAGGGAATCCCTCAGATCCTGTCTAATATGCTTGCTATATCCTATTTCTTAGTAAAAGTTCCAGCTTGGAAAAATCTGTTTCCAAGAGTTCTGCTTTCTTAAGATGTGGGTGAAGTATGTCCTGACAGTAACATTGTTTTTTAAACTTTGTTAGCCAATGAGAATCAGACAACAGAGCCATTACATCATAAGAAAGACATCAATCATTCCTGCACCCTCATTTCCTCCTTCAGTATATCCCATCTACGTACATGTTTCCCACACTTGCATGAAATTTCTCTGGTGCAAAAGTGATTACAAAAAGAAAGAAAGCAACAGTTAGACTAAATAATTTCTCTTTCTTCCATAACCCTTCAGGCTTATTTTATTATTGTACATGTAATGTAACGGCCTTTTGTATATGTTGTGTTTGCTCTTGTTGCACTGCATGCTAATTGCTTGCATTCAATTGCTAAGTGCTGGTTCACGTGTATATTGTAATAGTTGCTAGCCAGCCCAGACTGTTTGTCTCCAACCGGCTAAGTAGGTCTTTGGGCAGGAAACCAATGCTTAAAACCTATTGGTCACCGCCTATCAGCCAACTGTATAAATAGATGCGCAGCAGCTCCCTTGTTGTTTCTGTTCTGTTTGACCTTCAATAAAGCATGTTGCTGTTTTGAACCTTCCATCTTGCTCAATGCCTGCTAAGAACCAGCTACACAACACTGGCAACAAGGATGGGATGTGCTGCTTCATCGTAAGAGCCTGAAGTGACTAGGGGGTGAGACCAGCACAAAGCCTGGTAGGGAACAGCGTTCCCCCACCCTCGGTCTGCCTAACAAGCCACGCTGGAGACCACCCTGCCCTGAGGACCAGCAGCCCTTTTGAAAGCAGGAAATCTTGCACGGGAATTGCAGCCGGGGATTACCCCCCCACACACACACACACTTTCCCTGGCTTGCCTGTATCTGGGGTTTCCTTCCTCGTAAGGAGACCCGCAAGATTTTCTGCTTCAAAAGGGTGATCACTTCTGCCTCTCTTGAAAAAACTGGAATTGGGCAAGAAAGGGAAAGCCCCTGCTCCACCACCTGCCTTCTCCTTTTTTTCTGCAAAGGGTAGAGGAGGAAGGAGGAGGTGGAGAAGCAGCGGGCGAAATTGCAGCCCAGCCCAGAGAAGGGGAAGGAAGAGCTGGTTGGAGAATGTGTCTTTCTCCCTCCACCCCCAGAGGCAAAACAAAGCAGAGAGGTGAAGAACGTGGAAGGCGTGGAAGAAAGTGGAAGAAAAGGAAAGAAAGAAGGTGGAGGCGAGGCAGCAGCAGCAAACCAGGAGACCTGCAGGTGGAGGCGAAGCAACAGCGGCAGACCGAGAGGCCTGCAGGTGGAGGTGAGGCAGCTGCAGCAAACCAGGAGATCTGCAGGTGGAGGCGAAGCAACAACAACAGACTGGGAGGCCTGTAGGCGGCAGCAAAGCAGCAGCAGACCAGAGGCCTACAGACAGTGGCAAGGCAAGACAGAAACCACCAAAACACCAAACTCATGGAACAGACAACCGAGGCTATTTTGGTATGCAATACATGTTCTATGTATGCACTAATGCCCAAAGAACAATCTAACTATACATGCATCAGATGCAAATTATGTGAACTACTACAGCAAAATTTTAGGAACTTAGAAGCAACTCTAGGCAAACCCCAGTGTACAAAAGAAAGCTCCACCCAAACAGAACCAAACAGTGAACAAATAACTCTCAGAGGACTTGATCCCACTGATAAACCCTTGGAGGAAAACAAATGGAGGTATGTCACACACAGAAGGAAACACAATACCCAAAGAAAGAAACAGCATACAACAAACAAACCCCCTCTGCCCAACCCTACCCAATCAGAAAGGTCCCCACTAAAACTAAATCAATTTCTCTCCTTAGATGGAAATACGCAGACCCACAATGCCCCCCTCAAAGAAGACATGCAGACACCTAGCAAAAAGACAACTTCAAACATCACTAAAAAGGTCACTTCAAATATCCCTTAAAAAGCCACATCAACAAACACACCTGAGATAAACAGCAAAGCACCCCAGACTGCAGCACACACACACCCAGAAAAGAAAGGAGAGTGTTGGTAAAAAAAGACTCCATCCTCAGAGGAACAGAACCATCCATCTGCAGACCAGACATACAATCCAGGAAGGTATGCTGTCACCCTGGAGCAAAAATCAAAGATGTGGCTGACAACCTAATTTAATTTAATATAATGCAAATACTAGCAATAGAAAACAATCCAACCAAAGTCCTAAACTTCAAAAGAGCTGACTTTAACAAACTTAGAGAGAATCTAGGAAAAAATCCCATGAATGGAAATCCTAAAGGGGAAAACAACCAGGAAAAATCAAGGAAACTGTAGGCCCACTAAAGAGACAAGATGGCAAGGAGATTACAGGCAATGGGGAGAAAGCAGAGCTGCTTAACTCATACTTTGTGTCAGTCTTCACACAAAAAGAAACTATAGCCCAACACACCAAAAAACCACTGCAAAAGACGTACCAGAAACAAAAATTAAAATAAGCAAGACAACATCTATCCAATTTTGATGACTATAAATCACCGGGACCCAACAGACTACATCCCAGGGTTCTGAAGGAGCTGGCAGATGTTATCTCAGAACCGTTGCACCACATCTTTCATAAATCCTGGAGCATCAGGGAAATACCTGAGGATTGGAAAAGGGCTGACGTAGTCCCCATCTTCAAGAAAGGGGGGAAAAATGAACCCAGGAAACTACAGACTGATCAGTTTAATATCAATACCTGGGAAGATCCTAGAAAATATAATCAAAAAACAGATCTGCAAACAACTAGAAACAAAGTCATAACTAGTAGCCAACACCGGTTTGTTAAAAACAGATCATGCCAGAGGACTTCCGGTCCTGCGTGCAGAGCAGCAGTTAAGGGGCTCAGGAATCTGTGCGCTCCAGCTGAGTTTCTTCCTGTTAGGGGACCCTAAATGGGCCAGAAGTCGGCTTGGAGAGGTGGCAATGAAGGAAGGAAGTCCAGGGGACCTCCGTGAGATGGTGGTCAACCCGATTGGTCCAGGAGAAGCTTTCCAGAAACCAACAGGAGAAAGGCTAGCTTAACTTCAGAGTCTAGCCCAAGCTGCAAGCAACCAAAGTCAAAAGCACAATTTTAAGCTGCTTGTAAACACTGTGCTTGAATCTGGGTAAGAACATTGATTTTCTCTGTCCTACCTATCAATTTTCCTGAAGGGGAGAAAAAAATTCCCAAGAAGCAAAAAACAACAACAACCTCCATAAATTAAACAGAAGTGGTGAACTGAAACATTTATGGAGGGCTAAAATTTGGAAAATGAACCAGTGCTGACACCTACTGGTGGATGAGGATTAAGACAGCTAGAGCTTGCATATAGAACTTGGTAAAATCTGAAAAAAAAACCTAATCTCTACGTGTGACCTTCAAAGATTTAACAACAGAGAACAGCTGTGACAAAAAAGAAAATAATCTGGGCTGTAGTTAAATTGAAACTTACGAACTTTAGGGAACAAAAAAGAACTTTTTTGAACTCTCTGGATTACAAATATATAGTCAACTCTGATCTTAAAGCTATTTCCGGGGGGTGGGGGTGGGAATCTGGGTTCTTGATCACCATGGAAAATCAGAGTTTTATAGAAATAACTTATCAGGAAAAAATAAATACTTTTCAAGAGGAGACATATGATATGTTCCAACAAATAACAATGATTTCAAACTACAAAGAAATCCAAAATAACTTTGAAAATATTGCTAAGCTACTGCTAAGCTTGTAAGCCACCCTGAGTCTTCAGAGAAGGGCGGGATATAAATGCAATTAAAATAAAAAAATATACACCATCTCATCTCCAATTCAATTTCATACCCAAAAAAAAATATCCCAGGAAAATATAACAGGGAAGGAACAGATAAAACAGAAAACTGAACATAAATCCAAGGATAGAGACTTAAAGATGGAACTCTACAAAACAAAGAAGTATGATTTAATCCAAGTGGGAAAAAATTTACAAGAAATACTAGACTTGGAAAAGACAACCTATATTTCAACACTACAAAATAAACTTGAGGATAAGAAAAAAACAGACTGCAGAGATTCCAAGGAAAACACTAAAACTGGAGAGGCAAAAAAATGACAAGAGAAGCAGAGAGAAAAAGAAGGGAAAACATCTCAGTGAAAATGACTGGGCAAATGCCTCTAACAAAGATACTGTATTTAACTTACTTTTTACATCTATAGTAATATCTATAAGAATATGGAAAGATTTGTTGACTCAGCAGAACATATTGATTAAGAAAGGCATTGGGCAAAAGAAAAAGGCTAAAGTGAAAATTAAGAGAATAGGTGATGGGGCCTATCAGAGAGAATATTTAAAAAAGAAACACTTATTTGAAAATGGTTAAAGAAATAGAAAAATTTTGGATATGAATTTGACTTTAAGAGGGAGGAGCCCCCAAGTAATATAATGCTTTCTTATTCTTTCTCCTTTTCATTTTATTGTTGGATATTAGTAATATAAAAGAGTTGGAATGGTCTATATAAAGGAAATGTCTTAGATATTTAAACGTGATTGACTTTAAAAAAATTATAAATGGATTTAAAAAATGTTTTGACTAAGAGTTAAAAGACTAGAGCACAGGTCGGCAACCCGTGGCTCCAGAGCTACATGCATCTCTTTCAGCCATCTCCTGTGGCTCCCAGTCCTCCACCATGTGCAGTTCCCCCCCCCCAAAAAAGTTCAACCAATCAATTCAAACTTCTCACACAAAAAAACACACCTCGCGAATTGATTGGTTGAACTTCTTTTGTTTGTGGGACTGCCTACAAACATCTTTTCTTCTTTGGACTGTATGTGGCGGCAGCAGAAGAGATGGATGACTGCTGGAAAGGTGTGTGGGTCAGTCAGATGGGGTGTGGGGGGGGACATGGAGGCTGATTAAACATGTGGTTGAGGCAGAGCTGCTGCCCAGGGCCAGATGGGAGGCCAGGCAGATTTCCCCCACCTTGCCAGGCAAACGGAGGTTGATCAAATGCACGCATGAGGGAGAGGTGCTGCTCGGGGCCAGAGGGGAGGCCAGACAAATTTCCCCCACCTTACTTTTGCTTTCCAAAGCAGCCTCGGTGTCACCTAGCTGGCACGCTTGCTCGCAAGGAGCTGAGCCTGGATCAGCTGGTGGGCAGGTTGTGCATCCTCCTGGCCTGGCCGCTCTCCTTACTCCTGCTCTACTCTGGCCCGACCCGGAGAATATACTTGCATATTCCCCCCCTCCCAAATAAATAAATAAATAGAAAAGGCCAATTTCACAGGTTGTCCAGCTAAAAGGGAGGAAAGAAACTGGGCTGGAGCACCCTGGAAAGGTGAGCAGGCAGCGCTTCTGCATAGACTGGTTGGGTTTTCAGCATGTTTCACCTGCAATTAAGGCAGGGTGAGTTTTTTGGCTTAGGGGAGGCTGGGGGGAGGGGGAGCTGCTTGTGGGGGCACGTGTCTGCTCACATAAGTGCAAATGTGTTTCATTTATTTATTTATTTGTTTGTTTGTTTGTTTGTTTGTTTTATATACCGCCCTTCTCCCGGAGGACTCAGGGCGGTGTACAGAGCAAGGTAAGTATACAATAAAGCAATAGTAAAACAAATAAAACCCCAAATCTATCAGGCCAGGCCGGCTTGCTGGAATAGATAGGTTTTTAAGTCACGCCGGAAGGTGCGAAGGTCGGGGGCCATCCGGATTTCGGCTGGCAAGCAGTTCCAAAGGGTTGGCGCACCCACCGAGAATGCTCTCCCCCGGGGGGTCACCAGCCGGCATTCTCTGACCGGTGGCACCCTGAGGAGGCCCTCTCTGTGGGAGCACACAGGACGGAGGGGTGTTGACGCTGGCAGAAGGTGCTCCCGTAGGTAATCCGGACCCATGCCATGTAGGGCTTTGTATGTCATCACTAGCACCTTGAATTTCACTCGGAAGACAACTGGAAGCCAGTGCAGCTCACGGAGGAGAGGTGTAATATGGGAGTATCGGGAAGCCCCCAAAAGTGTTTGTGCAGCTGCACTCTGTACCAGCTGAAGCTTCCGAGTGGTTCTCAAGGGCAGCCCCATGTAAAGAGCGTTGCAGTAGTCAAGACGAGAGGTCACAAGTGCATGGGTGACTGTACGCAAGGCATCCAGGTCCAGATAGGGTCGTAGCTGGCGCACCAGGCAAACCTGAGTGAAAGCCCCCCTAGTCACAGCTCCTATGTGATCTTCTAAGGAGAGCTGTGAATCTAGGAGGACACCCAGGTTGCGAGCCCTATCTACGGGGGGCAATAACTTGCCCCCAATATTAAGGGATGGAATACTCTGAATATCCTGGCATGCCGGTATGTACAGCCATTCAATCTTGTCCGGGTTGAGTTGAAGCCTGTTCCTCCCCATCCATTCCCGGACCGCTTCCAGGCAATGGGACATCACGTCGAGGGCATCACTGATGTGGTTTGGGGTCGAGATGAAAAGCTGGGTGTCATCAGCATACTGATGGTAACCCACTCCAAAACCACGAATGATCTCACCCAGCGGTTTCATGTAGATGTTGAACAGGAGAGGCGAGAGGACCGACCCCTGACGGACTCCACAAATGAGAGACCTTGGGGTCGACCTTTGTCCCCCTGCCAACACCGATTGCGAGCGTCCCAGGAGAAAGGAGGAGAACCACCAAAGAACTGTTCCTCCCACTCCTAGTCCCCTGAGGCGCCGCAGCAAGATACCATGGTCGATGGTATCGAAAGCCACCGAGAGGTCTAATAAGACTAGGACAGAGGAATATCCCTTGTCCCGGGCCCTCCAGAGATCATTCACCAGAGCGACCAATGCCGTCTCCGTACTGTAGCCGGGCCTGAAACCCGATTGGCACGGGTCTAGATAATCCGCTTCATCCAGGACCAGAGGGAGCTGATGCGCCACCACACTCTCAACAACCTTTGCAAGAAAGCGAAGGTTGGAGAAGTTATTTAATGTAGCTGGGTCCAAGGTGGGCTTCTTGAGGAGGGGTCTCACCACCGCCTCCTTCAAGGCAGCGGGGAAGTTACCCTCACTCAAAGAAGCAGATATGACCGCTTGGAACCAGCCTCGTGTCCCCTCCCGAGCTGCATAAACCAGCCAGGAAGGGCACGGGTCCAATAAGCATGTGGTGGAGCTCAACCTCCTCATAATCCTGTCCACTTCCTTCGGAGTCACAGGATCAAACTCCTCCCAGATGACGTCGACAAGACCGCCTGTGTCCTGTTCGTCAGACTCTGCCCAGTTGGAGTCCAGGCCGGTTCGAATCCGAGCGATTTTATCCAATAGATATTGACCAAATTCCTCAGCTCGACCCTGTAAGGGCTCCTCCCTCACCTCCTGATTGAGAAGGGAGCGGGTCACTCTAAACAGGGCAGCTGGGCAATTATCTGCGGACGCGATGAGGGCGGAGAAGTAATTGGCTCTTGCCGCTCTTAACGCTGCGAGATAAGACCTAATATGGGTTCTTAGTCACAACTGGTCGGATTCGGATTGACTGGACCTCCAACGGCTCTCTAGGCCCCGTCTCCGATGCTTCATCTCCCGGAGCTCCGTGGAGAACCATGGGGCTCGCTGGGATCTGCGCCGGGTCAAGGGCCGCAAGGGTACAACTCGGTCAAGTGCCTCTGTGGCTGCCCTTTCCCAGGCTTCCACTAAGGCATCCACCGAGTTGTGAGCAGGGGGTGCAGGTGGGGTCCCAAGCACTGCCTGGAACCTGTCAGGGTCCATTAAGCGCCTGGGCCGGTACCATCTGGTTGGCTCCGTACACCCACGGCAGGGGGTGGCAAAGCGGAAGTCCAGCCGCAGGAGGTGATGATCGGTCCATGACAGGGGCATAACGGTTGGAAAGCCCCCACCAAGATCATCAAGCCACCGTCCAGATAAGAAAACCAAGTCAAGGGTGTGGCCTCCCTCATGAGTCGGTCCAAGAATTATTTGCGTCAGGTCCATGGCCGTCATGGAAGCCATGAACTCCTGAGCTAGCTCAGATGATCCTCCTAGGGATGGTAGATTGAAGTCGCCCAAAACTATAAGTTTGGGGAATTCAACCACCAACCCTGAGAGGACATCGAGCAGCTTAGGTAGGGCTGCCGCTGCGCGATTAGGAGAAAGGTACGCCAGCAGCAGGCCCAACTGCGCCCCAGGACCATATCTCAAAAAGAGAGACTCACACCCGACTATCTGAGGGACGGTGGTCTCCCGCGGTCTTAGGGTCTCCCTGATAATTACTGCCACTCCTTCGCTCCTACCATGAGGCCCGGGCTGGTGTAGCACCCGGAAACCTGGTGGGCAAAGGTCAACCAAAGGAACACCGCCCTCTGGGCCCAGCCAAGTCTCCGTGATGCAAGCCAGGTCCGCGTGCTCACCCTCAACTAGATCTCGAACAAGGGGAGCCTTATTAGCCACGGACCTGGCATTCAGGTAGACCACTCGGAGCTCAGGAGGCTGCACGTCCTCGCTCCCGGGTCCTTGGGGAAGAGACAGAGGGTCGGAGCGTCTCACCACTTGTAGATAGCAGAGATGACCCTCCCGGTGTCGATATGGGCCTCTGTTCGCATACCTTCTGCCGTTCCCCAACGTCCTGGGAATTGGTAGTCCCACGGCTCGCTTCCGAGCCTCGGCGGTGACCGAGCCCCGCTCTTCCCCTTCGCGGTCGATCCCAGGCCTGGCCTGAGCAACGGTTGTTGGCCGGCCCCCCTTCGCTGAACAACCACAGCCCACTCCCACCCCCCTCCCTAACCCCACAAAAAAATTTACTAAAAAGTTAACCAGGGACCTCTTGTTGAATTTATGCTGGAGGTCCCTGACCCTGCCCGGCCATCTCTCAGGGTCCCAATGGTCGGGCCCTTCATCAAGATTGGAGGTGGTAGAGAAGGCGGGTCGCACCCAGGAGAGGGGGGAACCCCTGAGGGCGAACAGGTCCGTGCTGGAGTAGCGTAGGTGCATAAAGTCAGGGAGGATCCAGGGAAGGCAGTCCCATAGATGGTAGTTCAGTAGGAGGGTCGAGTCAGAGGGTAGGTGAGTATTTGGACCATCACCCAGCCTCACTGCCACTTAGCCGGGTGAACCCCAGAAGCAGGCCACTCCCCATCCTCTCACGATGGGTTGTGACTCTGTTCCCAGGGATAGTCCAGAAAACGCACTCTGGGTGAAGCATACCCCATAGAGCTCCCACCTCTATGGGGCTGCAGGTGTAAGATCAAGCCACTCTGCCACCGTGGCTTGCACCCAGGCCCACCTGGTCCTATGGGGAAAGAGGGCAGGCAAGAAGGGTTATATGCAGGCAGAAGTCGCAAGGTGGTGAGTTCTCATCTGGTATCGGATTCGGCGGTCCAGTCGCTCCCACGGTTCCCTCGCCGCACTGATATTCTGGGATATTCTTTTGCATGGAAGCTGCTTTGCTGAAGGTTATATCTTCCTTCTTTCTTTCCTTTTCTTCCATGTTCTTCTGCGCCCTCCATGTTCTTCACCTCTCTGCTTTGTTCCACCTCTGTGGGTGGAGGGAGAAAGATGCATTCTCCAACCAGCTCTTCCTTCCCCTTCTCTGGGCTGGGCTGCAATCTCGCCCACTGCTTCTCCACCTCCTCCTTCCTCCTCTCCTCCTTGCAGAAAAAAATGAGAAGGCAGGCGGTGGGGCAGGGGGTTTCCCTTCCTTGCCCAATTCCAGTGTTTGCAAGAGAGGCAGAAGTGATCACCCTTTTGCAAGCAGAAAATCTTGTGGGTCTCCTCACGAGGAAGGAAACCCCAGATATGGGCAAGCCAGAAAGTGTGTGTTGGGGGGGTAATCCCCGGCTGCAATTCCTGTGCAAGATTTCCTGCTTCATAAATGACTTAGATGAGGGAATTTAAGGGGAACTTATCAAATTTGCAGATGACACCAAACTGACAGGAGTAGCCAACACCCCAGAAGACAAACTCAGGATCCAAAAAGATCTAGACAAACTTGAACAATTGGCCCTATCCAACAAAATGAGTTTCA
Organism: Vipera ursinii; assembly: GCF_947247035.1. Lineage (NCBI taxonomy): Eukaryota > Metazoa > Chordata > Lepidosauria > Squamata > Viperidae > Vipera > Vipera ursinii. The sequence goes on from NC_139515.1 coordinate 31,079,807, forward strand.
ATGTGGAGAAAAGCAAAGTCTTATATTTAGGCAGGAAAAAACCAAAGGTACAAATACAGATTGGGCAAAACCTACTTAAAAACAGTAACTGTGAGAGGGACCTTAGAGTCCTAGTGGATGATAACTTGACTATGAGCCTGCAGTGTGCAGTAGCAACCAAAAAAGCTAATACAATCCTTGATTGTATAAACAGAGGCATAGAATCAAGATCACATGAAATATTATTAGCGCTTTATAAAACCCTAGTAAGACCACACCTGGAATACTGCAGCCAATTTTGGTCACCATATCACAAAAAAGATGTTGAGAGTTTGGAAAAAATTTGGAGAAGAACAACTAAGATGACCAAAGGCCTGGAGACTAAAACATACGAAGAACAGCTGCGGGACTTGGGTTTGGCTAGTCTAAAAAAAAGAAGAAATAGGGGAGACATGATAGCAGTGTTTCAGTATCTGAGGGGCTGCCACAAGGGAGAGGGAGGCAGGTTGTTCACCAAAGCACCAGAGGGAAGGACAAGAAACAAGGCTGGAAACTGATCAAACAGAGAAGCAACCTGGAGCTAAGGAGAAACTTCCTGATAGTGAGGACAATCAACCAGTGGAGCAGCTTACCCCCAGAAATCATGGGTACTCCATCACTGGAGATTTTTAAGAGGAGACTGGATATTCACCTGTCTGAGATGGTGTAGGTTCTCCTGCTTGAGCAGGGGGCTGGACTAGAAGTCCTGCAAGGTCCCTTCCAGCTCCTATTCTATTCTATTCTATTCTATTCTATTCTATTCTATTCTATTCTATTCTATTCTATTCTATTCTATTCTATTCTATTCTATTCTATTCTATTCTATTCTATTCTATTCTATTCTATTCTATTCTATTCTATATAAAAGCTAAAAAAGATAAAATACTATGAAGATCTAAATACTGTGCCCCAGTTAAAAGATGGTGAGGGCAGAGAGTAGGATGGGGAGGGGGCTCAATGATTAATCTATCAACCACCTCCACTGTGATACTCCCCCATTGAAGCTGACAGACCCAGGTCTTCAGGCTCATTACAGAAGGTCAGGAGGATTGGGCCCAGCCTCACACCAGGAGGCAAGATGTTCCAGAGGGCAGGTGCAATGGCAGAGAAGGCCCTACTCCTGGACTTTGCTAGCTGGAATACTTGGAGCATGCCTCTTCTACTGACACAATGGGAACAGGCCAATCCCATTGGGATGAGACAGTCACTCAAGTAGCCTTGAAAGTATTTAGTGGTTATTACCAACATCTTAAATTGCACCCAGAAGTACACTGGTAGCTAATGCAGCTTTTGGAGCAGTGGTGCTACATGGGCATCAGAGTCAGTGTCATTGTCTCCTGGGCCCTCTGCTAGGCTAATTAGAGTTCTCTCACCATCCTTGGGGAATGGGGTGAACTCTACAATCTCACTCCTTCCAGGGTTCTCTCACCGCTTCTTGGTGGGCCTGGCATCATTTTCTGGGCAGGTTGATTGGATCTGCACTCGTCATCCTGCTGCCCTTCCTTCCTGCCCTTGAAGCAAGCTGTGGAGCATCGCTGGGTGCTCTTGGTGCTCTCTTGCACTTTAAGTGTTTCTTTCTTGTCCAGGAAGGATTTACACAACTCCTTCCCTGTGTGATGCTTGCTTTCAGCCAGATCAATGTCCACCTCCTCTGTCAGCATGAACCAGACATGAAGAGTAGGGAGGACACCCCTAGAGATGCAGGTGAAATAGACCTCATTGGTTAGCCTGTCTTTGAAGCAGCTGATCAAGATGTCTTGTGGCCAGTCATTAGGCCTGCAGGCCAGGCCATGTAACTCTTGGATGTACTCAGCTATACTTGTTCATCTCTGGCTGATGTTTTTTATGTGGTCTTTGGCTTTTTGGACAGTGGGGGGGCGTGTTGAATCATTTGCTGAGTGCCACCATTAAACGATTGAAGTTTCTCATCATTATGGATGGTGACCTTTCCAGGGCCATGGTCACATCTCACCTTGCTGCCTTCTGTAGCTATTTCAGGATCATATTCTTGCATATAGGTCCAAACCTGGGCTAAGAAGAACTCCAATTGCTGAGGATTCCCATCAAACTTCACACCCAGTGGTGGGGTTTTGCGGCTTCTTCTTCTCACTGGCACCAACCCTGCAGGTGGAGCATGTTGAGCTGCTCCTCCAGGTGCTAGGGCAGTGGACATCACCACTGCTGTGGAGCCACCTCCGTTGCTGCCCACTGCAGTAGATGTGGCTGCTCCATCAGTCACTGAGGCTGGAAGTGGCTGGTTATCAGGTTTTGCAGCTTGGGCGAGGGTTTCATGCACTTTGAGGTTCATGAAGGCTTCCCACATAAATTTCCCTTCATTATTCAAAATGTCTTTATAGGTCACAATTTTCTCATAGGTTTGGGTTTGGGTCAACAAATGCTTCCACTGTTGAGAGCCATTCAGGTATTTTCATGTAAATTTTTGCTTTTACTTTTTCCCATTCTAGAAAAAGTGCATTTGTTATATAATGATATTAAAAGTATCTGTGTATTTTATTTTTCCCATACCATAGAAAGGCATGCCACCTGAGTTGTAGGTCATGTCCTTCTAAGTATAGTAGTCTTTTATCTCTAAGGCAGTGGTCTTCAAATTCAGCCCTTTTGTGACTCATGGACTTAAGTTCCCAGAATTCCTCAGCCAGGCATGCTGGGTAAAGAATTCTGGGAGTTGAAGTCCATGAGTCATAAAAGGACAGAGTTTTGAAGACCCCTGCTCTAAGAGCTATCCACTTTTTTAGCCATGTTAGTACAGTTGTTTGATAATATAAAGTTCAATCTGGCAGTTCAAATCCTCTGTTTTCTTTTGCTTCTTGAAGCATTTTCAATCTAATTCTAGCTTTTTTTTCCTTGCCAAATGAATTTCAGTATTTATTTAGTTCATCAAAGAAGTTTTTCCCCAAACCTATAGGTATTGTTTGAAATTTAAAAAAGTAATTTTGGTAGAATATTCATCTTCACTGTTGCTATTCTCCCCAGCATTGAAAATTTTTGGTTTTTCTATTTTTCCAAGTCTAGTTTTATTTGTTTTAATAATTTTACATAATTGCCTTCTTTTATCGTTGCACATCTTGCTGTTAAATAAATCCTCAAATATTTGATTTTTTTTACTATTTGGAGACCTGTTTTTTCTGACAGTTGATTGTTTTGTTTTTCTGCAAGGTTTTTAGCTATCACTTTGGTCTTTTCTCTATTTATTTTCAGACCTGCCACTTCTCCAAATTCTTCTTTTTCATAAGCTTAAGGCTTGTCTCAAGGGGTTCTTCTATCTAGTATAAAGACCAGATCATCTGCAAATGCTTGTAATTTGTGTTTTTTATCTTTTATCTCCAATCCTTTAATTTCCGTGTCTTGCCTAATGTTTCTGTTTAATACCTCCAGTGTTAATATAAATAACAATGGAGATAATGGACATCCTTGTCGTGTGCCTTTTTTGATATTAAAGTTTTCTGTAAAATGTCCATTTACAATTACTTTAGCTGTTTAGCTATAATAAATTGGTTTAATTATGTTTATGAAGTTTTCTCCAAAATCCATTTCATCTAATTGTTGAATCATGAATTGCCAATTCACATTGTCAAAGCCTTCTGTGCATCTAGAAATATTAACACCATCTGCTTCCCTGGGTGGATTTCATAGTATTCCAAAATATCTAAGATAATTCTTAAGTTATTTTTTGTCTTTTAGATAGGAATCCATTTTGGTCTATATGTATAAATTCAGTCAAAAAAGTTTTAGTCTTTTTGCTATTATTGAGGTGAAAATAGATAATGGTCTATAATTCTTTATTTGTGACAGGTCTGAGTCTTCTTTAGATATTAAAGTGATGTTAGCTTCTGTCCATATATTTGGTGTTTTAGCCTCTAAAACTAATTCCTTACCACTCACTCTATCTTTAAATAGCTTGCAAAATTACAGCTGAAAAAGTACTTATACTCCAAAAAAGCCAGATAGCTTCAAAGTAGTTTATATTTTTTTAGTTATAATCCATGCTGCAGAGAAAAACAGCCCAATGAAAATCTTCTCTTTTTCCAGCTATAATCCACAGGACTGTGAAGGTCAGGGACATCAAAAGGTTTAAACCCTAAACTATGTCTGGGTGTCTCCAAGTTCTGATACTCTAGACAAATATATAGATAAGGTCTATGAAAGGTTTAGTGTAGTTCTTTTCTCTTGCCACTAGATGTCATTAGATGCCCATTTTGTAGTTTTCCTGTAATTTTAGCAAAGTTTTGCCCAGATACTCACCAATAGTAATATAAAAAAGGTTTAAAAATGTTAAAGCTCCCTAGAGCAAAAACTAAAGTTGTAACTGAGAACATTACTAAAATAAACCCCACAGATTACTACTGCTTTCTTCTCCTACACATGGAGACCAATGACACAACAATGAATCTGAAAACAATAAAAAGAAATTACAAACAGCTAGGGAAGAAAGTTAAAGAATTAGGAACACAAATGGTATTTTCAGCTATACTTCCAACAAAAGTCCAACATCCAATGAGGGAGCAAAGGATTTTAAAAATGAACCACTAGCTTAAAAACTGGTGTCCTCAACCGAACTTTGGCTTCCTAGACCATGATCTGCATTACCTAGATCAGGGCTTTTCAACCTTATTGGACCACTTTTAGGACATGACAATATTTGAGTACCACCAGTGCTTAGCAAGGTGTCAAAAACGTGATGACTAAAAAGGGGGGGGATTTGGGTTTTACTGATTAGAGTCATTTGTTGTTATAGAAATGGCTAGTTTATAATATTATGGAAAAGTAAAAAGTTGAGGTTCAATGTTAATGCTTCCTTCTACTGCAACAGAGGAAATATGTTCTTTTTCTCTTCTCCCCCTCATTTTTCCCCCTTTTTCCTCTCCACTGTGTCCTACTATTTGCTTTTGTATTTTTGTATTTTATTCTATAATTTAATAAAATATTACAAACTGTAGGAAAAAAGTAAAAAAAGTACCAGTTTTAATTTCTTTGGTGGCTGTTCCTTTGCTGAATCACTTTCCCTTTGCACTGACAAATATATGATGAATTTATCCATGTTTATTAATATGCACCACCTCAGCCATCATGGCTGGACGAGGAATTCTGGGAGTTGAAGTCCACAGGTCTTAAAGTTGCTAAGTTTGTAGACCCCTGTGCTAGCTGGTTGGCCCTTCTTAGCTCTCCTTCCACAGTGTAATAAGAATGCACCCCACCCCCAAAATCCCTTCCCTGTACCCTTAAAGACACAGGAATCAAGTGCAAAGCAAGAGAGGCTCACAAAATAAACACATAAACTCCATTTCCCCCCCTTTAAGCTGCCTCAGGGGTGTCACGTGTCACAATGTTGCAATTCAAGACTGAAAGGCTCTGGCAATTGCGAAAAGCTTTAAAATTAAACCTGTTTACCTTCAAAGAAAACTTTCTAAAAGCCATAGACAGACCCAAGATGAAGGGGTAAAACTAATTACATTTGTTTAAAGGGATTACACCTATGGACTCATTGCTAGCCTAAAATACAGACTAAAATATTCCAATAACCAAAGCACACAAAGGAGCCTCTGAATTACAAAATGCTTTAAAAACTGTACAAAAATCTTTATGGTAACCCAATCAAGCTGCCAGCTGATCCAAAACTAAATAAACCCACCTCCTTTCTGATATGCTAGCTTTTCATTTCATCAGCACTGTTTGCATTCCCCTGGCTGCTGAAGAAAATGAACCAGGGAACTTTTTCTTCCAGCAACAGCTGCTGCTTCCTGTTTCCTCCCTGCTGGCTGTTCTGTTCCAGCCTATGACCGGCCCTGTTAGAATGTCAGGGACAACCCCTTTTTATAAACAATAGGCTGGAACTAATCCAACCAAATTTATTTGCAAAAGCTAAACGAAAAAGTTCAAACAAAAGTTAAACAAATACAGACCAAGACTTTATCAGAAGCTCTTCAAACGGTTGCCTTCAGCAACCAGCACCTCCCACACATTCCCCTTTTAAACAGCAGTCTCAAGGCGTGGCTTCTCATTGCCTTCTCCCAAGTTGCCTCATTGCTTTCCTTTGCTCAGTTCTGCTGGAATGCCTCCTGCTCCTAGCGTCCCTGAACAGAGCCAGCTGTGGATCATCTTCTTCCAATCTTTCAGGCTCACACAGCTGGGTCTGAGGAGGAACAAGACGGGAGGGACCTGGCTGAGAGTTCTGCGGTGCATCAGAACCTTCCTCTGACACCAAAAGCTCTCCAAACCCCTCCTCCTCCTCCTCTTCAGAATTGTTCGACTCAGCTGCCGAATCCACAGGCTGACACTGAATCACAACACCAGCTGACCTCTCCTTCTCTTTCCCTGTTGTCTTTTTTCCCCCTTTCCTGCCCAAACCACCTCCTTTTATATCCTCTCCTCTGCTCCCCCCTTTTTCTTCAGTTCACCTCCAGTTCCGTGCTCCTTCCGGAAGCACCAATCAGCTGGAGCAAATCAACTGGAGCCCTGCCAGCTCATGGGGCTTCTGCCAAGCCCAAACAGTCCTGCAGCTGCAGCTGCCTCTCCCTCAGGCTTGGCTCGCTTTTGCTCATTCCCCTCCCCTCTTAAGCTGGGCTAGCAGTTGTGTACCACTGGTTGAAAAGCCCTGCCATAGAGGCAACAAACAAGGAGGGAACTCCCATTTGATCGCAGGAGGGTGGCAGCCCTTTCGCTTGATCTGGGGAAGCCCTCCAAACTGGCAGGGGGAGGACCAGCCATATTAATAAAGCTGATGACAGCTGAAGTCAAAAGGACCACCAAGCAACTTTCAAGCAGTGCAGATGAAACTGGGTGAGACCTGATCCTCTCTTTAAGATTCTATTTTTTTTCCTGTAAAAGCTGCCCAAAGCATTTTTCCCCCTGTGAGGAGAGAGGGAAGGGAATTTTTACCCCACCCTCTAAGAAAATCAGTGACTAACTACCCAGGGGAAACAGAGCAACCATAAGATTAATTTTAACCTAATTGGATATATATTCTTTTGAAACTTGGGGACCAAAAGTGTTCTTTTTTCTCATTGGAGACTGTTGTTTTTTTCCTAAAAAAAGACTTGAAAACCACCATATACGTTTTGGACTTAAAAAGCTATAAAACAGCATTGGTGACATCTTGTGGCGAATTATGGTATTACAATTTGTTGTTGCCTAAACAAAACCTGGCTTGAAGATAAAATTTGCTTGGCCTTGACAGCTACTAACTTTGAAAAACTCAGCTGCAAAGAAGGGATTTCTGTGCAGCTTATCTGTGTGGCAGGGTTGATGTACTGTTTTGGAAGCTGGCCTGCCTGAACTATAAATCTAAACTTTTATTGACTATCAAAGCTATGTTTGGGGAACTGCTTTCTTATTTCCCTGAATGAGAAGCATATATTATTACATGAGATGATTATAAACTTCTACTTGATAAACAATTTCTATTATAAAGACCACCTATAAAACCACCTATAAAACATGAAATAGATGTCCCATACCCAACTACAAAAGATAAAAATTATTTTTAATGTTTGATTCTAAAGTCTTTTTAAAAAATATTAGTTTTAATAGGGTTAGAAAGGAGGGTAGGGAAATGGGGGTTTGGGATAGGGTAGAGGAAAGGTTGGGGGTGAGGGTTGGGGTTTCCCCCAGTAACATTCAATATTTGGCAAACATCATGTTGTCTGGGTAAATATACATAAATAAAGATAATAAAGCTAACAATAACACTGATAGGTATAATAAATTATCAGAAACAATACTAAATTTTCAATGTATGATATCATTCTTACTGAAATAAATTCAAAATTGCATATCACATTCCTTTCTCTCTAACTCACTTATCTAGCCATTGATAAAATTTATTCCAAGTTCTATAGTAAACTAAATGTTCTTTCTCTTTAATCTCTAAAGTTAATCTATCCATTTATGCACAATACAATATTTTCGTAATTAATACTTCTTTAGTCAGTAACTTTTCATTTTTCCAATATTGGGCATACATAATTCTCGCTGCTGTCAATACATGTAAGATTAAGTATCCGCTCTCCTTGTCATTCCTAAGAGAAACAATTCTGATTTAAATTCTATTTGTTTTTTCTCTAACCATAAATGTATCTTAAGCCAAACCCTTTTTGCTTTAGAACATGACCACCAGATATGGTAATAAGTACCTGGTCTTTGATTACATTTCCAACAAACATTTGAAGTATTTTTAAACATTTTAGCTAGTCTCACTGGTGTTATGTGCCATCTATAAAACATTTTATACAAATTTTGTTTATATGATACAGCTTTGGTTAATCTAATACAGACATGTCAAACACAAGGCCCGGGGGCCGGATCCAGCCCACAAAGTGGTTTCATGCGGCCCGCGAAGCCATCCTGGAAACAGTGAGGGAACGGCCCCCACTGCCTTGGCCCTGGCCCAGAAACCCTCCTCCTGCCAGAGATCCTCAGATCTGTCCCACTCCTGCCCAGGCCCCCATAGGCACCCTTGATGCGAACGATGTAGAGCTGGCCATGCCCACCCAGTAGGCCATACGCACTTTAGCCATGCCCACCCAGTAGGCCACGCCCACCCAGGCCACACCCACCCGGCCCCCTGAGGGCAATTGCAATGCTGATGCGGCCCTCAATGAAATTGAGTTTGACACCCCTGATCTAATATATCTATCCCATAGCTTTTCCCGTTCTTCAAGCTCTATGGTATATCCAACATTTTTTGCTCATGTTATCATTGTTTCTTTAACTTGTTCCTCTGTTTTTAGCAATGTAAGATCAAGTTCTATCTGTTCCTTATAAAGCCCCGTTGCTTTCACATCTTTTTCATATCTTGATTGAATTTGTAAATATGGCCACCATGATAGGTCAATACCTTGTTGTTGTAAGTCTTGTCTAGATTTCAATCTTCCTTATTGTCCAGTAAGTCTTTATATGTTACAAGTTTATCATAGTTAATTAAGTTTGGCTCCATTGTTGAAAGCCATTCAGGTATCTTAGTATAATTTTTTTCATTTATTTTTTCCCATTCTAAGAGAAGTGCACTTCTTATAGCATGGTTCTGAAAGTATCTATGCGCTTTATTCTTTCCATATCATAGAAAGGCATGCCAGCCAATCTGCAGGTCATGCCCCTCTAGGTATAGTAATCTTTTGTCTCTAAGCATTATCCATTCTTTAATCCATGTTAAAATAGCTGCTTGGTAATATAACTTCCAGTCTGAAAGTCCAAGTCCTCCCCTTTTCTAACGTCCTGTAGCAATTTCACTTTAATTTGTGCTTTCTTCCCTTGCCAAACAAATTTCAATATTATAGTATTCAGTTCATCAAAAAAGGCTTTTTCTAATTTTACCAGAATGGTTTGAAATAAAAAGAGTATTTTGGTAAGATATTCATTTTAATTGTAGCTATTCTCCCCAATATTGACAGTTGCAGATTTTTCCACTTTTCTAAGTCCAGTTTTATTTGTTTTAATAATTTTGTATAGTTGTCCTTTTTCACTGTTATATATCTTACTGTTAAATAAATTCCCAAGTATTTAACTTTTTTAACTATTTAAAGATTTGTTTTTCTTGCAAGTTGCGTTTTCTGTTTTTCTGTTAAGTTCTTTGTCAAAACTTTAGTCTTTTCTCTATTTATTATCAGGCCTGTGACCTCACCATATTGTCCTATTATGGCCAACAATTTTGTGCTTGTTTCCAGAGGTTCTTCCAGTATAAAGACCAAGTCATCCACAAATGCCTGCAATTTATATTTTTCACCCTTTATCTCCAGTCCTTTGATCTCGGAGTCTTGTCTAATATTTCTGTTCAATACTTCCAATATGAATAGCAGTGGTGATAAAGGACATCCTTGTCTTGTGCCCTTTTTAATATCAAAGTTTTCTGTGTAGTCTCCGTTTACAATTACTCTAGCAGTCTGTTTATTATAAATTCCATAAATTGCATTCATAAAGTTTCCCCCAAAATCCATTTCCAAAAGTTGCTGAAACATAAATTGCCAATTTAAGTTATCAAATGCCTTTTGCGCATCAAGAAATATCAAAGCTATCTGTTTGCCTGGATGGGCCTCATAATACTCTAGAATGTCCAAGATTGTTCTTAAATTGTTTTTTATCTGTCTTTTAGGCAGAAAGCCATTTTGATCTGTGTGTATAAATTCAATCAAAAATTTCTTAATTCTTTCTGCCATTATCGAGGCAAAAATTTTACAGCCTACATTTAGCAATGAAATTGTTCTATAATTTTTATATGTATCAAATCTGTATCTTCTTTGGGTATTAAAGTGATATTAGCTTCAGTCCATGTCTTTGGTATTTTGGTTTTCAGGAGAGTTTCATTACAAAGTTCTTTCAGGATCGGACTAAGCACGTCTTGTAACACAGTGAAGTATTATACAGGCAGTCCATCTGGCCCTGGAGTCTTGTTTTTTTTTTTTGCCTTTTTATAGCTTCTGTAGTCTCCATCATTGTTATTGGTTCATTCAATATATTTTGGATATTCTGAAGAATTTTCGGTAGATTTCTTTTATTAAATACTGCTCTATTTTTTCCTTAGAAATTTCCTTTGCTTTATAAAGTGTCTCATAATATTCTTTCACAATTTTTCTCATTGCATCTTTTTGAAACTGTATTTCTCCTTTTGTATCCTGGAGTTTCTTTATTATTTTCTTTTCTTTTTCCTTTCTCAATCTATATGATAGCCATCTTCCCGGCTTGTTAGTATTTTCAAAGAAGATCTGTTTAACCTGTTTAATCTGTTGAGCCATTAATTGCATCTCAGCTAAGTTTAATTTGTGCTTTATTATTTCCATTTTTTTCTTGAGTATTACTTTATCTGGATCTATATGTAATTCTAATTCTAGTTTTCTAAGTTCCTCCCTCAACTTTAATTGTAGTTGTTTCTTTTCTTTGTTCTTCTTAGCAATATAAGTTATGGCCAGGCCTCTAAAATATGCTTTGGCAGTGTCCCAAACATTTTGAAGTGATGTTTCTTCCTTCTAGTTTATTTTAAAGAAAAATTCCATTTCCTTTATTGCTAGTTGCAGGAATTCTTTGTCCTTCATTATCGATGTATTTAGGGACCATCTAGGTTTCTTCTTAATTCCTTTTCATATCATTTTTATTGGATTGTGGTCTTCCCAGTCATTGTTTTCAATTTCTGCCTCTTGGATCATCAGTTTCAAGTCCAACGAAATCCATATCATGTCAATTCTTGACCATGATTTGTGTCTATTCGAGTAATATGTATATTGTAGTTTCTCTGGGTTTTTCTCTCACCATATATCTAATATACTAAATTCTTCTATCATTTTTGAAAACACTTTAGGTAGTAAATTTCCTCCTCTCCATCCTTGTTTAGCACTTTTATAGTCCAAAGTTCCATCCACTATTGCATTTAAGTCTCCCATTATACAAAAGTTTTGGTAGTTTGAGTCTAATATTTTCTTATATAGTTCAAGATAAAATTGTTCTTGTTTGTCATTAGGTGCATATATTCCAATCATTAATATCTGCTTTTACTCCATCATTATTTGAACCATTAAAATTCTCTCCTCATCTTCTAAATTATATGCTAAACATAAGATTAATGAAGCAGATATTGATGCATATTTGAGGAATGCTAACATCCCGGTTTTTACACAAGAACAAAAGGAAGAGATTAATCAATTGATAACAGAGGAAGAAATTCTTTTAGCAATTAAACAATTAAAGGTGGATAAAGCGCCAGGCACGGATGGACTGACTGTGGTGTATTATAAAAACTTACAATTGGAGATGATAAAGCCATTAAGGGAATTGTTTCAGACAATTCAAAGGGAAGGAGGGGTGCCTCCGTCTTGGAGAACTGCTTTTATTTCTCTGATTCCCAAGGAAGATCAGGATGCCACTCAAGTAAGAAATTACAGACCAATATCACTTTTGAATATGGACTACAAGATATTTGCTAAGGTTTTAGCTAACAGATTGATCAGGGTATTGCAACAGATAATTCATGGTGATCAGACTGGGTTTATTAGTGGCAGACAAATGAAAAATAATGTGAGGCATATAGTAGACTTGTTGGAATTTTTGGAAAGGAACAACCAGATCCCTGCGGCGCTGATCTTTCTAGACGCCGAAAAAGCCTTTGATCAATTGGATTGGCAATTTTTGATGAAAGTATTAGATAAAATGAATTTTGGGGATAAATTCTTACAACCAATTAGGGCATTATATCAAAAACAAACAGCCCGAATAATAGTAAATAATAGTTTGACTGAAGTATGTAATATTGAAAAGGGCACAAGACAAGGGTGTCCATTATCACCTTTATTATTTGTTTTAACATTGGAGATATTATTGATTAAAATACGAAATTCAGAAAAAATTAAGGGAATTCAAATAAGAGATCAGGATTATAGATTGAGGGCATTTGCAGACGATCTGGTTGTTACGGTGACTCAGCCAGAAAATTCTGTTGTGGACCTGATGGAGATAATAATGCAATATGGGAAGGTTTCTGGATTCAAGGTTAATATACAAAAAACTAAAATATTGGCTAAAAATATGACAGTATTGCAAAAGGCCCTTTTAGAAGGGTTAACTGGATTTGAGATTGTTAAAAGGGTTAAATATTTGGGGTGTATTTGTCACCCTCAAATGCAAAGTTATATAAAAATAATTATGAAAAGTTATGGGGAAAAATTCAAAAAGAATTGGAGAGCTGGAAAAAATTACAATTGTCTCTACTGGGAAGAATTGCAGCAGTGAAAATGAATGTTTTGCCAAAATTTTTATTCTTATTTCAAATGATACCTATTCTTAAAAAGGACTCAAATTTGGAGGAATGGCAAAAGGGTATCAATAAATTTGTATGGGCAGGGAAAAGGCCACGAGTTAAATTTAAGATTATGCAGGATATGCGTGAAAGAGGTGGTCTTAAAATGCCCAATTTTAAATTATATTATGAAGCTGCTGCGTTGTCAGCGATAAGTGATTGGATTAATTTAACACAAGGGAGATTATTAAATCTTGAAGGCCACGACTTGTTATTTGGTTGGCATGCATATTTATTGTATGATAAGAAGGTAGATAATGTGTTTAAGGTGCATATTTTCAGACATGCTTTGTTGAGAGTTTGGAAAAAGTATAGACATAAGTTAAATTACAAGATACCTTTATGGGCAATACCGAAACACGCAATAGAAAACATAAATGTTGGATTCAAACATGATGTGACTACATATAAGGAAATCCTAAGTTTGGAGAGGAACGTATGGTGTTTGAAGCCGTATAATTTTCTACGAGAAGAGGAGATTGTTCAAACCTGGTTTCAATATGGTCAATTACGGGCCAGGTGGAAAGAAGATCAGAAAATTGGTTTTTCAATGACTGATGAAAATCTGGTAAAGCAGATTAGAAATCAGGGTCCAGCACATATCAAACAGATATATCTTGCATTGATAGAAATTGACTCAGAAACAGAACTTGTTAAAGATTGTATGATAAAGTGGGCTCAGAATATTCAAGAAGTTATCACAATGGATACTTGGGAAAAGATCTGGGTGAGGAACGTAAAATTTACGCAAGCTCAAAATTTAAGAGAGAACTTTTATAAAATGTTTTATAGGTGGCATCTAGATCCTAAAAAGCTTGCAAGTATGTATCCGAACTATCAACCTAAATGTTGGAGATGTGGTGGCGAAGACACAAGGTACTTTCCTGTATGGTGGACCTGTAAAAAGGTTAAAGCTTTTTGGATTAAAATCTGGTGGAATATGCAGAAGACATTTAAGCAAAGGATAAAGTTTTGTCCGCAATTGTTTTTATTGGGTATAATTACGGATACTACTGTTGTGGACACTAAGTTGATGTTGAACTTAATTATGGCAGCAAGACTTTTAGTAGCTCAATATTGGAAGAAGGAGGAACTGCCGACTATAGAAGAATGGACTTTAAAAGTTTCTGACCTGAACTTCCGGTGGCTGCGCGGCGCCGGAGACAGCCTTCCCGGGCTGCCCGCGGCTCAGCTGTGTGATTTTCGCCCGAAACAGCGCCGATCAGCTGTTCGGGCGAATTTGAAGCCCCCTCCTCGGGAGAAGAGGAGGGGGTGAGGCCCCAGGTAGGGGTAGAGTTCTCCGGGGCCGACTGAGCTTGGAGCTTGGGCGGCTGAAGGATTGAACTCCCCCGAAGCCTGGGTTGCTCCCAGCTGGCTGCGTCTCTGCTCCGGATTTCTTGGAGCAGAGCCAGGCATCTGCGAACACCCCTGCCTGAAGGAAGGACTATGGATTAAAAGGAGCAGGCAGAGCGGTACAAGAGGAAAAGGTGAAGAGGATTATTTTATTTTACTCTCGAGCTTGATGGACTTTTTAAACTTAAAGTGAAAGTGCGTCACAATTGAAAGTAAAAGATGGCGGCTAAACCTCCCCCTAAAACTCTTCGGAGTGGTGGATCTTCTCTGGTACAACAATCATCATTACAGGCATTGCATCCTCCTGATGTATTGACACCGAAGGACTTACGAGAAGCTCTTGAAAAACATGCCCAGGTAATTTTGGAATCAATGGGTGATAAATTTGCACAGATGGAGGAGAAATTGGAGAAATTGGAGGAGAGAATGGAAGAGAGGATGGAACAGAAGTTCAGCGTGATGAAGGTAGACATTTTGTCTTCAGTGCATAAAGTGGCGGAATGTGTGGAAGATTTGGATGAAAAAGTGGATGATTTGATTCAAAAGAATGCTATATTAGAAGCAAAAGTACGGGAGAATGAAGATTTAAGAGACAAAATGGAAAGAGAATTAAGTCTTGCTCAATATTACCAGATGTAGTTTGCTGTTAGAATTAGAGGCTTAAAAGAGAATACTAAGGAAGATTTAAAGCAGCTGGTTTCTGAGGCTCTCGAAGTGGTATTGAAGCAGCCAGCATCTGAAATAAGAGAAGGTATGGATAAAGTGTTTCGTGTGAATTCATGGATTGCTAGACAGAGAAAGTTGCCTAGAGATGTGGTGGTTTACTTTGCCAAAAGAGAAATCAGAGATGAAGTTATACAAGCTGCCTATGATGCTAAAGTTGTGATTGCTGATCAAGAAGTCTTGGTTTTAAAAGAAATTCCTCCAAAGATTTTAAGGAGAAGGAAGGATTTTACATTTCTTGTGCAAGAGCTCAAGCAACGAGATATAAGGTTCAGATGGGAGATTCCAGATGGGTTGATGGTGATGTATGAAGGTAAAAGGTACCGGCTGATTACTGTGAAGCAAGCGCGTGATTTCTACAATAACGTTTTAAAAGCAACCCCATTAACACTTCTGGAAGCTGCAAAGGGATCTGGAGAAGGAGAACATCAAGAGGATGAAGCAGAGGAAAACAGTGCTGGAGGAGATCAAGCTATAACTTCTTTGGATGATCCCAGAGAGCAAAGGGTAACGTGTGCTGCTTTAAAACGAGCAAAGAAAATAAAAGAACAAGACCAGCAAAAGTCTTCGGAACCTCCACAACGTACTTACAGCCAAGCAGTGGGAGGAGCACGGCCTAAAGAAGATAGTCCTATCAAAGCAGTGCTCCAAGAGCTTTGGGAGGATATGCATGGCAACTAAATTTTTAACTTGGAACATTAATGGACTAAATTCACCACAGAAGAGGAAGAAAGTTTTTCAATATTTAAAACAATTCAAGATAGATGTTATATGTTTGCAAGAAACGCATATTAGAGTTTTGGATCAAAAGTATTTATCGAACTCAAGGTTGGGTACGCAATTTGTTGCTTCTGCAATGAATAAGAAAAATGGAGTGGTTGTTTATGTTAAAAGTGCCTTAACAGCAGACTTAATTGAAGCAGATAAGCATGGAAGATACGTTATGATAGAGCTGCTGTTAGAAGGTAAAAAGACGCTTTTAGTTGGATTATATGCACCTAATCAACAACAAGCTGACTTTTTTAGTTTACTTCACACAAAGCTTACCCAGCTGGATTATAAATCTTTTATTTTTATGGGGGATTGGAATGGTGTTTTGGATGTACAGATGGATAAGGCTGGAGCTTTTAAGCGCATTCCAAGTCATGCTAGACTGCCTAAATCTTTTTTTGAAATGAAGGATGACTTGGAACTGAGAGATATTTGGCGTGAGAGACACTTGCAGGAAAAAGATTACACTTTTTATTCTGATAGACATCAATCTTTTTCGAGGATTGATTTTATATTGCTGACTAATGACTTTTTTTTGAGGACTAAAAAGGTGAAGATTTGTGCAAGAACTATCTCTGATCATAGTCCAGTTTGGTTAGAGATTGATAAGGAGAAAAGTGACAGGCGCTCGTGGCGCGTAAATGAGAATTTGTTTAGAAATCAGAGAAATGTGGAAGAATGCAAACAGCGGATGAAGGATTTTTTTGAAATTAATATGAACAAGGGTACCTCTATGGATATGGTGTGGGATGCTAGCAAGGCCTACATGAGAGGGGTGTTGATATATATGAATAATAAACATAGACGTGCTGTGGAAGCTAGGAGGAAAGAACTGGAGAATGAAATAAAGGAAAAAGAAAAGGCTTTGATTTTGAACTCGGAGGATGTGAAGACTAAGGAGGCTATTAAACTGTTAAGAGGACAATTTGATAAATTAATGGCTGACCAAGTGGCAACCAATCTGCGGTTTGCCAGGCATAATACTTTTTGTAACGCTAATAAACCAGGTAGATGGTTAGCTTATAGATTGAGGAAAAAACAAAGGGCTTCTAATATAGATAAGATTGAACATAAAGGAAGGGTTGTGTTTCAACAGGACCTTATCAAGGACGCTTTTGTGGATTTTTATTCTAAATTATATGCTAAGGAGAAAATTAATGAAAAAGACATTGATATATATTTGGAGAATGCTAGCATCCCGGTTCTTACGCAAGTACAAAAAGAGGGCATTAACCAATTGATTACAGAAGAAGAAATTTTTACAGCAATTAAGGAACTGAAGGTGGATAAAGCATCAGGTACGGATGGTTTGACTGCGGCCTATTACAAAAATTTACAATTAGAGATGATAAAACCGTTAAAGGAACTGTTCCAGACAATCCAGAGGGGGGGAAAGGTGCCACCGTCTTGGAGAACAGCTTTTATTTCCTTGATTCCGAAGGAAGACCAAGATGCAACTCAAGTTAAAAATTATAGACCGATATCACTTTTAAATACAGATTACAAGATATTTGCTAAGGTTTTGGCTAATAGACTGATGAGGGTTCTGCAACAGGTGATTCATGGGGACCAAACGGGGTTTATTAGTGGTAGGCAAATGAAAAATAATGTGAGGCATATAGTTGATGTGTTAGAGTTTTTGGAAAGGAACAACCAGATCCCTGCGGCGCTAATTTTTTTAGATGCTGAAAAAGCTTTTGATCAATTGAATTGGCAATTTTTGATGAAAGTTTTAGACAAAATGGACTTTGGGGACAATTTTTTACAACCGATTAGGGCATTATATCAAAAACAAACTGCCCAAATTATAGTTAATAATAGTCTGACAGAAGTATGTAATATTGAGAAGGGCACAAGGCAAGGGTGTCCGTTATCGCCCTTGTTATTTGTGTTAACATTAGAGATATTATTGGTTAAAATACGGAATTCGGAAAAAATTAAGGGGATACAAATTAGAGATCAGGATTATAGATTGAGAGCTTTCGCAGATGATCTGGTTGTTACAGTGACCCAGCCAGAGAACTCTGTTGTGGACCTGATGGAGATAATAACACAATATGGGAAGGTTTCTGGATTTAAAGTTAATATACAGAAAACTAAAATTCTGGCCAAAAATATGACAGTCTCGCAAAAGGCTCTCTTAGAAGGATTAACTGGATTTGAGATTGTTAAAAGGGTTAAATATCTGGGGGTGCTTTTGTCGCCCTCTAATACAAAGTTATATAAAAATAATTATGAAAAACTATGGGGGGAAATTCAAAAAGAATTGGAGAGTTGGGAAAAATTGCAATTGTCCTTGTTGGGACGGATTGCAGCAGTAAAAATGAATGTCCTGCCTAAATTTTTATTTTTATTTCAAATGATACCGATTCTTAAGAAAGATTCTAATTTGGAGGAATGGCAGCGAGGTATCAATAAATTTGTTTGGGCAGGGAAAAAGCCACGAATTAAATTCAAGATTATGCAGGATACTCGTGAGAGAGGTGGCCTTAAAATGCCCAATTTTAAACTATATTATGAAGCTGCTGCATTAGTAGGAATAAGTGATTGGATTAATTTGACACAAAAGAGATTATTAAATCTTGAGGGCCACGATTTGTTGTTTGGCTGGCATGCATATTTGTTGTATGACAAAAAGGTAGACAATGTGTTTAGAGTGCATATTTTAAGACAGGCATTGTTGAGAGTTTGGAAGAAGTATAGACAGAAGCTAGATTGCAAGATACCACTGTGGGCAATTCCAAAACACGCAATAGAAAATATACATGCTGGTTTCAAACATGATGTGACTACGTACAAGGAGATCCTCAGTTTGGAAAGAAGTCTGGTGTTTGAAATCATATAGCCTCTTGCGAGAAGAGAAGGTTGTTCAAAATTGGTTTCAATATACTCAGTTACGGGCCAGGTGGAAAGAAGACCAGAAAAATGGTTTTACAATGACTGATGAAAATCTGATGAAGCAAATTAGAAATCAGGGACCAGCACATATTAAACGGATATATCTTGCGTTGATAGAGATTGATTCAGAAACAGAACTTGTTAAGGATTGTATGATAAAATGGGCCCAAAATATTCAGGAAGTCATCACAATGGACACGTGGGAAAAGATTTGGGTGAGGAACGTAAAATTTACACAAGCTCAAAATCTAAGAGAGAATTTTTACAAAATGTTTTATAGATGGCATTTAGATTCTAAAAAGCTCGCAAGTATGTATCCGAATTATCAGCCTAAATGTTGGAGGTGCAGTGATGAAGATGCAACATATTTTCACATATGGTGGACTTGTAAAAAGGTTAAGGCTTTTTGGATAAAAGTCTGGTGGAACATGCAGAAGATTTTTAAACAGAGGATAAAGTTTTGTCCGCAATTTTTTTTTTGGGAATAATTACAGATGCCACAGTTGTGGACACCAAGTTGATGTTGAATTTAATTACGGCAGCAAGACTTTTGATAGGTCAGTACTGGAAGAAAGAGGAACTGCCGACCATAGAAGAGTGGACTTTAAAGGTTTCCGACCTGGCAGAGATGGCGAAGATTTCGGCCTATTTGAAAGATCACTCGCAAGAACGCTATATTATGGAATGGAGAAAATGGATTGAGTTTATCCAGAACAAGTATAGGGTTAAGAAGTTTCAAGTAGCATTTGAATAAGTCTTCTTTCTTTTTTTCTTTTTCTATTTTAGTTTTTTTATATATATTTAATATTACTAAGGTTTGTTTTATCCTATATAAGCTAGAGAGTGATGGATTTTAGAGTTTATTAGAGTTGTTAGTATAGGGTTGTTTATGATTGTTTTTTTTATATATACCTTGTATTTAGCTCTGGGAAGTCGGGGGGGAGGGGGGAGGGGGGAGAGGTAGGGGGGGAGGGAGAAGGGAGGGGGAGGGGGGATTTTTGAAGAAAAATTGTATGTTAAAACTTTTCAATAAAAAAAAAAGTTTCTGACCTGGCGGAAATGGCAAAGATATCGGCTTATTTGAAAGACCATTCGCAACAACGTTATATTACGGAGTGGAAAAAGTGGATTGATTGCATCCAGAACAAATATGGGACCAAAAAGTTTCATTTAGCATTTGCATAATTTTATACGAGCTAGAGTGCGATAGACTTAATAGCTTATTGTTGTTAGCATATGGTTGTTTATGATTGCTTTTACTTTTATACCTTGTATTTAGCTCTGGGAAGTCGGGGACGGGGAGGGGGGAAGGGGAGGGGGAGGGTTAGGGAGGGTTAGGAAGGGTTGGGTAGGGGGTGAGGGGAGGGGTTGTTAAAGATAAAATGTATTGAAAAACTTTTCAATAAAAAAAATTCTCTCCTCATCATCTGCATAGATTTGTTTAGGCATCATCTTTTCTTTGATATAAAAAGCTACTCCTCTTATCTTTTGAGATGACGCTGCAAAGTAAAGTTTGCCAAATTTTGGTTGTTCTAAAATTTTAATATGTTACCTCTTAATATGGGTTTCTTGAAGACAAATTATATCCATTTTTAATTTTTGTAAGCGTGTAAAAATTTTCCTCCTTTTAGAGGGGGAGTTTAAGCCATTGATGTTTATTGATAAAATCCCAATTTCCTCCATCTTTTTCAATTATATCTGGGTCTTAATCTTCTAGTCGATCTTATCTGTCTCTGATCTCTTGGTCTTGCGCCCTCTTCTGGATAAGAGTATGTAGTTTTAGTTTCTTTGGTTTCTTCTTTTACTCTTTGATCGGTCTCACTTTCCACTTGCACTTCGTCTTGTTTCTTGGGTTCCGAGTCATCTCTCTCCAGAAAGGCTCTGTGGCTATCAAAAAACTCCAATGCTTTAAGTGGTGTATCCAGTCTGTATCTTTTCATATCCCAGTAGATTAAAATCCCTTCTGGAATCAACCATCTGGAGTCCACTCCTTTTTGAACTAGTTTCTTAGTTAAAAAGTGGTAGTCTCTTCAAGCCTCTCTTATCATTCTAGGGATTTGCTTAAGAACCACAATTTCTTTTTCTTTGTATTTCAGTGGTTCATCTTTTACTTTTCTCAGGATCTCATCTCTTGTAGCTCTTTTTAAAAATCTGACATTCACTTCTCTGGGCACCTTATTTCTTCTAGCATAGTTGGAGTTAACACAATATGCCTGGTCTATTTCCCCTTCCATTTGTGACTTCCCGAATTCGAGTATGTCTGCCAGCAACTTTGTTATCAGTTCTAAAGGATCCTCTTCCTTATTTTCCTGTATATTTTGAAATCTTAAAAAGTATGACGCTCGCTCCATTTCTATAACAGCCAAAGAGTCTTCCAGTTCTCCATTAATTTGTGTCAGTTTTTGGTTTTCATCTTTCAGTTCTTCCAGTTTCTGGTCCACCTCCGTTGACTTGTGTTCCATTTTTTGGATTCTTTGTTGATTTTCTGCAATCATCTTTTTGAAGTTTTCCAGTTGGGAGTCTATATTATGAATTTTTTGGTAAATTTTGTCTAAGTCACTTTTCAACTCTTCATGATTTTTAGTTGCTGTAGCAGACTGGGCAGCATTAGCATCATAGATTGCTTGTAGAATTGCTTGGGTGTCCTTTTGTTGGGTATCACTCTTCTCCTGTTGTAACACTGTAGTAATTGGTTTGTGGTAGACTGGGCTTGCAGAGGTTGAAGCAGGGGCAGAAGAGCCTTTTCTTCCAAGTTTGGATAAGTTAGAAGTACTCATCTTTGTCTTCAAGTCGTATGGTGTCTTTGCCCAATAGATAAATTTTGTAATCCAATAAACTCCTAGTGGTTAGGAGAGGAGAACCATCAAAGTAATAAAAATAGTAAGAAATACGAAAATCCACAAAATATGAAAATCCACAAAAATAATGACACCCCCCCAAAAAAATGGAAGGGGAGAAAAAAGAAGAAAAAAGAAAAGAAAAGAGAAAAAATAGTGACCCAGCAAGAGTAAAAGGAACAAAATAGGAAGTATCTGGAAAAATAGTAGGGGGGGGGAAAGGTTATCCCAAAAAGCATAAAAATAAGAAAAGGGGAAAAAATGGAAAAGGCACACAAAAGAGTAAGGGAAAAAAATAAAAGACAAAAAAGACAAAAATTTAAACTAAAAAATGGTAGAAGTAGGTAATAAGGATAAGTAAAATGTAGTAAAATAAGTAAAATTGTCAAAATTGTAATCCAGAAAATTATATTCAAAAACCAATGATAAGAATTCCAAGCTTCTCTATATTTATAATCCAAGGGAGTCCAAAATCTTCAAAGACAAACTTATTTAGGCAAGGAACAGGGAGTCTATTTTTCTGAAACTAAGTCTCCAAGGACCTTCAAAGGAATGTCTGGGCAAACAGCCAAGTTTCAGGCATAGATAACTCCATTTAGGGAAGGTGGATGTAGTTTTCAAATTTTGCCAGTAGATAGCACTAACTGTCCATTCGCACCCTTTTTGCCGACAGAGATGAAGAGGATATATATATCATTTTCAATTTTAAAAGGTTTTTGAAAATATAAGTAAAAATAAAAGTAAAAACAGAGGGAAGAAAAGGGAAAAATAGAAGTGATGGCTTTCAGCAAAAAATGCCCAGTTCTATCAAAACGCGGTGGCTCAGTGGGTTAGGACGCTGAGCTTGTCGATCAGAAGGTCGGCAGTTTGGCAGGTCGAATCCCGAGTGCCGTGTAGCAGAGTGAGCGCCTGCTACTCGTCCCAGCTTCTGCCAACCTAGCAGTTCGAAAGCATGTAAAAATGCAAGTAGAAAAATAGGGACCACTACGGTGGGAAGGTAACAGTGTTCTGTGCGCCTTTGGCGTCTAGTCATGCCGGCCACATGACCACGGAGACATCCTCGGATGAGCGCTGGCTCTTCGGCTTTGAAACGGAGATGAGCACCGGCCCCTAGAGTTGGAAACGACTAGCACGCACGTGCGGGGGAACCTTTACCTTTACCTTTTATCAAAACAAAAGCTTCCCAAACTTTTATGCCACAGACAGCCTTGTAACAAGGTGGAGTTTTCACTTAGCCAGAAGCTTAAACCACCGATTCTAATTTGGGAGGGAGGGGGTAAAAGAAAAAAATTCCACCCCCCTCCCTAATAGTAAGGGCTTCACTTTCAAGGGCTGGAAAGGTGCTTCCTGCTAAAGATCTTGGCTTGTAGGGAGAGTGAAAGGAAAATCCTCACCCAGATCAGCTGATTGCTCTTTCAATTGCTGTTCTTCTGCCTCCGCCAAACAGCTGCTAATGGCAGAACGCAAAGTGCAGTCTGCCTTTCTTCCTGCCAGTTCCAGGGGCTCTGTTGGGACCAGTGGTCTGGCTACCGCCGAGCCGCAGTCCTCAGACATTTGCCCATTGGGGGCCACCTCTACAGGGCAGCATTCAATCCATTCGGACCCACCAGCTGGTAGAATTGTGATGAAGTGTATTGCTACTTATTCATGTTTACTTTTCAAAATATTTATATGTTATATTGTATATCACATATCCAGAAGGTATGCAACAGAAATACAATAATATAATTAAGAGAAAGCATAATATACAATACATATACAGTACCATCTATTTAAGGCCATAAATCAATGAAGCAGCATTAATATGATCATGTGAACTTTGATCAATTATAAGATACTGTATCTAGAAGTCCTTTTTGTTGTTCCAAGATCACAAATTGTAATTTGACTTTAAATATTTGTGATCAAAGCCAGGAAACTTTTTTTAGTCTCACAGCATCTTTTTTTAATTAAAGTATATAGTATTTGTCCCATGCCTATAAACCTGCCCCTGACATTTTATATACAAGATAAAAAGGTCAGGCAGTATGGTTATAAATGGAAAAGAGATTAAAAGTGTTATGAAGCCACAATGATCAGAAAGTGAGTTAAAGGTGGAAAATTTCTTCATATCCTTGTTTGGACATCTAGGAAAATTGGATAAAGAGTAAAATAAAATAACAGGATAAAGGTAAATAGGATTTTTATATGGTTTCTGGGCTTTGTAATTGAAATATTGAAATTTGTTGTGCAATGGATTTGTAGGTGTGCTTTTTAATATTTTAATTGTGGTGAGCTAACTTCTACTGAGGTTGAGGGGTCATGTCTTGCCCCCTAGGTCAGGTGGGGGAATGTAGATTGTGTTATTATTTTGTGTCTTTGGCTTCTTGCAAAACCTGCAGCTGGCAATTGTTCTGTTTGTGAATAGGCTATAGCCAGTGGCACTTTCTCCTTCTGAATGGAGCTGTTCCAAATAGTTGCTATTCACTTTCAATAAGTGCTCTGCTTTTGTGAATGAGATACACGTACTCATTCATGGATACCTGGGTTGTTGCAAAAACTGCCCTGAGCAGTTTTCTTAGTCAGTGAGAGAGAACAGTTTGATTTTTCTGTTCTGGGAAGTTTTCCCCATTTCTTGGGGTGGTTTTACTTCCCTTCTGATTTTTGGTGGTGGTGGGGAAGCTCCCTAAAATCCCCTGTTTTGTGTTAATATTTATGAAAAATATTCAGCACAATCCTGTTTTAATTGGGGTAAAGTTGGTATTTTCTATCTATTTCTATCTATTTTATACATCATTAGGGAAACTTGCTTGGTGTCTCTGTTAGGGTTTAGTGAAGTGGGGCAGTTTTTCATGTTGCTTAAGCATGGGAATATGCACTGATAGAGGCAGCAGAGAAAGATCCCCAAGGTAATCATGACAGCAGCCCCCAAGAGGAGGCGCCTTAACCAACAGAGGACTGGAAGCCAAGAGAAGAGTCTGAATAGGTCGAAAGGGAATTTGTCATAGCCAATATCTTGTGTTAGGCCTTTTAGGTGTTTTATGTCACCCTCTACCAGTTAAGAGTTTTCAGATAGGTTGAAGCAGCACATATCTCAAACCTCCTCACAGCCATTATTGTGTCTCAGTAGTAAATAATCAATGGCTGCCCTGTTTTCAAGTGTGGCTTCCCCAACCTGTCTCAGTTCCCTGTTTAGGGCATCTAGGGCTTGGGAGGTTGAATTTAGACATTTTACAAGGGTGCATGTAAGACTGTCTACATTTCTTGCATTACTCACAGCAAGTGCTGGCACCCTAGCCAATGATACTGCCAGTGCCACATATTCCATATTGAGTGTGAGGATTTGGAGATCTCTTGTCTGCCATCTGTGTAAATGTTAACCATCCCAAGGTACAGGATTACCCAGTGGCAAGGTAAGAATAGGCATTTGTTTGAACTACCCCAAAGGAAGTTTGATTTGGCTATATGCAAAGGAAATTGTCTTGGTGTGGTTGCAGGAGAGAGCAGTGTTATTCACATTTTGATAGTCTGGTATTCAGGGAGTCACACAACCCTCCATTTTGAAGCATACATCTGCCCTAGTTACAGCAACATTGTGTAGAATGAACATGCTTTTGTCTTTGGAATCTGTGCTGGATCCCCAGTCAAAAATGTTAGAATATGAAGCTGTTAAGTGGAATTCCCTGAGTCTAGTGAAGTTCTGGAGGGTTGATAGACTATACTTAGTTGAACTCCCCCCACCCCTGCTTTAATATTTAGCACTTCCCTTGCCAAATATTCTTAAATATTTCCCTTCTCAGGGAACAATTCATTTCAATAAACCCATTAGTTGAGTCACAGAGTATATCAGGTACAATGCTAGAACACATTTTCATCCACTCCCCACAGTCTTCCCCATGGTTCTTATTGTAAAATAGTCTTAAGGCCCACTCATCTGTCTCTGGGTTCTTCTGTAGTCTCAAAGACTGGTTCAATGCTGTGGTTGAAAACTGCTGGCTTGATATGCGTCCAGTAGATCCAGGCATCTTTCTCAGCTACCATTATGGCTGTTTGAGTTGTTAGGAGGATCTGGAAGGTCCTTTCCACATGGGTTGCAGTGGGGATTTATGAGATAATGACTTGATCCAGAACTAATCCCCTGGCTTGAACGGGTAGAGATTCCCTTCAATTGGTAGTGTTGGTATCAAGGTGCTGTGCTTCCACAATCCCGAGAGCTGGTGGTGCAGAGCTGAAAGATAAGATGATATGACCACCTCCCTTCTTTCTAGGCTGAGGGAGTGGGGGTCTAAACTCTTTAAGGTGTCTGGAGGTGGTGGCCAAATAACAATTCCAAAGGGGAGATGCCCAAGTCTTGCTTAGGTTTGGTTCTAAGATGGAATAGGGCTATGAGTAGCACTTGGGGCCATGACAGATGTGTCTCCTGACAAAGTTTGCCTAGCAGGGTTTTTTTTAATTTAAAAAGTTTTACAATACATTTTGACTTTAATCCCCCCCACCCCCCCATCCAACTCTCCCTATCCCTCTCCCCCACTCCCTCCCCCCCCGACTTCCCAGAGCTAAATACAGGGCATAAAATCAAAAAACAAACATAAACACCCCTATGTTATCAACAATAAACTATAAATTCTATCTCTCTCTAGCTCATATAAAATGAATACAAACAATATTAACATTACAAATAAAGTAGAGAAAAAAAGAGAAAAACAGAAAAAGAGCTTTACTCAAAATAAATTTTCTTAATCCCAATCCTTATTCATATTAATTTCAAAAAAAAGAAAAAAAACATAAAAACTTTCACCTGCTATTTGCATTCTCCCACCTTTCTCTAATTTCCAAACAAATTCTCAGTTACACGCCAAAAGCGCCTATCTCTGTTAATCTTAATAATCTCCAACCAAACTAGACTACGATCAAAAATAGTTCTTGCATGTATCACGCCAAATGTCTCGCAGTTCCAAATCATCCTTAAGTTCAAATAAAAGTTCAAATACAAAGAATATATAAAAAAAAGATTTAGGCAATCTCTAAGACAACTTGTTATTTTTTTTTTTATTGAAAAGTTTTAAAATACAATTTTCCTTTGAAAAACCCTCCTTCCCCCTCCCTCCTCCCCTCCCTACCTCCCCCCTATCTCCCCCCCTCCCCCTCTCCCTCCTCCCTCCCCTGCCCCCCCCTCTACTTCCCCTCCTCCCCCCCTCCCCCCCCGACTTCCCAGAGCAAAATACAAGGTATATATCTAAAAAGCAATCATAAACAATCATATACTAACAATTATAAACTCTAAAATCCATCACTCTCTAGCTTATATAGAGTAAACCAATCCTTAACAATACTAAATATGTATAAAGAACTAAAATAAAAGAAAACTAGCATCATTCCCATCTATGTTCTTCCACAATTCACTATTACCTAGACATATTCTCACTTACACATCACAAGCACCTATCCCTATTAACCTCTCTAGCCAAAATAGGCTATAATAGATAGTTCTTACACAAATTAATCCGCATTAACCCACAAAACTTTCTTCCTCTTCCTCTGTAGTTAATTGTCCATTAATTCCAAATTGAAAATTCTGTTACCATACATAGCATCCCAAAACTCTTAAAAACACAACTACCACTTGACTATAAGTATATTGTGGAAGTAATAACAACTTGTTATTAATTAGGAGCTTACATATCCATTCTTAGTTCAACACATACTTTAAGTCCATAACCCTAATATACTTTTCTAGCAAGCAATCTTAAATTGTGTAAAATATTAACAAAAAAAAGGAAAAAAAACCTTCTTTCTCCTCTATAATAATTTTACCCCATTGACATTCTAATCTAAAAATTAATCAGCAATCTTAACGCCCCAAAACTTTTGGAGCACCTCTGTCATGACCCCCAAAACTTCTTTAGACCACTCTTCACTGTAAGCACACTTTGAAAATTCCATAACTTTCTGCTGGTCTTGCTCTTGCTCTCGTCTCGCTCTTCTTAGGGCGGCACGCGTCATCTTCTGGCCTCCTGCAGCAACCGATGAAACTGTGACTTGATCCCCTCCAACACCATTGTCCTCTGTCTGTCTATCTGTAACGTCTTGAGGCTTTCCCCCACCGTTGTTGTGACTCAGGGCCAGCCTGTGGGTTCGGCAGCCGGCTCAGATGTATCGGATGACTCAGATGAGGGGGAGGAGGAGTGTGTGGGAGACGAACCGGCTGATGATGGCTTGGAGGCTTGGCAGAGCTCCCAGCCGGGGCCCTCTTCTCAGCTGCGTGAGCCCGATAGTGCGGAGGATGATGACCCACAGCTGGCCCTGTTCAAGGACGCCCGACGCAGGAGGCAGTCGAGCAGGACCAAGCAGAGAAAGGCTGCGGGTCTCCTCGGGAGGAGGCAGAGGGAGGCCACGCCCTGAACTCTAAATAAAAGGAGTGTTTGGGGAAGGGCTGGTTGCTGAAAGCAACCCTTCCGTTTGAGGATTCAAGTTCCAGTGTTTTGTTTCTTGTTCTGTTGTTCGTGTAATAAATCTTGGCAGACACATTGCAGCCTCAGACGCTCTCCAGTCTCTACTGTTTGAACAGGGGTTTGCCTTATTACAAGGCCGGTAGTTGGCTGGTTCAGAACAGTTTGCTTTCAGCCTCCCACCCCTTACTACTACGATGGAGCAGCTTCGTGCCGAGAATGCTCAGCTCACCCAGCAACTCACTTTGCTGGCAGCTCAGGTGGCTCAACTGCAAGCTCAGGTACATGCTGCACCCCCACCCAGGAGGAAATGTCAGATAGCTATGCCGGATAAATTTGCTGGCAATCCAGAATTGTTTCCTGCCTTCCTGGGACAATGCCAGCTTTTTATCAGCGTGAGAGCAGCTGATTTCCCCACTGACCGAGATAAGGTGGGATTCGTGTTAAGCCTTCTGTCGGGGGATGCAGCTCGTTGGGGCACGCCTCTGCTGGCACAGCCTAGCCCTTTGTTGGATAACTTTGGGGGGTTTTGTGACCATATGCGCCTCATGTACGAGGACCCGATTAAGGCGCAGACTGCCACCCGACGCCTGAAAGCTTTGAGGCAGGGTCAGCGCCCCCTACAGGCCTATATCAGCGATTTCCGGCTGCTTAGCCAGGATTCCGCCTGGAATGAGGCTGCGCTCGTGGATGCCTTCCAGGATGGCTTGTCGGAGGAGATGTTGGATGAGCTGGCCCGCGTGGACATTCCCTCAGACCTGAATGGGCTGATCCATCTTTGTCTGCGGATCGATGCCCGGCTGCAGCAGCGAAAGAGTCGCCGTGCCACCCCACAGACCCCTGCCGCTTCTGTTGAGCGTGAGCCCCCAGTCCAGAGGGAGGAGCCAATGGAGCTGGGTGCCGCCAGGTCCCGTCTATCGGTGACGGAAATGGACAGACGACGATCGGGGGGGTTGTGTTTTTACTGTGGGGACCCTGGACATTTGGCTGCTTCTTGCCCAAAGAAGCGTCAGCGGGCATCAGTGACCAAGCCTGCCCCGAGAAAGTCCCCTGCTTTGCTGTCGGGAAACGGCCCGAGCCCGATCTAGACGGTGTGATAGATCGGGCGACCCACAACGACCACGCCGAGCGACGCCATTCCGACGGTGCCTGTGAACCTCCACGGCATTTGATTCTGGAGGCACGTCTGATCCTTCCTGGCAAGCCAGAGGGGATTCCGGTCCATGCCTTAATTGACTCTGGGGCTACCACTAACTTTATGGACTCGGCCTTCTTGGCCAAATGGGCTGTTCCCCAGTGTCCGGTGGATCCGCCCATGCTAGTGGAGACTATTGATGGTCAAGTGCTCCTGTCCGGGCCTATTACGGCCGCCACGCAACCAGTGTGTATGGCCATCAGTTCCCATGTGGAGGCCATCCAGTTCTACATCACTTCGGATCTGCACTTCCCCGTGGTCTTGGGACTGGCGTGGCTCCGGGCGCATGATCCACAGATCTATTGGTCTCAGAACTTGGTCACCTTCCCAAGTTTGCAGTGCGTGGACCACACCCGCCATATCTGTTCCGGCCAGGTGGAGGGTTCCTCAGGGGTTTCCTTGCCTCCCGAACTGTCCGACTTTGCTGACGTGTTCAGCGAGTCAGAGGCGGACCAATTACCCCCGCACAGGCCCTATGACTGCTCCATTGATCTAGTCCCTGATGCGCCTCTCCCAGTGGGGCATTTGTACTCCATGTCGGAGCCCGAGTTGGCTGCATTGCGGGACTTCCTGACAAAGAATTTGGCTCGTGGTTTCATCCGGCCCTCGTCCTCGCCAGTGTCTGCACCCGTGCTCTTCGTCAAAAAGAAGTCGGGCGAGTTACGGCTTTGCTGTGACTACCGGAAACTCAACGCCATCACGGTGCGTAACCGCTACCCGCTGCCCCTCATCCCCGAGCTCTTGGACCGACTCCGGGAGGCTAAGATCTTCACGAAACTGGACCTGCGTGGAGCTTACAACCTCGTCAGGGTTCGGCCGGGTGATGAGTGGAAGACGGCGTTTGGTACTCGCTATGGACATTTCGAGTACACGGTGATGCCGTTTGGCCTGACCAATACCCCCGCTGTGTTTCAGCATTTTATGAACGACATCTTTCGGGATCTGTTGGACCAGTTTGTCGTGATTTACCTGGACGACATCCTGATTTACTCCCCGTCGCGTGAAGCGCATCATCAGCATCTCCGTCAGGTCCTGCAGCGCCTCCGGAAACATCGGCTGTTTGCCAAGTTGGAGAAGTGCCAGTTCTACCAGGTGACCATCGATTTCCTGGGTCACCGCATTTCTCCTGAGGGCATTGCCATGGAACCGAGTAAAGTTGAGTCGTTGCAGAGTTGGCAACCCCAGCGTCGCGTGAAGGATGTTCAGCGACTTCTTGGATTTGCCAACTACTATCGAACATTCATCCCTGGCTTTGCTGCCTTGACAGCCCCCCTCACCCGGCTCCTGCAGAAGAAGACTCGGTTCCAGTGGAACGCCCCCGAACAACAGGCGTTCCAAGCTTTGAAGGACGCCTTCATGAAGGAGCCCATCTTGAAGCATCCTGACCTGCAACGGCCGTTTGTTGTGGAGGCGGATGCCTCCGACATTGCCATTGGGGCCGTGTTACTCCAGGCAGCGACGCCCAACGGTACCCTTTTCCCCTGCGCGTATCACTCTCGGAAATTGAACCCCTCGGAGCGCAACTATACCATCTGGGAGAAGGAGCTGCTGGCCATCAAGGCGGCGTTCGAGGCTTGGAGGCATCATCTGGAGGGGGCGCGGCATCAAATCGAGGTCCGGACGGACCACAAGAATCTGGAAAGCCTGCAGACCGCTCGGAATTTGAACCAACGCCAGATCCGGTGGTCCCTCTTCTTTGCGAGGTTTGACTTCCGGGTGCGGTACTGTTGTGACTCAGGGCCAGCCTGTGGGTCCGACAGCCGGCTCCGATGTATCGGATGACTCAGATGAGGGGGAGGGAAACGAACCGGCTGATGATGGTTTGGAGGCTTTGCAGAGCCCTCAGCCGGGGACCTCTTCTCAGCTGCGTGAGCCCGAGAGTGCGGAGGAAGATGACCCACAGCTGGCCCTGTTCAAGGACGCCCGACGCAGGAGGCAGTCGAGCAGGAACAAACAAAGAAAGGCTGTGGGACTCCTCGGGAGGAGGCACAGGGAGACCACGCCCTGAGCTCTCTATAAAAGGAGTGTTTGGGGAGGGGCTGGTTGCTGAAAGCAACTTTTCCGCTTGAGAAGACAAGCTCTAGTGTTTTTGTTAACTGCGTAATTAAATCTTGGCAGATGCCTTTTAGCCTTGGACGCTCTCCAGTCTCTTCTTTCTGAATAGGGGTTTGCCTTACTACAAGGCCAGAAGAGGGCTGGTTCAGAACAGGTACATACCAAGCGGGCACAACCAGAGAGCGGATGCTCTGTCCAGGAAGCCCGAGTACACCCGAGTGGAAGACAAGCTTCTGCCCAGGACAGTGATCCCCGTCGAGTCTTTTGCTGCGGTACGGGAGCCGGTGGATATACGGGCTCGGATCCGGGAGGCGCAGCAGCAGGAGGCGTGGGTGGCTCAGCGGAAGGAAGAGGTGGGGCCAGATTCACCTTGGTCGGTCACGGATGGACTCCTGTATTATCGTGACCGGCTCTATGTTCCGGGAGGGCCACTCAGGGGACTCGTCCTCAGCCAGTGTCATGATAACCCGGCTGCGGGGCACTTTGGTCTGTTCAAGACTCTGAACCTGGTCTCCCGTACCTTCTGGTGGCCCCGAGTCCGACACGACGTCCAGTCTTATGTCACCTCCTGCATCCCATGCAGGCAGGCCAAGTCAGCGACAGGGGCCCCACCTGGTTTACTGCAGCCTTTGACAACACCCAAGAGACCCTGGGGGGCTGTGTCCATGGACTTTCTGACGGATTTACCCCCATCCTCCGGTTTCACGACAGTGTTTGTGGTGGTGGACATGCTGATCAAGATGGCGCACTTCATCCCCTGTCGCGGCTTACCGTCAGCTCGCGCCACTAGTCGCATGTTCATCCAACAGGTGTTCCGGTTGCACGGCCTTCCCGATAGAGTCGTCTCCGATAGGGGGGCCCAGTTTACAGCCCGCTTCTGGCAGGAGTTGATGCGGGCATTGGACATTAAGGTTTGCCTCTCGTCCGCGCATCATCCTCAGACCGACGGGGGTACCGAGAAGGTCATCGGCATCTTAGAGCAGTATCTGCGCTGCTACGTTAACCTGCAGCAGGACAATTGGGTGGACTATTTGGCCATAGCCGAGTTTGCCTTTAACAACTCGCAGCACACCTCCACGCAGATGACACCGTTCTTGGCCAATGTGGGTTATCACCCCCGGTTTTTCCCCCTTTCTCCCGTGGACTCACCGGAGCCGGCAGCGAACGAATTCATGGCGGAGTTACATGGTGAAGTGGACTCTTTATTTTTACTCTCTAGCTCAATGATTTTTGTGTATGAAAAATATGAAGGATTCCTGGTAGTTCGGCAAGCCCAAGGCTGGAGCTGAGATTAAGGTTTGTTTTATTTTCTTGAAGGTTTGAACCAGTGACTTAGTCTATACAATGGAAACTGTCATTTCCTTTATTGTTAACTGAACAAAGAGCCCAGCTAGGTCTCCAAATAAGGGGATCCAGGATCTTCAGAACCCCAGGATTCCTAGGATGGTTCTAACATGGCACTTGGTTCTAGGGGGCTTCATGCCCAATATAGTCCTAACTCGCTCAGAAGCTAATTTGTGGGTCCCTGGGGAAATGATGTATCCCAAATAAATCACTTCCCTTTGTAAATACTGGAGATTTGTGGGTGATACTGTCAGAATCCATTTATATTTCATCTCTAACTCTCTCTCTGTGCAAACCCAAATCTCATCCCCCCCTCCCCGGATTCTGCCGTTCCCAAGGAGGAAAAGGAATAAACAGGGGAGTTTATTGCCTCCATTTCCTCCCCTTAGATGTAACTTTTTGTTTTTCTAGCCTGCCTGTTGGCCATCACAAAATGATCGATGAAAGGAATCCTCTCTCTCTGATCTACGAGCAACTAAGAAAGAGGTGGGGGGATTCTGGTTTGTGTCTCCAGATGGAACGTGAAGGGGAGGGAGTAATTGTGCTGTAAATGGACTGATGGTTCTCCCTTTCCCACGAGGGGCTTGCCACCTGAAACTTGACTGATCTGGAACTGACCAAATGAACTGAGGGGGAGGGGTTTTGCTTGGCGACACTAAAAATATTCATCTGTGAGACGATTTTTCAGATCCTGTCTATTATACCTTCTATCATCCATCTCTTAGTAAAAGTTCCTGATTGGACAATCTTGCCTCCAAGAGTCTTTTTTTCTTAAGGTGTAGATTGGAGTGGGTTCTGACATTAGACAGGATCTGCATTAAGAGTCAACCTGGAAGGAAGAAACTTACCAGGGGACTTTGCAAAAAATACAATGTCTAATGATGAGGAGGGAAGCCCCATGGAAAGAGAACTTTCCCCCCAACTGAAATCCCACCAACTATCAGAAGCTGAAGTGTCATATTCCTCCAGGGAAGAGGAGGTGAAGACACACGACCACAAACCATGGTGGTCAATGGGCGTTGGAAGGAAAAGCGAGTGGGAAAAGGCATCGAGGAAAGTGACCCTGAGGCGGGGAATCCCCACCAACCTGAATGGAAGCAAGAGATGGAGAGCTCCCTGCACATCAGTGAAGAGGACAGGAGTTATGCACCACATGCAGAGTGGATCCTAGAGAAAGCTATTGACCTGATGAAAAAAAACCTTGGCTTGCTAAGAGAGGAGAAACCTGAATCCCACAGCTGCAACAATGCCTGGAGCCATAGCTGGAAAGACAGTGGGGGGGATCCGGAACCTGCAGCACCAGGGCCATCCACTGAACCCAGAGCTACCACCTCAGCAGCACCCAGCCCCCTGCCAACCTGAAGATGGGGATCAGGATGGGGGGGCAATACTGCCCGCGGTGAAGGCACTGATCCATTCAAAGACTACCACCCCTGGAAGCGAAATTCAAGGGGGAGCTGGCATGCTTGGGGTTTTTCCTAACTCAAGTCCTCAGTTACCGTATTCTCCGGCGTATAAGATGACTTTTTAACCCATGAAAATCACCTCAAAAGTTGGGGGGTCGTCTTATACGCCCAGTCGCCTTATACGCTGGAAAATCAGTGGGTGGCGTCTGGCGGGAGCCGGCAGGGCAGTCCTGTGCACGCGCACACTCCCCGGCTGCTCCTTAGCAGCTGGGGAGTGCGTGCGTGTGCAGGACTGCCCTGCTGGCTCCCGTCCGATGCTCTTCCCTCTTGAGGCAAAAGATTTTAAGGAGAAGGAAAGATTTTGCCTTCCTAGCACAGGAACTTAAGAAATGTGACATCAAGTTTAGATGGGAGATTCCAGTGGGCATGGTGGTGATGCATGAAGGTAAAAGATACCGTCTGGTTACAGTGACTCAGGCACGTGATTTTTACAGCAAAGTTTTAAAAGCAACCCCTCTATCACTTCTGGAAGCTGTAAAGGGATATGGCGAGGGAAAGCCTCAAGATGCTGATGGAACACAGACAGAGGAGAATGGTGCTGGAGGGGATCAAATTACAGTTTCATCGGCAGCTGCTGGAGAGCAGAGGATGACGCGTGCCGCTTTAAGACGAGTGAGACAAGAGCAAGAACAAGATCAGCAGAAGTTTATGGAACTTTCAAAGCGTACTTACAGTGAAGCAGTGGGAGGAGCGCGGCCCAAAGGAGATAGAGGGGCTATTAAAGATGTGCTCCAACAGCTTCGGGATGCCACGCATGGCAACTAAATTTCTAACCTGGAATGTTAATGGATTAAATTCACCACAGAAGAGAAAGAAAGTTTTTCAATATTTAAAACAATTTAAGACTGACGTTATTTGCTTGCAAGAAACGCATATTAGGGTTATGGACCAAAAGTACTTGTTGAATTCAAGGTTGGGTACGCAATTTCTTATTCATTGCTTCTGCAATGAATAAGAAAAATGGAGTGGTTATTTATGTTAAGAATACTCTGACAGTGGAACTAATTGAAGTAGATAAGCAAGGAAGATATGTTATGATAGATTTGCTGTTAGAAGGCAAAAAAACGCTTTTAGTTGGACTGTATGCTCCAAATCAACAACAAGCTGACTTTTATAGTTCACTACATACAAAGATTACCCAGTTGGATTATAAATCTTTTATTTTTATGGGAGATTGGAATGGTGTCTTGGATTTACAGCTGGACAAATTGGGTTTTTTCAAACATGCCCTGAGTCATGCTAGACTGCCTAAATCTTTTTTTGAAATGAGGGATGATCTGGAATTACGAGACATTTGGCGTGAAACGCATTTACATGAAAAGGATTATACTTTTTTTCTGATAGACACCAATCTTTTTCTAGGATTGATTTTATATTACTGACTAATGATTTTTTTCTAGGATTAAGAAGATAAAGATCTGTGCAAGAACTATATCTGACCATAGTCCAGTCTGGTTAGAGATCAATAAGGACAATAGAGATAGGCGCTCCTGGCGCGTAAATGAGAATTTGTTTAGAAATCAGAGAAATGTGGAAGAATGTAAAAAGCAGATGAAAGACTTTTTTGAAATTAATATGAACAAGGATAATTCTATGGACATGGTTTGGGATGCTAGCAAAGCTTATATGAGAGGGGTGTTAATATATATGAATAATAAATACAGACGTAATATGGAAATTAGGAGGAAAGAACTGGAGAATGAAATTAGGGAAAAAGAAAAGGCCCTAATTTTGAATCCATCGGATGTGAAGATTAAAGAGGTTATTAACTTGTTAAGAGGACAATTTGATAAGTTGATGGCTGATCAGGTGGCAACTAACTTACGGTTTGCTAGGCATAACACTTTTTGCAATGCCAATAAACCAGGTAGGTGGCTATCTTACAGGTTAAGGAAAAAACAAAGGGCCTCTAACATAGATAAAATTGAATACAAAGGAAAGGTTGTGTTTCAACAGGATCTTATCAAGGAAGCCTTTGTGGATTTTTATTCTAAACTATATGTTAAGGAGAAGATTAATGAAACAGATATTGATGTATATTTGAAGAATGCTAGCATCCCGGTTCTTACACAGGAACAAAAGGAGGAGATTAATCAATTGATAACAGAAGAAGAAATTTTTATAGCAATTAAGGAATTGAAGTTGGATAAAGCGCCAGGTACGGATGGTCTGACTGCGGTCTACTACAAACATCTACAATTGGAGATGATAAAGCCATTAAGGGAATTGTTTCAGACAATTCAGAAGGGGGGAAAGGTGCCTCCATCTTGGAGAACTGCTTTTATTTCTTTGATTCCGAAGGAAGATCAAGATGCTACTCAAGTAAAAAACTACAGACCAATATCACTTTTAAATACAGACTACAAGATATTTGCTAAGGTATTAGCTAATAGATTGATGAGGGTTTTGCAACAGATGATTCATGGGGATCAAACCGGGTTTATTAGTGGTAGACAAATGAAAAATAATGTGAGGCATATAGTTGATGTGGTGGAGTTTTTGGAAAGGAACAATCAGATCCCTGTGGCGCTAATTTTCTTAGAATGCTGAAAAAGCTTTTGATCAATTGAATTGGCAATTTTTGATGAAAGTTTTAGATAAAATGAATTTTGGGGATAAATTTCTACAACCAATTAGGGCATTATATCAAAAACAAACTGCCCGAATAATAGTTAACAATAGTCTGACTGAAGTATGCAATATTTTTTTTTATTGAAAAGTTTTAACATACATTTTATCTTTAACAGTCCCCCCTCCCCCTCCCCTCCCCCTCCCTCCCTGCCCCTCTCCCCCTCCCCCCCGACTTCCCAGAGCTAAGTACAAGGTATAAAAACAAAAAAAAACAATCATAAACATCCATATGCTAACAACCATAAACTCTAAAATCTATCACTCTCTAGCTCATATAGGATAACTACAAACACTATTAATATTAAATATATAAAAAAAGAAAAAAGAAAAAGAAAGGAAGACTTATTCAAATGCTACATGAAACTTTTTAGTCCCATATTTGTTCTGGATATAATCAATCCATTTTCTCCACTCCATAATATAACGTTCTTGCAAATGATCTTTCAAATAGGCCGATATCTTTGCCATCTCTGCCAGGTCAGAAACCTTTAAAGTCCATTCTTCTATAGTCGGCAGTTCCTCCTTCTTCCAATACTGACCTATTAAGAGTCTTGCTGCCGTAATTAAATTCAACATCAACTTAGTGTCCACAACTGTAGCATCTGTAATTATTCCCAACAAAAAAAGTTGCGGACAAAACTTTATCCTCTGTTTAAAAATCTTCTGCATGTTCCACCAGACTTTTATCCAAAAAGCCTTAACCTTTTTACAAGTCCACCATATGTGAAAATATGTTGCGTCTTCATCGCCACACCTCCAGCATTTGGGTTGATAATTCGGATACATACTTGCAAGCTTTTTAGGATCTAGATGCCATCTATAAAACATTTTATAAAAGTTCTCTCTTAGGTTTTGAGCTTGCATGAATTTTACATTCCTCACCCAAATCTTTTCCCACGTGTCCATTGTAATAACTTCTTGGATATTCTGGGCCCATTTTATCATACAGTCTTTAACAAGTTCTGTTTCTGAGTCAATTTCTATCAATGCAAGATATATCCGTTTAATATGTGCTGGACCCTGATTTCTAATTTGCTTTATCAGATTTTCATCAGTCATTGTAAAACCAGTTTTCTGATCTTCTTTCCACCTGGCACGTAACTGAATATATTGAAACCAAGTTTGAACAATCTTCTCATCTCGCAAGAGGCTGTATGGTTTCAGACACCAGACATTTCTTTCCAAACTTAAAATCTCCTTATACGTAGTCACATCATGTTTAAAACCAACACTTATATTTTCTATTGCGTGTTTTGGGATTGCCCACAATGGTATCTTACAGTCTAACTTATGTCTATACTTCTTCCAAACTCTCAACAATGCCTGTCTTAAAATATGCACTCTAAACACATTATCTACCTTCTTATCATACAACAAATATGCATGCCAGCCAAACAACAAGTCATGGCCCTCAAGATTTAATAATCTCTCTTGTGTCAAATTAATCCAATCACTTATTCCTGCTAACGCAGCAGCTTCATAATATAATTTAAGATTGGGCATTTTAAGACCACCTCTTTCACGAGTATCCTGCATAATCTTAAGTTTAACTCGTGGCCTTTTCCCTGCCCAAACAAATTTATTGATACCTCGCTGCCATTCCTCCAAATTAGAATCTTTCTTAAGAACCGGTATCATTTGAAATAAGAATAAAAATTTAGGCAGGACATTCATTTTCACTGCTGCAATTCGCCCCAACAAAGACAATTGCAATTTTTCCCAGCTCTCCATTTCTTTTTGAATTTTTCCCCATAATTTTTCATAATTATTTTTATATAACTTTGTGTTAGAGGGCGACAAAAGCACCCCCAAATATTTGACCCTTTTAACAATCTCAAATCCAGTTAATCCTTCTAAAAGAGCCTTTTGCGATACTGTCATATTTTTGGCCAGAATTTTAGTTTTTTGTGCATTAACTTTAAATCCAGAAACCTTCCCATATTGCATTATTATCTCCATCAGGTCCACAACAGAGTTCTCCGGCTGGGTCACTGTAACAACCAGATCGTCTGCGAACGCTCTCAATCTATAATCCTGATCAACCCTCCCCCCTTGGCCACCAGTTTCAGAAAAGGAGATACAGTCCATCATTAAAAGCTTAAAGAGCAATAAAGCCCCAGGCGAGGATTTTTTACCAGCAGAATTATTTAAGAAATTTCCCAACTGGTGGGGCCCTGTATTAGCAGGTCTTTTTACACACATAAATAACACCTGCCATATACCAGACGGGTGGAAGATGGCAATAGTTGTCCCTATATATAAAAAAGGGAATAAAAAGGATCCTAGTAATTATAGGCCCATCAGCCTGATTGACATTGTAGCAAAAATATATGCTAGGTACCTTTTGAACAGAATTGAAATCTGGGTAGAGGAAAACAACATCCTCACAGAAGAACAAGCAGGTTTTAGACAGAACAGATCTACTATTGATAACTGCTTTGTTTTGAACCATCTAATTGCCAAATATGCCTATAAGAGGAGACCCCTGTTTGCTGCTTTTATAGACCTTACAGCAGCATTTGATATGGTAAATAGAGACGTACTATGGAGTAAATTGACATCTCTTAAAATAGAACCCAGACTTCTGGCTTTGATTAAAGCCCTTTACACAAGTACCTGTTTGAGGGTGCGGTATGGGGTTAATGGGGCCCTGACTAATAGGATTCACACAAATAAAGGGATAAGGCAAGGGTGGATCCTGGCCCCATTATTATTTAATTTATACATCAATGATTTGCCAGGGTTAATGAAGGATACCATGGTACACATGCCGATGATCCTAAATACTTACTGTAACAGCTTGCTTTATGCTGATGATATGATTTTATTATCATACTCACAAGTAGGATTACGTAGGCTATTAAGAAGATTCAGCTCTTATTGCCAGGATAACTCCCTAATTATTAGCAAATCCAAATCGAAAATAATGGTGTTTGGAAGAAACCATCAGAGACATAAGTGGCAATTAGACGGTGAACCAATTGAACAGGTTAATACCTTTGTATATTTGGGAGTAACTTTTTCCAAGACTGGATCTTGGGCCTGCCATCATCAACGAAGTACATTTAGAGCAAAAGCCCGTTTGAATTTATTGCTCAAACTAAAGAATCATAGTTACCCAGGGTCCCTAGCTCCACTACTCAAAGTTTATAAGGCTAAGGTTACGACAATGCTCTTGTATGGAGCAGAAATTTGGGGTCTTTATTCAACCACAGCTTTAGAACGAACACAGTCCCAGCATCTGAGATGCATTTTAGGTGTAGATCCAAGAACATCTGCTGCAGCAGTTAGAGCTGAATTGGGAATTCATACAATTCAGGCATTATCTAAAATTAGAGCTTATAACTACTGGTGCAAAGTTAATGAAATGGAGACTGATAGACTCCCCAAATTATGCCTACTAGAGCAAATAAAACTACAATCACAAATCTCCTGGATCACCAAACTAACAATTTTTGTAAGAAGCTGTGGCCTTCCTGTTTCTTGCGTAACAGGAGAACAATCTAAAAAAAGAGTTGCCCAAAGAATTAAGGATATAGAAGCACAAACTGATATAGCTATCCTTAGTAAGGTGGGTAACTTGAAATGGCTGAGTAAATACAAATGTACTTTTCAAGTGGACAGTTATTTGAAGTCACAACTCCCAAAACATCTTAGGGAGATATTTACGAGAGCAAGATTTGAACAGCTTGACACAATGGTCAGATATGGGAGATTTCATGCTATACCGTACAATGAGCGTCTCTGCATTTGCGGAGCGGCAGAGGTAGAGGACCTGGCTCACATCCTATTTGACTGTTGCTTGTATAAGAGGGTGAGAGACAGGTATCTTGGTCTATATACCAAACGAATGACCCATTGGGATCCCCATATCAAAATAACTTACCTTATGTCCGGCCAGAACTTGAAAATAACATCCAATGTAGCACAGTATTTGAACAAAATGATCCAGTTAAGATCTGCATATGTGGGACTGATTGGGGTAGATTGTAAGGGCGACTCCGAAATATAATGTTTCCATATTTTATCTATATCTTAAATTTGCATTTTATTACTATTTTAACTTAAATTGTATTTTAATTCCATTTTAAATTGTATTTTATCAAATTCCATTTCGGATTGCTTTTATCTAGTTTTGGTGACGGTTTGTTGCTGGAACTTTGTACTTTGATACGGCCCAAGGGCTAATCAATAAAAGTTGTTGTTGTTGACTATAATCCTGATCTCTAATTTGTATACCCGTAATTCTTTCCGAGCTCCGTATTTTTACCAATAATATCTCCAATGTTAACACAAATAACAAAGGCGATAACGGACACCCTTGCCTTGTGCCCTTCTCAATATTACATGCTTCTGTCAAGCTATTGTTAACTATTATTTGGGCAGTTTGTTTTTGATATAATGCCCTAATTGGTTGCAAAAATTTAT
Organism: Vipera ursinii; assembly: GCF_947247035.1. Taxonomy (NCBI): domain Eukaryota; kingdom Metazoa; phylum Chordata; class Lepidosauria; order Squamata; family Viperidae; genus Vipera; species Vipera ursinii. The sequence continues at coordinate 31,120,750 of NC_139515.1, forward strand.
CCCCAAAATTCATTTTATCTAAAACTTTCATCAAAAATTGCCAGTTCAATTGATCAAAGGCTTTTTCAGCATCTAAAAAAATTAGCGCCGCAGGGATCTGGTTGTTCCTTTCCAAAAACTCTAACACATCAACTATATGTCTCACATTATTTTTCATTTGCCTACCACTAATAAACCCAGTTTGATCCCCATGAATCACCTGTTGCAGAACCCTCATCAATCTATTAGCCAACACCTTAGCAAATATCTTGTAATCTGTATTTAAAAGTGATATCGGTCTATAATTTTTAACTTGAGTAGCATCTTGATCTTCCTTCGGAATCAAAGAGATAAAAGCAGTTCTCCAAGACGGAGGCACCTTTCCCCCTCTCTGAATTGTCTGGAACAGTTCCTTTAACGGTTTTATCAACTCTAATTGTAAATTTTTGTAGTAAGCCGCAGTCAAACCATCTGTACCTGGCGCTTTATCCACCTTCAATTCCTTAATTGCTGTAAAAATTTCTTCTTCTGTTATCAATTGATTAATCTCCTCTTTTTGTACTTGCGTAAGAACCAGGATGCTAGCATTCTCCAAATATACATCAATGTTTTTTTCATTAATCTTCTCCTTAGCATATAATTTAGAATAAAAATCCACAAAGGCTTCCTTAATAAGATCCTGTTGAAACACAACCTTTCCCTTATGCTCAATTTTATCTATATTAGAAGCCCTTTGCTTTTTCCTTAGTTTGTAAGCTAGCCATCTACCTGGCTTATTAGCATTGCAAAAAGTATTATGCCTGGCAAACTGCAAATTGGTTGCCACTTGGTCAGCCATTAGTTTGTCAAATTGTGCTCTTAATAGCTTAATAACCTCCTTAGTCTTCACATCCAATGGGTTCAAAATCAAGGCCTTTTCTTTTTCCTTAATTTCATTCTCCAATTCTTTCCTTCTGGCTTCCAAAGTACGTCTGTGTTTATTATTCATATATATCAACACCCCTCTCATATAGGCCTTGCTAGCATCCCAAATCATGTCCATAGAAGTATCCTTATTCATATTAATTTCAAAAAAATCCTTCATCCGCTGTTTACATTCTTCCACATTTCTCTGATTTCTAAACAAATTCTCATTTACGTGCCACGAGCGCCGATCTCTATTGTCCTTATTGATCTCTAACCAAACTGGACTATGGTCAGAAATAGCTCTTGCACAGATCTTTACCTTCTTAATCCTAGAAAAAAAGTTATTAGTCAGCAAAATGAAATCAATCCTGGAAAAAGATTGATGTGTATCAGAAAAAAAAGTATAATCCTTTTCATGCAGGTGTGTGTCACGCCAAATATCTCGCAATTCCAAATCATCCTTCATTTCAAAAAAAGATTTAGGCAATCTGGCATGACTCGGAGCACGCTTAAAAGAACCAGCCTTATCCATCTGTACATCCAAAACACCATTCCAGTCCCCCATAAAAATAAATGATTTGTAATCCAACTGAGTAAGCTTTGTATGAAGTAAACTAAAAAAATCAGCTTGTTGTTGATTAGGAGCATACAGTCCAACTAAAAGCGTTTTTTTGCCTTCTAGCAACAAATCTATCATAACATATCTTCCATGCTTATCTGCTTCAATTAATTCCGCTGTTAAAGCACTTTTAACATAAACAACCACTCCATTTTTCTTATTCATTGCAGAAGCAACAAATTGCATGCCCAACCTTGAGTTCGATAAATACTTTTGGTCCATAACCCTAATATGCGTTTCTTGCAAACATATAACATCAATCTTGAATTGTTTTAAATATTGAAAAACTTTCTTTCTCTTCTGTGGTGAGTTTAGTCCATTAACATTCTAGGTTAGAAATTTAGTCGCCATGCGTGGCATCCCGAAGCTGTTGGAGCACATCTTTAATAGCCCCTCTATCTCCTTTGGGCCGCGCTCCTCCCACTGCTTCACTGTAAGTACGCTTTGAAAGTTCCATAAACTTCTGCTGGTCTTGTTCTTTTATTTGTTTTGCTCGTTTTAAAGCGGCACGCATCACCCTCTGCTCTCCAGCAACAGCCGACGAGGCTATAATTTGATCCCCTCCAGCACCATTCTCCTCTGTCTGACCACCTTCGGCCTCTTGAGGTTTTCCTTCTCCAGATCCCTTTGCAGCTTCAAGAAATGATAGAGGGGTTGCTTTTAAAACATTATTGTAGAAATCACGCGCCTGTGTCACAGTAACCAGACGATATCTTTTACCTTCATGCATCACCACCAATCCGACAGGAATCTCCCATCTGAACTTTATATCACGTTGCTTAAGTTCCTGCACAAGAAATGCAAAATCCTTCCTTCTCCTTAAAATCTTTGGAGGAATTTCTTTTAAAACCAAAACTTCTTGGTCAGCAACCACAACTTTAGTATCATAAGCGGCTTGAATAACTTCATCTCTAGTTTCTTTCTTTGTAAAATAAACCACCACATCTCTAGGTAGCTTTCTCTGCCTAGCAATCCATGAGTTTACACGAAAAACTTTATCCATGCATCCCTTTATTTCAGATGCTGGCTGACCCAATACTGCTTCCAAAGCCTCAGAAATCAGCTGCTTTAGGTCTTCTTTAGTATTCTCTTTTAAGCCTCTGATTCTAATAGCATACTGCATCTGATGATACTGGACAAGACTCAATTCTCTGTCCATTTTATCCCTTAAATCTTCATTCTCCAGTACCTTTACTTCTAGTATAGCATTCTTTTGACTCAGGTCCTCCACTTTTTCGTCCAAACATTGCACACATTCAGCCACGCTTTCCACTGTAGACAAAATGTCTACCCTCATCGCACTGAACTTCTCTTCTATCCTCTCCTCCAGTTTCTCCAGTATCTCCTCCACCTTTGCCAACTTATCACCCAGCATTTCTGATATTACCTGGGATTGTTTTTCAAGGGCATCTTGTAAGTCCTTCGATGTCAATGCAGCAGGAAGAAGCAAAGCTTGCAACAATGTCTGTTGCACCAGGGAAGTTCCCGCACTCCGAAGGGTTTTTGAGGGAGGTTTAGCCGCCATCTTTTTACTTTCACTTGTTGCGCACTTTCACTTTAAGTTTATAAAGTCCATTAAGCTAGAGAGTAAGAATAAAAGTCCTCTTCACCTTAACCTCCTGTACTGCTCTGCCTGCTCCTTTTTATTCCAGGGTCTTTCCTTCTGGCAGGGGTGGTCGCAAATGCCTGGCTCTGCTCCAAAAATCCCGGAGCAGAGACGCTGAACAGCTGGGAGCAACCCAGGCTACGGGGGAGTTCAATCCTTCAGCCGCCCAAGCTTTAAGCTCAGGCGGCCCCGGAGAACTCAACCCCTACCTGGGGCCTCACCCCCTCCCCTTCTCCCGAGGAGGGGGCTTCAAATCCACCCAAACAGCTGATCGGCGCTGTTCCGGGTGAAAACAACTCAGCTGAGCAGCGGGCAGCCCGAAACGGCTGTCTTCGGCGCCGCCACCGGAAGTCTTTTTTGAAGTATGCAATATTGAGAAGGGTACAAGACAAGGGTGTCCATTATCACCTTTATTATTTGTTTTAACATTGGAGATATTATTGATAAAAATACGGAATTTGGAAAAAATTAAGGGTATTCAAATTAGAGATCAGGATTATAGATTGAGGACGTTTGCAGACGATCTGGTTGTTACGGTGACTCAGCCAGAAAGCTCTGTTGTGGACCTGATGGAGATAATAATGCAATATGGGAAGGTTTCTGGATTTAAGGTTAATGTACAAAAAACAAAAATTTTGGCCAAAAATATGACAATACCGCAAAAGGCCCTTTTAGAAGGATTAACTGGATTTGAGATTGTTAAAAGGGTTAAATATTTGGGGGCGTATCTGTCACCCTCAAATGCAATGTTATATAAAAATAATTGTGAAAAGTTATGGGGAAAAATTCAAAAAGAATTGGAGAGTTGGGAAAAATTGCAATTGTCTTTACTGGGAAGAATTGCAGCAGTGAAAATGAATGTCCTGCCTAAATTTTTATTTTCATTCCAAATGATACCGATTCTTAAAAAAGATTCTAATTTGGAAGAATGGCAATGGGGTATCAATAAATTTGTGTGGGCAGGGAAAAGGCCACGAATTAAACTTAAGATTATGCAGGATACTCGTGAAAGAGGTGGTCTTAAAATGCCTAATCTTAAATTATATTATGAAGCTGCTGCGTTGTCAGGAATAAGTGATTGGATTAATTTGACACAAGGGAGATTATTAAATCTTGAGGGCCATGACTTGTTATTTGGCTGGCATGCATATTTGTTGTATGATAAGAAGGTAGATAATGTATTTAAAGTGCATATTTTAAGACAGGCATTGTTGAGAGTTTGGAAGAAGTATAGACATAAGTTAGACTGCAAGATGCCATTGTGGGCAATCCCGAAACATGCAATAGAAAACATAAATGTAGGCTTCAAACATGATGTGACTACGTATAAGGAGATCTTAAGCTTGGAAAGGAAAGTCTGGTGTTTGAAGCCGTACAATCTCTTGCGAGATGAGAAGATTGTTCAAACTTGGTTCCAATATACTCAATTACGTGCCAGGTGGAAAGAAGACCAGAAAATTGGTTTCTCAATGACTGATGAAAATTTGATAAAGCAAATTAGAAATCAGGGTCCAGCACATATTAAATGGATTTATCTTGCATTGATAGATATTGACTCAGAAACAGAACTTGTTAAAGACTGTATGATAAAATGGGCCCAGAATATCCAAGAAGTTATTACAATGGATACTTGGGAAAAGATCTGGGTGAGGAATGTAAAATTCATGCAAGCCCAAAACCTAAGAGAGAACTTTTATAAAATGTTTTATAGATGGCATTTAGATTCTAAAAAGCTTGCAAGTATGTATCCGAATTATCAACCTAAATGTTGGAGATGTGGTGGTGAAGATGCAACGTATTTTCATATATGGTGGACCTGCAAAAAAGGTTAAGGCTTTTTGGATAAAAATTTGGTGGAATATGCAGAAGATCTTTAAGCAAAGGATAAAGTTTTGTCCGCAATTGTTTTTGCTGGGCATAATTACAGATGCTACTGTTGTGGACATTAAGTTGATGTTAAATTTAATTACAGCAGCAAGACTATTAATAGGTCAATATTGGAAAAAGGAGGAACTGCCGACTATAGAAGAATGGACTCTAAAGGTTTCTGACTTGGCGGAAATGGCAAAGATTTCGGCTTACTTGAAAGATCATTCGCAAGAACGTTATATTATGGAGTGGAAAAAGTGGATTGATTATATTCAGAACAAATATGGGACTAAAAAGTTTCATTTAGCATTTGAATAAGTTTCCTTTTCTTTTTCCTTTTTTCCTTTTTATATGTAACATTAGTATTGCTTGTAGTCATTTTATATGAGCTAGAGGGCGATAGAATTAATAGTTTATTGTTTTTAGCATATGGATGTTTATGATTGTTCTTTGTTTTTATACCTTGTACTTAGCTCTGGGAAGTCGGGGGGGAGGGGGAATGGGGGGGAGGGATAGGGAGGGTTAGGTAGGGGTGGGGGGAGGGGGGATTGTTAAAGATAAAATGTACTGTAAAACTTTTCAATTAAAAAAAATGTCACACATTACTCCACCATGTCAGGAGTGAAGAGAGATAGTAAGATTCGGTATGTAGGATTAAAATGAAGTTTCTGGGCTGTTTCAGGCTGATGCAGGGAGGACCCTTCCCTCCGGTTCCAATCAGGCTTATCCCTGCTGTTCTGTTATTGTCTCCTAATCTAGGATTAGACACAGTAGCTTATTAATAACAGAATAAGTTGGAAGGGACCTTGGAGATCTTCTAGTCCAACCTCCTGCACAACCAGGAGACCCTATACCATCACAGACAAGTGGTTATCCAGTCTCTTCTTAAAAGCCTCCACTGACAGAGCTTCCAGGCCTCTAATCATCTTTGGAAAGAGTGCAGAAAAGAGGAACAGAGTCTCTACATCTTTTTTATAATATGGTGCCCAAAACCGAATGCAGTATTCTAAGTGTAGTCTTACTAAGGCTTTATAAAGTGGTACTAATACTTCACATGATCTTGATTCTATCCATCTGTTAATGCAACCTAAGATTGGATTGGCTTTTGGGGCAGCTGCAGCACACTGTTGGCTCATATTTAAGTGATTGTCCACTAGGACCCCAAGATCCCTCTCACAGTTACTGCTATTGAACCAGGTTTCACCTAATCTGTACCTATCAATTTGATTTTTTCCTTCCTAAGTGTAAAACCTTACTTTTCTCTACATATGAAACATGGAGTCACCCTACTCTGGTCATCACTTTCCCCAAGATTTGCAAGGCACTCCTTCTGTAGTGGTTAAAACCTGGCTGTTCCAACAGGCAGTATTGATGATCAGGTTCAGACGTTGTTCCTTTTTGTAGTGGTGCTAAATCTATTATATTATGTCTTGGCATTTAAGTACAACTGATCTGATTGGTTGTTATAGTTATTGATCTTGGCAAAGCATGGTTTTAATCCTGCTTATAAAGATACTGTGTATACATCTCATGGACTTGGTAACAATTGCAGGTTCATAAAAGTCTTGTAAACAGACAAATAGCAAATCAAAACAATACAAAGCAATGGTACAACCATGAAATGGTGTGAGAATGAAATATCACAAAAGGCCAAAATAACATGTGTGAGAGGCACAAGAAAAGGCCTAGAGAAAATGGATAGATTCCTGCAAATAGATCTGCTCTATTCTTGCTTTACTTCAGAGATTGGCAGATGTTTTTTCCAAAGGGAGCAGGTACTGGAGACATGATCATCTAGCAATGAAAACGAGGCTGCGGGCGGAGCTGCCCCACCCTGCGCCGAATGGGAGAAGTTCAAGGCCTGGGGGGTGAAGCAGGAGGGGCGCCGGCCGTGGCGGGGTGGCGGCTGCCCTCCGGCGCTGCCTGCCACCCGGGAAACGCTGCGCCTCGGGGGCCAGCAGAAGCACGGGAGCAGTGGGAGGGCCGGCGGGGCCAGTCGGGCCTTCGCCTCCTCTGCGACGGATAGGGAGGGCAGGGCATGTAAGTATTTTCCGGCATATAAGACAAAAAACCTTGAAAAACTTCTTAAAAGTAGGGGGTCGTCTTATATGCCGGGTCATCTTATACGCCGGAAAATACGGTATATGGAAGAATACGGACGGGACATCCCCAGAGATAAAGCCTGCATCCACATCATGCAATCCACCCTGGACAGACAGACTGCAGGCTGGGTGGTGAACCTGCATGACTCCAATGCCCCAGAACTCAACGACTTCAACCAGTTCATGTCATCCTTGAGGAGGTGATTTGAGGACCCTTTGGCTGATCGTAAGGCCCGGGAGAGAATCAAAATGGTGAGGCAGGCCAGAATTGCCAATAAGCTGAACTGGCCAGAAGACATCCTCCTTAGCCATTTCAAAGTTGGGCTAAACTAAGACCTGTATGATGCTTGCCTGCCTCAGGGAGACCCACACCACCTCGATGACTGGTACATCCCGGCAGAGGAGGTAGAGATAGACCTACTGAAGAAGCACTGCTGAGGAAAACCATGGGCCTGCCCGCCTCCCAAGCAGATGCACGAGCCAGCGAAACCACTGGCTACGGCTAAGAAATCAATGGGCTGTTTCAAATGCGGGAGAGAGGGCCACCGTGTGGTAGAATGCTGCTCAAAAGCCCCTCAGCACAAATCAGAGCCATCACCATCCAGGAGATCAGGGAAGTCCCCAGGCAAACCAAAAGAACCTGCCATGATGGGGATAGAGGTTATGGAGACCCGAAACCCTGCCAAGGACTGGGAGGGGACTCCAGCCTACACTGCAGGGGTGGTGGACACCTCGGGAGACAGCTCAGAGGGAGAAAACTGGTAAGTGGATCCATTCCACCCATTTTTAAGACAGTGACTATATTAGCTTCCTCCATGCCCGAGGCTGTCAAAGTAAAAGCCCTAATAGACTCTGGCTGCACCCGCTGCCTCATCAGCCCGACGTTGGTGGGGAATTTGGGCATTCTGGTGAGGAGACTAAAGCAATCAATCTCCTTTGGCCAGTTAGATGGGTCCATAGCGGGGGGGGTACCAGCTACCTTAGCCATCTTACCAGTTCACCTGTCCCTGGGACACCCATGAGGAAGACATAACGCTTGTAGTGACCCAAGGCATGGAATGCTCAATGATTTTAGGGCTGGAATGGTTGAAGAAATGGAACTCCTAGATAAATTGGAGGACAGGAGAACTCAACTTCCTGGAAGGGGATCATAAGAGCTTAAAACCCCAAAGGACCCTCCTCCCAACCAGAGGAGAGGAGACAGCATTAGTGGGGGAAGAGGAGGGGGTTACCAGAAATATCAGAAGAATACCGGGACCTTGCTGAAGTTTTCAGTGAGGAACGGGCAGATGAGCTTCCCCTTCACCGATCCACAGACTGTGCTATAGAATTCAAACCTGGGGCAAAACTCCTGAAGCCCAGGCTGTACTCCATGAGCCCCAAAGAGATGGCGGAGATGGAAAGATTCATAAATAAAAACCTAGAAAGGGGATTTATTGAGCCTGCCAAACCAAAAGTGGCCGCCCTGGGCCTGTTCAGGGAGAAGAAGGATGGCACTATGCACTTATGCGTGGATTATAGAGCTCTTAACACAATTAGTGAAAGTAATTTCTATCCCCTACCCTTAATGAAGGACATGCTATCCCACCTGTGGAAAGGAAGGATTTTTACCAAACTAGACCTAAGAGAAGTATACTACCATGTTAGGATTAAAGAAGGGGATGAATGGAAGACTGCATTCAATTGTCGAATGGGTTGCTACCAGTTCAAAGTCCTGCCATTTAGACTGCAAGGGGCCCCCACAGTTTTTATGCAATTAATTAATGAAGTTCTAAGAGAGCATCTATATAAGGGGGTCCTGGATTACCTAGATGACATCCTTATCTTCACTGAGACCAAAGCATATTAATCTAGTCAGAGCAGTTCTGAAAAAGTTGCAGGCTGCCCAACTATATGCTAAACTATCGAAATGTGAATTCCACCAGGAAAGAATAGACTACCTGGGATATTGCATATCCTCACAGGGCATCAACATGGACCCTGAGAAAATCAGGGCAGTATTAGAATGGGCACCATCCCACACAAAGAAGCAATTGCAAAGTTTCCTGGGGTTTGCAAACTTCTACTGCCAATTCATCCATTTTTTTGCCCAAAAAGCCCCTCACAAACTTGTTGAAAATGAGGGGTGGGCCCCCAGTGAAACCCAGCCATCCCCTGAAGTGGACAATGGAATGTCAAGCAGCATTTGAGAGGCTAAAGAGGCTTTTTTCTGCTGAACCTGTACTGAGACAGCCAAAACCCAATAAACATTTTGTAATACAGGCTGATGTGAGTGATGTGGCAGCGGCAGTGGTATTATTACAGGCAGTGCTTTTTTTGTAAAAGAAAAAGGTGCCGGAACTCACACATGTCATACAACCCACCTTGCCTACCCTACAAGGTTCCATCCAAAAAAGGTGCCGGAACTCTGTTCTAAGTGTTCTATGAGAAAAAAAGCCCTGATTACAGGTAAATGACAAGGGGGCATTGCAACAATGTGCATACACGTCCTGGAAACTCACAGAGACAGAACAACGTTGGGCCATGTGGGAGAAAGAGGCTTACACTGTGAGGTGGTCATTACTTACATGGCATCATTTCCTTGAAGGGAGTAAAATCCCCTTCCAGGTCTGGACAGACCACAAAACTTGGAAGTGCTACAAACACCCAGGAAACTCACTCCTAAGCAAACCCGCTGGTCCCAACATTTTCACTGATTCTGTTTCACTCTCAAACACTTAACAGGGGGGCAGTTTCCTGGTGGATGCATTGGGCTGATGCCTCCTTGGTGGAGCAGTGGGCTGATGCCTCCTTAAGTAACACCAGCTGCCTGCAATTAGTGCAGGTTCACATCCCACCAGGCTCAAGGTTGACTCAGCCTTCCATCCTTCCGAGGTAGGTAAAATGAGGACCCAGATTGTTGGGGGCAATTAAGCTGACTTTGTAATAATGCCGCTTGGGGGTGTTTGAAAGCCCTAATAAGCAGGCATATACATAGAATGAAGGCTACTGCTAAGCTTGTAAGCCGCCCTGAGTCTTCGGAGAAGGGCGGGATATAAATGTAATAAAAATAAATAAAAAAATAAAAATTATCTCGCATGCCCCAATATAACAGCACATGGGCCACTGACTCTAAACCACTTATGCACAAACAACAACTGGTGGCACCAGTAACCACCAGTGCCCAAGCTAAAATAAAGCCACAGGTGGATAGCCAAACTGGAATAGAATACCAAAAGTCTTTGGAAATTGATGAATTGTGTTTTTTTTAATTCCATTTATATCCCGCCCTTCTCCGAAGACTCAGGGCGGCTTACAAGCTTAGCAGTAGCCTTCATTCTATGTATATGCCTCCTTATTAGGGCTTTCACACACACCCCAAGCGGCATTATTACAAAGTCAGCTTAATTGCCCCCAACAATCTGGGTCCTCATTTTACCTACCTCGGAAGGATGGAAGGCTGAGTCAACCTTGAGCCTGGTGGGATGCGAACCTGCACTAATTGCAGGCAGCTGGTTTTACTTAAGGAGGCATTAGCCCACTGCTCCAGCAAGGCTCAATTGTTCCAGAAAAATAGACATGTGTGCACAATCAAAGATGGACTACCCTGGGTGGGGGAAAAGTTATACATACCTGCCACCCAGAGGATCAATTTCATGCAGTTGTGCCAATGTACAAAATCAGCAGGACATTTCGGGTTTGTGAAAACCTTACACTTAACTAAAAGGTAATTTTGGTGGCCATCCATGAAAAAGGACATAGAAAACTATGTGGCCAGCTGCCAAACTTGCTTGATGGCTAAGAGGCTGCAAGGGAAATCACCCAGTCTGTTGCAACCAGTTGCGAACCCCTCAGCCCCCTGGAAATAAATAGCCATGGATTTTATAGTGGAATTACCAGAAAGCAACAGGAACACTGTCATCTGGGTGATCACAGATTTGTTTTCCAAACAGGTGCACTTTATCGTGTGCCCAAAGATTCCCACCGCAAAAGCCTTAGCAAAACTATTCATGGAGCACATTTACAGACTGCAGGGAGAACCTGAACACATCATATCTGACAGGGGAGTACAATTTACATCAAAGTTTTGGTGCTTTATTAATTTCCAGCAAACAAATTGGACAGACCTACTCCCCTTCACAGAAGTTGCTTACAATAATGCAGTCCACTCCAGCACAGGCTACACTCCTATTCAAATAGCCACCAGTCAAAGTTTCAACCCAATGCCAGAACTGATCCCAAACAAACCAGAAATCCCATCACTGAAGGAATGGATTGCACAATTACAAAACACTTGGCCAATCATTAGGAAAGCTTTAGATGAAGCTAGACAAGCATACAAAGCACAGGCAGACAAAAAGAGAGTTGATCCCATACCATTCAGGGTGGGAGAGATGGTATATTTATCCACAAAATACCTAAAATCCCTACAACCCTGTAAAAAACTCAGACCAAAATATATTGGACCTTTTCCAATTAAAAGAATCATAAACCCAGTAACAGTAAAATTAGAACTACCCAAAAATTTTAGGCAGATACACCCAATTTTTCACTTCAGTTTACTAAAAAGAGAACAACAGTCACCCGTACAACCAACTCCCCACCACCACCTCCTATCATGGTTGAAGGAGAACAACACTTCGAGATAAAAGAAGTCCTAGATTCTAGGAAACACCACATAGCAATTCAATACTTAGTAGCTTGGAAACACCTCCCCTCCTCAGAAAATGAGTCAGTTGATAAACATCACATTAGAGCACCCAAGTTGCTAAAGACATTTCATACAGAATATCCTAACAAACCAGGCTAACATCTATATTTTGTTTCCTCTACAGGTGGACCTCTTTTTTTTTTTAAAAAAAAAGGAGGGCAGGATGTCAGAATCCATTTATATTTCATTTCTAACTCCCTCTCTGTGCAAACCCAAATCTCACCCAACTTACTGGATTCTGCCATTCCCAACGAGGAAAGAGAAGACAGGGGTGCTAATTGCCCCCTCTCTTTCTCTTAGATGTAATGTTTGTTTATTCAGCCTGCCTGGTGGCCATCACAAAAGAAAGATGGAAGAAACCTCTCCCTCTGAACTACAAACAACAAAGAAAGGGGGTGGGGAGAATTCTGGCTCTTGCCGATGAAAGGAATCCTCTCCCTCTCTGATTTATGAACAAACAAGAAAGGTGGTGGTGGGGATTCTGGCTTGTATCTCTGGATGGAATGTGAAGGGAAGGAAGTAATTGTGCTGCAAATGGACTGATGGGTCCCTTTCCCATGAGGGGTTTGACACCTGAGACTTGACTGACCAAATGGACTGAGGGATGGGGTTTTGCTCGGGGACACTTTAAAAATATCAATCTGTGAGAAGATTTTTCAGATCCTGTCTATTATACCTTCTATCATCCATGTCTTAGTAAAAGTTCCTGCTTGGACAATCTTGCCTCCAAGAGTCTTTCTTTCTAAGATGTGGGTTGGAGTGGGTTCTGACAGATACCTTGTGTCTCCTTTCTGCTAGACAGTGGAGTAAGTGGCAAGTATCTGTTCTGCAGTCATCTTCCATCTCTGAGGCTAATAAATAAGTCATCCACATACTGGACTAAGGTTGATTTACATGGCAGATGGATGGATGACACATCTGCCTTTAGGGTCTGAGAGAACAAGTTGGGTGATTGTGTATGCCCCTGAGGAAGATGAGTCCAGGTGTATGGCTGGCCTTCCCCTGTAAAGGCGAACAGATACTGGGAAGCTGGGTCTACTGGAATGCTATAAAACACTGCCCAAAGATCTACTACTGCAAATAGAAAGTCTTTCAAGGATTAAGGTTGTATCCATTCATCCCCCCTGAAGGCCTCCTCGAAGTCGTGGAGCAGACCATCCTCCACTGCCTGGGTTGTCTCCTCCTGCCCCATAGAATCACAGGATGGCACGAGTGCCTGCACCACCTCCTCCCTCTTGCTATCGTATTGCGGCAGGCGCGACAGGGCATCCGCCAAGAAGTTCCGTCCCCCCAGGACATACTTCAATACAAAGCGCCCACCGGACATGTTTGGGTGACAACCGTCAGGGCGTCTGTAGAGCCTCCAGGTTCTTATGGTCCGTCCACACCTCGAATGGATGGTTGGCCCCCTCTAGGAGGTGCCGCCATGTCTCCAGGACCCAACGAACCACAAAGGCCTCCTTCTCCCAAATCACCCAGGCTCTCTCGGTGGTGGTCAGTTTTTTGGAGGCATATGCACAAGGCTGGAGCACCCCTTTGCTGTTTCTTTGGAGAAGGACAGCCTCCACGGCGACATCGCTCACGTCCGCCTGGACCACAAAAGACAGATCAGGGTCCGGGTGCAGCAGGACTGGTTCCTTAGCGAAGAAGGCCTTCAAAGTCTCAAAGGCCCTTTGGCACTCCGTAGACCATGCCAACTTCTGACCCGGCCGTGGTTGCGCCACGGTCTGCCGTGTACGCAGGATGTCCGTGAGTGGCAGGGCGATGGACGCAAAACACAGGATGAACTGCCGGTAGAAGTTAGCGAACCCCAGGAGGTTTTGCAGCTGGCGGCTGGTCCGTGGGGCCTGCCATTGTTGAACGGCCTCGACTTTCTTGGGATCCATCTCTATGTCAGTTGCAGACACCCTGTACCCCAGGTAGTCCAACCGCATTCTGTGGAACTCGTTTTTGGACAGTTTGACGTACAGCAGAGCCTCCCTCAACCTGTCCAGGACCTGCCGTACCAGGACAACGTGTTCCTCCATCATAGCCGTGTAGATGAGGATGTCGTCAAGGTAGACCAGGACCCCACGGTACAGGAATTCATGCAGAACCTGGTTGATCAACTGCATGAATACTGCAGGGGCTCCCTGCAGTCCAAACGGCATGACCCTATACTGGAAACTACCAAAGGAACAGTTGAATGCCATTTTCCACTCATCCCCGGCCTTGATCCTCACCCTATAGTATGCCTCCCGCAGATCCAGTTTCGTAAAGATGCGGCCCCTTGCCAGATGTGCCAGCAAGTCCTTCATCAAAGGGAGGGGATATATGTGCTCCACGCATACCACATTAACCCCCCGGTAATCGACACACAAATGAAGGGAGCCATACTTTTTTTCCTGGAACAGAACAGGTGCCGCCATCTGGGAGCGAGCTGACTGAATGAAACCCCTTTCCAGGTTTTTGTTGATGTAGCGTCGGAGCTCCTGCATCTCCTGAAGGTGTCATGGCGTACATGCGGGGTTTTGGCAGTCGAACGCCTGGCTCCAGTTCGATAGCACAGTCCATAGGCCGGTGAGGTGGTAAAACGTTGCATTCTTGTTCGTTGAAAATGACCGTCATGTCGGAATATTCCCAGGGCACCCGGGCCTCCTGCTCGGGCTAGACCCCGCAGGCTCCCTCCTTTTCCTCTGCCCTCTCTGGCCCCAAAAAGGTGTGCTCCACAGGGGCCTGAGGACCTGTCCCTAAGTGGAGGTGTCGGCAACCCCCCTCCCACCAGATAGTGGGGCCCCACTTATCCACCCAGGTGAGGCCCAGGATAACCGCCTCTGTCATTGAGGGCACTATGATAAACCTCAGGGTCTCCCAGTGTTCCCCCAATTCCATCCTGATGGGTTCCATCACATGAGTTATGGGCGCCCCACCCAGAACAGACCCATCCACCTGTTGGAACCTAAGGGGAACGGCCAGCCGTTTCAACGACACACCCACTTTGGAAATCACCGTCTGGCTTATAAGACAACAAGTGCTCCCTGTGTCAATCAGGGCCCTGTACTCCCTCTTCCATCCCATCTGTGGGCTCACTAGCAACACCAGGAGTATGAAGGGGCACACCGGAGCACTTACCATAGGGTCCTCCTCCTGTTCTTGCTCCTCAGGACTGTCGTACAGGGCAGGCTGAGCAGCTGCTGGTGTCTCAATCTGGAGAGGGGTCGGAGTCCCGGGCACCATGCTTGGCACCTGGTACGCGGCCCGCAAGCGCTCCACGGTCCTCTTGAGGGTGGTCCCCCCATGCAGAAGGAGTGGAGGGGCCTGCCCGAGCCAGCAGCAGAGAGCAATCTACTATGCGATGGCCCAGCTGATCGCATCTGAAGCACCAGATCGTTGGCCTTGGCACCTGGGGGGGTCCTCTGTGGCGCTGATACGGGTTTCTGCTCCTCCAGTCTTGCTCTCTCGGTCAGCCTGCGGCCTCCAGGTGCTGTCTCATGCCTCCCCCGTACGTCCTGCAATCCGATGTCCAATTCCATGGCCATCCGGAACCATTCCTGTAATTGGGCTGGGACACCACGCACCACACATGCCCTACGCAAAGCCCCGTCGAGCCCAGCTTTGAAATGGTGCACGAGTAGGCGCTCTGGCCACGAACGCAGTTTACCGGCCACCGTGTGGAAGTCTCTGACGTAAGCCACCACCAGTCTGCCTTGCTGGCGAAGGTTCAGCACATCGGCTTCGGCATGGTGGACCCGCGAGATGTCCTCGAACCGAACCCGCAGGGCTTCCAGAAAGAGACCAACATCCTCCAGCTCACAGGCGTGGTCACTAAAGAGGTCAGCAGCGCAGGCCGTGGCCTCCCCCTGTAGGCAAGCCGTTACTGCCACCACCATTGCCCATTGGGATAGATAGGCCTGGGCATACATGACCAGGTGGTTAATCACCTGACCAAGAAACATCGCCAAGCAGTCAGGATGGCCATCATACGTTACCAGTAGTGGCGTTGGGCCCCATACCAAGCCTGGGCTCCAGGCCCCCGCCTGTACTTTTGGTCCCCGGCCACCACCAGCTGGCTGTGTTGCTTGCCGGCTGGGACCCATGTCTATGCTTGGCCAGGACTCCGCACCGCTCTGCACCGACACCGCGGGGCCCTGCGCTTCCGGGGCTCTAGCTTGAGACGTGCTCCAGCTGGATGGACCTCTGAACCGTGGGCTGGCCAGCCGAAAGCAAGACGGCCCGGAATGAATGGACTGGGTCCCATGAGTGACCATCGTCCTGCCTCTTGCTCAGGGTCTGTGGCTGCCCAGGGGCCAGGCTCCTGGCAGCTGACCTCCCCGAACCTGTCCCATAAGATCTCCATGGTGTGGCTGCCAGGGACGGTGGAATAACTCCATTCCTCTCCATCGTCGTCCGTCAGGCGCCACTCCCTCCAGTCCATCAACGCCCCACTTGCCCGGGCCGCCAATCCCTGGCTAGGCCCTGTGAGCCCCAGGGCGGGGCTCAACCACCACTCCCCACCATGGTCGCAGCTGCTGGTGTCTGGGTGCTTGACCGCGGAAGCTACCAGTGGGAGGTCCTGGACCTTGGGCCTCACCACCAGCTGGGGCTTCTCCATCTCCGCCGCAGCAAGGGGCTCAGCAGCAACATCAGCTGCCCTGTCCCCATCTGCCCCTTGCGTCCCTTCAGCCATGCCTTCCCAGCAAGAAGGAGCACAGCAGGAAGAGGAAAAACAGAGAAACACTGACTTACTGTCAAAGATTCTGTCCGCGAATGGCAGAAAAAAGACAACCCACAAAGGAAATGTGTTTATTCTCTTGCACAAACAATCCGAAGTGGGAACAAAGTCAGCATTGGGTGCTCTCTGCACCCAACGCCATTTAAAGCCACCCAGCACAAAACACCATGCCCCCCCTCAAGAAACCAGCATCTGCCCAACTCCCCATATACGTTGTTAAGGAATTTGATGTGCAGAGGTCTCCTTGTGCTACCAAAGAGTTGCACAGACAAGGAATGGTACTGAGAGTAGAAAAAGTCACACAAGAATACACTGAGTTATAAAAACAAAAAGTAGTTTACTTTTGAGGTGGTGTAAGAACAAAAATGCACAGTCAAAAAATAAACAGTCCAGGTCATAAACAATAGCAACAGTCCAAACTACAAAGTCTTCTTACCAGTCCAGAGGTCAAATACACAGTTCAGGTTACAACAGTAGTAAACCAACAGCAGAGCAAAAACAGTAACAGTAGATATCAGTGAATTCAGAGAGAGAGAAAAGCTACGTTCCTAGCTTCCTCTTATGGCCATGAGAACACTTACACACCCATTGGCCAATTAACATCTTAAAGCCATAGCATTATGGTTAATATATTTTCAACCCAACATTGTAGGCTAACACCATATGCCTAACATTCTCCCCTTTGGGTAGAATAATATATAACTCTTACAATCTTATGCACATTCTTTCACAATTAGCATTGTGTTTCACAGCACTTTGTACCTTCGTAAAATGGTCTGCAATATTTACATCAGATGAACAATACTCTAGCTGTATTAATTTATCTTTGACACATTGTCTGACATTTAAATAACGAAGATCAGTATGTTTAGATCTTGTTCTTACTGCAGCATTATTTGCCATCTTTATTGTAGCCTGATTGTCCTCATACACAATGAATGGATCATTTACATTTTAACCCATATCTAACAATAATTGTTTGTACACTAGCAGTTCTGTACATAACACTGATAGACATGAAAATTCAGCCTCCATTGTAGATAAGCTTATGTGTTTTTGTCTAATGGACTTCAAGATCCTGCAAAGACTTCAACTCCCTGTTCATTGCAGCTTTCCATGATGCCTGTTCCTTTTCAGGATACATCCTGATCTCATCATAGTTAGATGGCTCTACACTAATTTGACATATTATACTAGCTTCATAGCTATCAGGTGGATGTCTGATGTGCGTTGAACGCCAAGGAATTACAGGGCTTTGAATTTCTGACTCCTTTCCTTCCTCTGATTCCTCTTTTATCTCCCCTATCTCCTTTTCATCTTTTATATTTACAGGAGATGTATTATCATTACTAGTTATGTTATCAGAGGAGTCCTCAAACACTAGAGGATCAGTATTAACAGTTTCTTGCTCTAGTCTATTCCAACCAACGTGCTCAAGGAATTTTGCACACGCACTGTTATATACATTAGTTGTGCCTCGTTCCCAGAAACGATAAGATCTATGGTTAGCTTCATAACCTACAAAGTATAATTGCCTAGCCCTATGTTGGCCTTTACTCCTGAGTTGTGCAGGAATGTGGACCCAAGCTGGGGTGCCAAACGTGTGCAGGTAATCAAGATTTGGTCTTCTACCATGCCATATAGTATATGGTATTTTACCAGTAGAAGTATTAACAACTATATTCAGAACATGGTTTGCACATTTTACTGCCTCCCCCCACAGTCTATCTGTTAAGCCAGAATCTTGTAACATGGTTCTCATCATGGCTTGTAATGTTTGCCCATGTCTCTCAACAAATGCATTATGTTGAGGCCTATAAGGGGCTGAACGTTTATGCTCAATGCCAGCTGATTCTAACATATCAACAAAACGCTTATTTGTAAATTCAGTACCATTATCAGTAATTATGCACTGAATCTTTCTCTTTGTTTTTCTCTCCACGAACTTCAGCCAGTTTGCAAATTGTTGGAAAGTATCTGCCTTTGACTTAAGCAGATAACAAAAACCATAACGAGAGTAGTGGTCCAATATACTTAAAATATAACATGACCCTCCTAAACTTGGTTTCATGGGTCCAATTAAGTCAGCAAACACAACTTCCAAAGGTACAGTTGTTTTGAAGCCGTTTAACCTGTTTGCAGGAGTTGCCTTACTCTTTTCCTGATTACAGGCATTGCAATTCAAATACTTACTACATGGCTTCAGTTTAATTCCTACTAACTCAACTGTTTTACGTAGTGAGTTAAAGTTTACATGCCCTAACCGCCTATGCAATAAATGTATACACTCATCATGTGGCTTCTTGTTCTCACATATTGAGTTAGCTTTAACTGTACTAACCTGGTTACTTGTGAGAACAAATAAACCATCTTTCAAATTAGCAGTTACACAGGTTCCATTCCTCTCAATAGTGCATTGCTCCCCTCTGAATGTTACCACAAACCCAACTTTAACCAATTCCCTTACAGATAACAGGTTGAATCTTAGCTTAGGTATATATAACATAGGTAACTGTTCATTAATGCATGGACAATAGGAATTACCTTCACCAGAGGCCTTCATCCTCCAACCGTTTGCCAGTGAAACATATTGGTTGCTGTTTTTCATAGTAACAAACCTCTTTTTCTCTTTAGTAATGCATTGTGAAGCCCCACTATCAACAACCCACAATTCATTATTTCTGGATGTTGGTTCACCAGAAATAGCCAAACCAATGCCCTTTTTAGCCTTCCCACTGCTATTAACATTCTGTTTTCTACCCTTCCTACAGAATTTGGCTATATGCCCTTTAGCCCCACAAGAATAACATTTCTTGACGTTGTAAGCAGTGGTAAATTGCTGCTCCTCTCGTGGCTGTGTCTCTCTCAGCTGGTCTCTGTCACGCCTTCTTCTGGACTCTTCCAGCAGTCTCCCAGTAATGTTAGTCAATGTCAGTTCCTCTCTGGTCAGGACTTCCAAAGAAGAAACATACCCATCATAACTCTCATCCAAAGATGACAAAATGATGTATACCTGATGCAACTCTGAAAAAATCAGCTCCTTTTCATGAAGCTCTTGAAAAGTTTCCTTCATGTAATTTAAATGGGTCAGCATATCTCCATTCTTCTGCAGACGAGCCCTAAACAGCTTACGTGTAAGGTGTATATGTGCACCCACACTGTCTCGAACATAAAGCCTTCGCAAAACGCCCCAACACCTAGCAGCAGACTCCTCACCACGAATATGGACAAGCTGCTGGTCATTCAGTGTTAGTCCAATAATGCTAAGAGCTTTCTCATTGTTACGTTTAAAGTCATCTAACTTCTTTGCATCCTCTTCGTCATCTGGATCCCAAGCAGTAGTATCTGGTGGGTTATTTACAACAGTCCATAGTCCTTCCTTGCGCAAAAGCAAGCAGCATTTCGTGGACCAGGAAACATAGTTTGTCCCATCCAACCGGGTTATCCAGGAGATGCCTGACAACAGTTCTTGTGCCATTTTACACCAAATAACTAACACAAACTCAGCTAGGAATACTGTGTGTACTTACTCTCAGTACAGGCCTGGGCCCATAACCAGTGTTAAGGAATTTGATGTGCAGAGGTCTCCTTGTGCTACCAAAGAGTTGCACAGACAAGGAATGGTACTGAGAGTAGAAAAAGTCACACAAGAATACACTGAGTTATAAAAACAAAAAGTAGTTTACTTTTGAGGTGGTGTAAGAACAAAAATGCACAGTCAAAAAATAAACAGTCCAGGTCATAAACAATAGCAACAGTCCAAACTACAAAGTCTTCTTACCAGTCCAGAGGTCAAATACACAGTTCAGGTTACAACAGTAGTAAACCAACAGCAGAGCAAAAACAGTAACAGTAGATATCAGTGAATTCAGAGAGAGAGAAAAGCTACGTTCCTAGCTTCCTCTTATGGCCATGAGAACACTTACACACCCATTGGCCAATTAACATCTTAAAGCCATAGCATTATGGTTAATATATTTTCAACCCAACATTGTAGGCTAACACCATATGCCTAACATACGTGCTACCCCTCCCCTCCAGGGCCTTCTGGCTTCCGCCCTTCTTCCGTGCCCCATATGCTCGTCCCTGGCAGGTATGTAGCCCCGGAAACCCCCACACCAGACCCTCAGGCCCCTCCACCTCTGGTCCCCTCCCACCTGGGACCATTCTTCTCATGGCCCCCAGGCCCTGGGACCCATCTGCCCGTTGGAGCCGCCCCAGCTCCCCAACCAGGCAATCCCAAGAACAAGCCCCCCATAGTCAGAACGGCAGTCCTTTCAGTCGGCACGGTTCCCATCCGCCGCACAATGAGGGAAGCCCAGAACGGCAAGGCCTCCCCGCACTGGCATGGCTGCCGGAAACAGCCGGAAGCCTGCCCCATCACACGTAGGTCTCTCCTGCACAGGCACGATGTGCAGAGCTGGTTGGGGTCCTGTTCTGGCGCCTGCAGGTCTCCTGTGCACAGGTGGGGCGTCTGGAGGCGACCAGAGGCAGGAGACAGCCGAGAGTCCGCAGGTGTTCCGGGCAGGCTAGACTGAGCAGCTGCAACTAGGCTGAGGGGTCCTGGAGCCCCCCCTGCTGAATGTTGGGCCTGTGGGGCTCGACTCTGAACTAGTAACCAAGGGGTCTACACAGCTATTTATACTGCTGGCCACTAGGCAGCAGTCAATAGGTTTGAAGGAGCCTATTGCCACCCTAGAGCCAACCAATGGTCATCTTGGAAACTGCTTGTCTGAGGAGCCAGTCACTGTTACCCAACTCCCTGATTAAGCAATCTCAAACAGCATTCAAAGACATGAGGTACAGTTCAAGTGAAACAGGCCCAATACATTACACCCCTCCCTCCTAGAATGTACAAACATTATATAAAAGTATTTGAAGAATAAAGTACAGCAGTAATACAATTATTTGCAAAACACAATCACTTCAGAACAAAATCTTGCAAATAGGTTGGTGGTCTGTGCGACCTTGCAGATCGCCTGGTGGATCCAGGCAACTCCCAGTCTACTAGCCTGCCCGCCGGGCTGGGTAGACCAGGACTCATGAGCTCATGAGTCAGAATGACTTGAGTCCCTTTGACTGGCCATTCCAGGTCGGCCCAGACCAAAGTCCAATGAAGACGCAAAGTTAGCACAGCAGCTGTCTTGATCGGGTTGACTTTCCCTGTCAGGGGACCCATGTTGCATTCCCGGGCTTTGCCCATCTATGACCACATCCCTGTTGTGTTGACTGATAGAGTCCTCAGAGCATGTGAACTGCCCCACTTGGCTGCCAGTTTCTGGCTCTAAGAGCGTACCCATCGTGAGGTCCTCGCTTTGTGGCTGTTCTAGGAACCACTTCCACAGCTGATCAAAATGGTGGCGAATTACTTGCCCACCATCCAGAGCCACCTTGTATGAGAGGGGGCCCGATACTTTGACAATTTTACCCAGCACCCACAAGTTCCCATGCCGATAGTTCTGGGCCTACACCCCATTACCCACTTGCAACCTCTTGGAGGCTTTGGGTGAGAGGTGTGTGCTGCCACCCGGTCTGGATGCAATCTGTCCAGTTTCATGATGAGCCTTCTCCCCCAACGAAACTCTGCTGGGCTTTTGCCTGTTGCTGTGCAAGGCGTAGTATGCTGGCAAAGCAAGAAGTCACCAGCCTATGGTGCCAATCCCCAGTCTGTCAATGCTGCAAACATTGACATGTTTTTGCACTGGCAATATAAGAGACAGCCTGTTACTTTAATGCAGATCGCCTGCTTCATTTGGATGGGGAAGGACACCTACCTGGATGTTGTGAGAAGATTGGAAAGCCCACATAAAGAATGGGAAGTGAAACCTCATATATAAAACTAATTGGATAATGTGATTTATGACATGTAGATAAGGGCAGGGATTGTGTGTGTGTTATGATGGGTTTAGGGGGGAGGAGATTTCAGATTCTGGCATCCCTCCATGAGTGCCGATGTTTTGTTTCATTACTAAGACTTTAATAATATGCCTGCAATTTGTTTGAATTGTCTCATTTATCAGAACCAGGACATCATGCCAGAATCTAACTTCTTTCAAAGTGGGGTCCTGAACCCCAGCTGCTGTCTCTGGTAAGAGATAAGCTGGCAAAGATTCAGGGAAGAATCCTCAAGATGGAAAGGGAAAGCATAGCTGCTGGTGAAACTTCTGAAAAGGAAATAATAAATAGTTTTCTGTGGGAAGATGAATTTGAGCTGATCTCCAAACCTCAGCAGATAACTGAGCTTATCTTGTTGTCAAGCTGGAACCACTCCAGTAGAGAATATGGAGGCCAGACTGTGCGGCAAGAGGCCCCAGAAGCAGAATGGGGAAGAGATGCTAGATCATCAACCACTGAGAATCTGGGTGAGTGGAAAATCCTGTCTGCAGATCAGACTGCCTGCCAGCCCCAGGAATCCCCTGCCAAGCCCTCCAGACCCATAACGACAGAGGACCCCAGCCTGGGGCCTCTGCAGCAATGGGAGGTTGGGAAACCCCCACAAGTAAAAGACCAACAACCTCTGAGCTTGCCCCAGCTAATAGAAGCCTTGAAACAGCTGGGGTGGTGCAGAAGCCTGGAGACCAGGAGCTGGTGGGAGGACAACAGCAAGGGGGGCAGCAACAGGACCCAAACGTGCAACCCCTGAACATACAGCAGTACCAGTGGAGCCAGCAGCAGTGGGGGACCTGGCAGCCATTAAATCAGCAACCACAGTGGGGCCAGCAGCAACTGGAGACACAACAACAGCAGTGGGGCCCCCAGCAACCATTTAACCAACAACCAGGCTGGGGCCAGCAGCAATGGGGACCCCAGCAACCAATGATGAGCCCATCCTTCAGAGCAACCTTTCATGGGGATCCAAAGAAACTGATTTTTTTCCTCAACCAAGTATGCTCTCATTTGAATCACTGGGGTCATCTCTACCCAGACCCAGGCGCTATGGTAGATGTGATTGCATCCAGCCTAGAGCAAGAAGGATCCGAATGGTTGAACAATTTATATAACGAGCAGGCCCCTAAGTTAGAGGACCCCCACCTTTTCCTCCTGGGGCTGAGGGAAAGATTTGAGGACCCATCCGTTGCCCTCAAAGTGGAAGAACAAATCCATAATATAAAGCAAGCTGGGCAGCCTGCCATGGAGTACATGCGGGAGTTTTGAAAGATGGCAGGTCAGATAGAGAGATGGCCTGAACAATCCATAGTTCATCTTTTCAGAGAAGGGTTATATGACCACCTTTCTCTGGCATGTATCTACCGAGCTGTACCTGCCCAACTGCATGAATGGTACCAGGCAGTGGTGAAATTAGATGTTCAGCTCGCCAGCTATAAGAAGCCTCTCCTACCTGAACCCAAGCCAAGGTCAGAATAAACTGAATGGCAATCACCCCCACGAAGATCTTTTACTACTGTGATGGATGTAGACCCGGCAATTAAGTGTTTCCGATGTGGACAGCAGGGACATCGAGCAGCGAAATGCCCGGTCCCCTTCCCCCAATGGCAGAACAGACCAGGACCAGCAGTGAGAAAAAGACTTGCACAGTGGGTAAAGGGAGAGAAATCCAACTGGATGACACAGGAACCAGTTGTCCAGGTCACATCCCCCACATGGGAGGATGCCGGAACTCAAACTGGATCCACCCCCGTTCTACCCTCTTTCGACAGCGACAACGAAGGGGAGAACGACCCGATGGTGAGTCGATGCATACTACACTTTTTATTGCCTGCTAAACTCATAATCCCTAAGTCAGGGGCACAAGTAGACCTGAAAGTGCTAGTCGATACTGGCTGCTCCCGATGCATCATTAGCCTGTCATGTACCTTAAAACTAGGCATACGGGCTAAGCCGCTCTCCAAACCTGTGAGGTTTGAGCAAGCTGATGGCTCCCTAATGGAAGGGACTTTACTCACACAATTAACGGAGCCCTTACACCTCGAAATAGGTGAGCACTGGGAGTTTATTCACTTCCTCGTAGCTCCAAAGATGTCTGAGACTGTGATCCTAGGACTAGCCTGGCTAGACAAATGGAAGCCATTTATCTGGTGGGAAAAAGAAATGAGAACTGTGAGATTACCCATAGGGCCCAATACCTTCACTGATTCAACAGATGTTACAGGAGATTTTGGCCCACCCAATGAGCAAGTGCACATGGCTGCCTTACGGCCACCTGGCGAGCCTCTCATCCGCAGCGAGTACCAGGATCTAGCAGAGGCATTTAGTGAGAAAGAATGTGATACCTTGCCTTCTCACTGGCCCAATGATTGCTCCATCGAACTGTTACCAGGGGCCAAACTCCCCCAAACAAGAATGTATGCTATGTCCCCCCTTGAAATGGAGGAGATACAGCAGTATGTGGATACAAACCTAGCAAGGGGATTCATCCAATGGGCCAAGTCTACTGTGGGAGCACCTGTTTTGTTCAAAGAGAAAAAAGATGGGTCTCATTGTCTCTGCATTGACTATATAGGCCTGAACGCGGTGAGTGTGGAAAATAAATACCTTCTCCCCCTCCTGAAAGACTTATTAACCCACCTGGCGAAGGGGAGCATCTTCACCAAGTTAGACCTGAGAGAAACATATTACTGGGTAAGAATAAAGGAGGGGGATGTCACTGCGTTTTTTAAAATGTTTGTCAGCTATGCATGTCTCACTCTGTTTTTCTGCCAGCTGCATAGTAATCTTATCAATGTAACCAAGGTGATTGTCACATGTCCAGCCATGTTATGGTTTCAATCTGTTTTTTGCTATTAAGTGCACATGTCTACAAAAGTTTTCTCTCTTTACTTTTTATCTTCTCTTTGTATTCTGTCTGATGAGAGGATGTAGTCAGTTAAGTTCTTTCTTTGTTTTCTAATTAAAGTTTTATAAACAGTAGAATATGCCTCAGGTTTCTTTATCCTTACCTGATGTTTACCATGCATCAAATGAACCACGGTTCATCGTCCTCTGATAGGGAATTATTGATTTACTTCCCTGACAGGGGATGAGTGGAAAATGGCCTTCAACTGCCCCTTGGGAAGGTACCAATTCAAAGTCATGCCTTTTGGACTGCAGGGGCCCCCAGCCATATTTATGCAGTTGATTAATGAGGTCCTACATGAACAGAGTGAGCACCTGTTACTCGTCCCAGCTTCTGCCAACCTAGCAGTTCGAAAGCACATAAAAATGCAAGTAGAAAAATAGGGACCACTGCGGTGGGAAGGTAACAGTGTTCCGTGCGCCTTTGGCATCTAGCCATGCTGGCCACATGACCACGGAGATGTCCTCCGACAAGCGCTGGGTCTTCAGCTTTGAAACAGAGATGAGCACTGGCCTCTAGAGTTGGAAACGACTAGCACACATGTGTGGGGGAACCTTTACCTTTACCTTACATGAACATTTATACAAAGGGGTTCTGGTGTATCTTGATGACGTCCTGATACACAGTATGAATATGACTGATCACATAAGACTGGTCAGAGAAATGTTAAAGAAAGTATTGAATGCCAAACTTTATGTCAAATTCTCGAAATGTGAATTTCACCAAACCCAATTAGATTATCTCGGCTATAGAATTTCCGACGAGGGCATCAAAATGGACCCAGCCAAAGTGAAAACAATAATTGAATGGCAGCCCCCAAAGACTCGCAAACAGCTCCAAAGCTTCCTAGGGTTTGCCAATTTCTACAGTCAATTCATTCCCTCTTTTGCCAAGATTGCTCTACCCCTTATAGCAGTGCTTTTCAACCACTGTTCCGCGGCACACTAGTGTGCCGCGAGATGTTGCCTGGTGTGCCGTGGGAAAAATTGAAAAGTAATTATAAAATACTTTCTTTGTGTTTATTTGATTCCTATTCAAGAGAATTACTTTATATATAGTCAATATAGGCACAGAGTTAAATTTTTTAACATTTACTAATGGTGGAGTGCCTCGTGATTTTTTTCATGAAACAAGTGTGACTTTGCCCAAAAAAGGTTGAAAAACACTGCCTTATAGAACTACTCAAAATGGGCAAGAGAGGGGGAGAACCACGACCTGGCCAGCTACTAGCATGGACCATGAGTTGTCAGAAAGCTTTTGAGAATTTAAAAAGTCTATTTGCGTCTGAACTGGTTCTAAAGCATCCCTGCCCAGGGGAGCCCTTTGTAATTCAAGCAGATGCCAGTGATGTGGTAGTTGGAGCTGTGTTACTACAAAAGAATAAAAGTGGAGTCCTACAATCTTGTGCCTACATTTCTAAGAAATTCACGGAAGGTGAAAGGAGATGGACAGTCTGGGAGAAGGAGGCCTTCACTATTAGGTGGGGGCTATTAAACTGGCGGCACTACTTAGAAGGGAGCAAGGTGCCTTTTGAAGTATGGACAGATCACAAAAATTTAGAGGCACTATAAACTCCCCACAAATTGTCCCCAAAGCAAGTGCAATGGGCACAATACTTTAACCGTTTTAACTTTACTTTAAAGTACATACCGGGAAGAAAAAACTTCCTAGCTGATGCGCTATCCTGACTGCCACAGTACAAAAGTGAACGTAAAGAGGTCTACGAGGCAATTATCCCCAGTTCACTACCTCCTGCACAAATCACGCCTTGCAAAACCCCTAATCCTGATGACCTGGGAGTGAAGAAGATAAAACGAGAGCTCCTTACTGATCAATGGTTCAAAGATAATCAAACCTCCCTAACATGCAGGGATGGTTTGGCATACATGGGGGAAAAATTGTATCTACCTGAAACCCTCCATCTCAGTGCTCTCAGACACAGCCATGATGTAAAACAGGCTGGATACTTCAGATATTTAAAAACTCTACACCTCATCCGCCGGCAATTTTGGTGGCCGGGGCTAAAACGAGATGTGGAAAACTATGTCAAGATTTGTACCATATGTGCCACCATGAAAAGAATTCCAGGGAAAACCCCTGGGCTCCTGCAGTCAGTAGCAGACCCTTCCCAACCATGGGAAGAAATAGCTATGGACTTTATTGTAGACCTACCCAACAGTAGAGGAAATACTGTCATATGGACTGTGATATATCTGTTTTTGAAGCAGGCTCACTTTATCGCCTGTAAAGGACTCCCATCTGCACAACAACTGACTAAATTGTTCCTGAAACATATCTACTGACTGCATGGCACCCCTAAGCAAATAATTTCAGATAGAGGAGTGCAGTTCACAACGAAATTTTGGAGGAATTTCCTTAAATTAATTGGATCTCAAGGCTTATCATCTGTTTTTCATCCAGCTACCAATGGGGCTGCAGAATCTGCTAACAAAATGGTGGAGAAATTCCTCAGCATCTTTCCTACCAACAGACAAACTGGACTGACCTCCTCCCCTTCGCTGAGGTGGCCTACAATAATTCTGTTCACAGCAGCACTGGCTACACGCCTTTCAGAGTAGCCACAGGAAAAGAGTTCAGCCCGATATCTGACTAACCTCAGGTGCCCTCTGCTTTCCAGACACTTGATCAATGGGTGAGGGGGTGGCAAGAGGTTTGGAAAAACATGAAAATGATGTTAAAAAAGACTTCTGAGATTTATAAAAAACAAGCTGATAAAAAGAGGGCTCCCCAAAGAACATTCCAAGTGGGGGGAAAGGTTTATCTGTCAACTAAATATTTATGTCTCAAATCACCCAGCAAGAAATTGGGACTGAAATTCTTGGGGCCTTTCCCCATTGTGAAAATCATCAATCCAGTCACAGTAAAATTGAAACTCCCCAGACTTTTGGGAAAAATTCACCCGGTGTTCCATTGTAGCTTACTGAAACCTTTTCGAGCCTCCACTTTAAGACCTCCCCCTAAGAAAGCACCTGGACCCCTCATAGTAGTGGGTCAGACCCTTTATGAAGTGAAACATATTCTTGACTCTAGAATCTTTAAGGGAAAATTGCAGTACCTAATAAAATGGAAGGGATACCCATTGTCTGAAGCCATTTGGGTAAAATCTAGCGATGTGAAAGCTGACAGACTTATCAAAAAGTTTTATGAGAAACACCCCAACAAACCAAAAGCCAGCTCCTAACTTGTGTTTGTTTACATTACAGGATCGATTCTTTTGTAAGGGGGGCCAGATGTAAATGCTGCAAACATTGACATGTTTTTGCACTGACAATTTATGAGACAGCCTGTTACTTTAATTGCTTGATTTGAGGGGAGGAGAAGGACACCTACCCGGATGTTGTGAGAAGATTGGAAAGCCCACATAAAGAATGGGAAGTGAAACCTCATATATAAAACTAATTGGATAATGTGATTTATGAAATGTAGATAAGGGCGGGGTTTGTGTGTGTGTTATGATAGGTATGGGGGGAGGAGATTTCAGATTCTGGCATCCCTCCATGAGTACCGAAGTTTTGTTTCATTACTAAGACTTTTTAGATAAATAATATGCCTGCAATTCATTTGAATTGTCTCATTTATCGGAACCATGACACAGTCACAATGTGCTTGAGTGACTCCTTTGTAGTGCACACCATCCGTTCGGCTTGCCCGTTAGTCGAGGGGTGGAAGGGAGCCAAAGTAGTATGCCTTATGAGGTTAGTCCTTGAAACTCTGCCGCTGTGAACTGGGCCCCGTTATTGGATACTACGATGTCCGGCATCCTGTGTGTTGCAAAAAGCTTCCTAAGCACCTGGATGGTCATAGCAGTAGTCATATTTGTGATATGAATAACTTCCAGCCATTTAGAGTGGCCGTCGACCACTATCAAAAATTGCTGTCCCTGAAAGGGCCCAGCAAAGTCAATATGAATCCTCGACCAAGGGGTATGTGTCTCCTCCCATCTGTGGACAGGAGCGTGTGGAATTTCTGGCCTGGACTGTTGACACATGTAACACCCGTGTACTTGAGCCTTGATAGCCTTATCTAACCCAGGCCACCATAGGTAGCTTCGTGCCAATGCCTTCATCTGGACAGATGTCCCCGGATGTCCCTCATGCAAAGACTGAAGTACCCTGTCTCTTAATGAACTGGGGCAATGACCCTGCTCCCCCACAAATGCAACCCTTGTGACCAGAAAGCTTGTGTCTCTGTGTGTGAAGTATCTCTGGAACCCGGGTCCAGGACTATTTTCAAGCCGCCCTGTGTGAATCCAGGACAGCATCCTGCTTAAAACTTTGTCTGCAGCAGTTTCTGCAGTCACATCCCCAGCATGGAGGGGAAACTCAGACAAATCCTGAATTGACAAAATGCAAGCTTCTGGAGCCAGATCTGGCTCTATCTGTGGCAATGGCAACCAACTAAGGCCATCTGTGTGGCCCATACCTTTGCTAAGTTTCTGAACCAGCCTGAAGCTGTAGGCTGACAAGAGGATGGACCATCTTAACATCCTAGGGGACAGAATTTGGGGTGTCTGCCTATCTGTAGTAAATAACCCCAACAGGGGGCTTATATATATTTATATTTATATTTATTAAATTTTTATACCGCCCTTCTCCCGAAGGACTCAGAGTGGTGTACAGGGCAATAAATATCAAAATACAAAGTACAAAAGTTAAAAAACATTAAATAATTATGCCCAATATAATACAATAGTTAAAAGCCATGTTAAAACCCAAACCCCGAACCCATCAGACGAGGCCGGCTTGTTAACATAAATAGGTTTTTAGATCCCATCGGAAGGAGCGAAGGTCGGGGGCCATCCAGACCTCAACCAGTAAGCGGTTCCACAGGTCTGCTGCACCCACAGAGAATGCCCTCCCCCTTGGGGCCACCAGTCAACATTCTCTGATCGGAGGCACCCTAAGGAGACCCTCTCTGTGGGAGCGCACTGGACGGAGGGAGGTTGACGCCGGCAGCAGGTGTTGCCATAGGTAATCCGGGCCCATGCCATGTAGGGCTTTATAGGTCATCACCAGCACCTTGAATCTCACCCAGAGGGCAACTGGCAGCCAATGCAGCTCGCGGAGCAGAGGTGTAACATGGGAGTATCGGGAGACCCCCAACACAACTCGCGCGGCCACATTCTGCACCAGTTGAAGCCTCCGAGTGGTCCTCAAGGGCAGCCCCATGTAGAGAGCATTGCAGTAGTCCAAACGAGAGGTCACAAGCACCTGAGTGACTGTACGCAAGGCATCCCGGTCCAGATAAGGCCGCAACTGGCGCACCAGGCGAACCTGGGCGAAGGCCCCCCTAGTCACAGCTCCTATATGATCTTCTGAGGAGAGCTGTGAATCTAGGAGGACCCCCAAGTTGCGAGCCCTATCTACGGGGGTAATAACTCACCTCCCATAGTAAGAGATGGAATAATCTGAATTTCCCGAGATGCCGGCATGCACAGCCACTCAGTCTTGTCAGGGTTGAGCCGAAGCCTGTTCCTCCCCATCCAGACCCGGACCGCCTCCAGGCAACAGGACATCACGTCGAGGGCATCACTGGGGTGGTTTGGGGTTGAAATGAAAAGCTGGGTATCATCAGCATACTGATGATACCCAACTCCAAAACCATGAATGATCTCACCCAGAGGCTTCATATAGATGTTGAACAGGAGAGGCGAGAAGACCGATCCCTGAGGAACTCCACAAACGAAAGGCCTCAAGGTCGACCTCTGCCCCCCTGCCAACACTGACTGCGAACGTCCCAGGAGGTAGGAGGAGAACCACTGAAGAACCGTGCCTCCCACTCCCAATCCCCTGAGACGCCGCAGCAAGGTACCATGGTCGATGGTATCAAAAGCCGCTGAGAGGTCTAACAGGACTAGGACAGAGGAGCAACCCCTGTCCCGAGCCCACCAGAGATCATTCACCAGTGTGACCAATGCCGTCTCTGTGCTGTACCCAGGCCTGAAATCCGATTGGTACGGGTCCAGATAATCAGCTTCCTCCAAGAACAAAGGGAGCTGATGCACCACCACGCTCTCAACAACCTTCGCAAGAAAGCGAAGGTTGGAGACCGGACGAAAGTTGTTTAATACAGCTGGGTCCAGGGCAGGCTTCTTGAGGAGGGGTCTCACCACCACCTCCTTCAAGGTGGCGGGAAAACTACCCTCACTCAAGGAAGGAGTTATCACATCCTGGAGCCAGCCTCGTGTCCCATCCCGGGCCGCATAAACCAGTCAGGAGGGGCACAGGTCCAACAAACACGTGGTGGAGCTCAGCTTCCCCATGATCCTGTCCACATTGTCAGGAGTCACAGGATCGAACTCCTCCCAGATAACATCGACAAGGCTGCCCATGTCCTCATCTTCAGACTCTGCCCAGTTGGAGTCCAAACCGGTCCGGATTCAAGCGATTTTGTCTGACAGATGTTGACTAAACTCCTCGGCACGACCCTGCAAGGGCTCCTCCCTCGCCTCCTGATTAAGGAGGGAGTGGGTCACCCTAAACAGGGCAGCCAGGCGATTATCTGCGGACGTGATGAGGGTAGCAAAGTAGTTAGACCTTGCCCTCCTCATCTCTGCGAGATAAGATCTCGTAAAAGACCCGAGGCTGGTGTAGCACCCGGAAACCCAATGGGTAAAGATCAACCAGAGGGACACCGCCCTCTGGGCCCAACCAGGTCTCCGTAATGCAAGCCAGGTCTGCATGCTCCTCCTCAACCAAATCACGTATGAGAGGAGCCTTATTAACTATGGACCTGGCATTAAAATACACGAGCCTGAGCTCAGGTGGCTGCTCATCCTCGCTCCCGGAACCACGGACCGAAACCAGAGGGTCGGAGCACATCACCGCTTGGAGACAGCGGGGACGCACTCCCAGATATTGATGCGGCCCTCTGTTCACACGCCTGCTGCCATTCCCTACCACCGTGGAAATAGGTAGTCCCACACCCCGCTCTGGGGCCCTGGAGGCACCCAACCCAAGCCTCGTCACGGTGTGATCAATCCCAGGCCTGGTCTGAATAACAGTTGGTGGAACCCCCCCAGTATCCAACCAAACCTGTGAACCCTCCCCCCTCCCTAACCCCACAAAAAAATTAGCTAAAAAGCACACCAGGGGCCTCTTATTAAATTTATGACAGAGGCTCCTGTCCCTGCCCAACCATCTCTCAGGCTCCCAATAATTGGGCCTGTCATCAAGAGGAGAGGTAGAAACAAAGTCGGGTCGCGCCCAGGAAGGGGGGCACCCCTGAGCGCAAATAAATCTGTGCTTGAATAAAGCAGATGGACCATTGTCCAGGTAGGTCCAGCCAGGCAGTCCCATAGTCAATCAGGAGGATGTAAAATAGAAGGTCAGCAATGTCCAGTCCACCAGCTCCCTGCCACTTGAGCTGGGTACCTTCTAGGTAACTTCTGAAACAGATCGGGCACCTCCCTCTCACAGAGGGCCCAGACCTATCCGGGAGCGGACAGGATACCAACCCGAGTGAGGCATACCTCCCTAGATCTCTCACTTCTAGGGAGGTAGCAGATGGTATAAGTTGGTATGATTGATGGTATATCTGAGCCACCCTCTCACAGCAGCTCAACTCTGGAACTTATGGTCAGTGAAGACCATGAATTCCCTGCCATACAAATAATCATGGAATTTCTTCACCCCGGCCACAATGGGCAAGGCTTCTTTGTCAATTTGCATGTAATTGCGCTCAGCAGAGGACAATGTCTTCAAATAATAAGCAATTGGGACGAGTCCCTTCACTTTCCAAATGACTTAAAAAGGCTCCTACCCCATAAGGGGATGCGTCACATGCAAGGCATACAGGCAATGACTCTTTAAAGTGAGTGAGCACTGAATTGGAAGGCATTAGTGACTTTACTGCCTTAAAACTGTTTTTGTGAACCTTGGTCCACTTCTATGGGGTGGTTTTGTCTAAGAGCCGGTATAACGGTTCTGCCACTGTGGCCTTGTTAGGAAGGAACGCATGGTAAAAATTAAGGAGACTCAGG
This sequence comes from Vipera ursinii, assembly GCF_947247035.1. Taxonomy (NCBI): domain Eukaryota; kingdom Metazoa; phylum Chordata; class Lepidosauria; order Squamata; family Viperidae; genus Vipera; species Vipera ursinii. The sequence goes on from NC_139515.1 coordinate 31,154,028, forward strand.
AATGCCTGAAGCTCTCCTTTTGACCTGGGGCTAGGTGCCAGCTGAATGACCTTCAGCTTGGACTCAGCAGGGTGGATGCCTTCAGCATCAATACAGAAACCCAGGAACTCAGTAGAGGGGACCCCAATGCTACACTTATTCTTTTTAGGTTTAAGGCCCGCTTCACGGAACCATTGAAGGACGGCCTTGAGCCTTCTTGCAAGCGCCTCAGTGAACTCACTGGCAATGAGCACATCATTGGAATAGGGGCAAACCCCCAGAATGCCTTTGAGCGTACGCTCCATAACAGCTTGAAAAATGCCAGGAGCTACACTACCCCTGAATTGGAGGCACTTTACATTAAAGGCCCCCCTGTGCGTTACAATGGTTTGTACAGCTGCTGTGGCCTCGTCCACAGGTAACTGCTGATTAGCCTGTGCCAAATCTAACTTCGCAAAAACTGTACCCCCTTGCAGTGATGCCAAGATGTGGCTAACGACTGGCACTGGGTACACATGCTGCTTAATTGCCTTATTTATAGTGCACTTGTAATCAGCGCAAATCCTGACCTCCTCGTTGGTCTTAAGTGGCGTGACAATTGGGGTTTCCCATTCACCCCCATCTACGGGCTGTAGTACCCCGTGTTCAACTAGCTTATCCAGCTCTGCATCAATCTTATGTTTAAGTGCAAATGGCACTTTGTGGGGTTTGACCCTGATAGGCATTATGGCAGGATCAAGTTTAAAGGCTATTGGAGGGCCCTTGTATGTTCCAAGACTAGTGTCAAAAACGTCTGCGAACTCCTCACATACTGACACCAAGTTTGCTGCTTGTGTCTGTTGTATTCCAGTGACCTGGATGCCCAGAGCATCAAACCAATCAAGCCCTATTAAGCTCGTTCGCTGACCCTCCACTACAATAACATCCAGAGGCCCCAAAAGCCCCTTGAACTTGACCAATGTGGCCTCGCCTTTAACAGCAACTCAAGAGTTTTGGAAGTCGGTCAGGATGATGTTGGATGGCCTAAGCTTGGCCCACCTCTTGCTGCAGTTGCAGATGAAACAGAAGGTTTCGAGTGAAATGATGGATATGGCTGACCCAGTGTCCACTTCCATCCTGCAAGGGATGCCTTGCAGTTCGACTTGAAGTTGCAATTTGGGCTTAAGAGGGCAGCGAGATCCCATGTGGCAAACGCTCTGACGGCTGGAGCAGAACCCTAAACTAAACTGCCCCAGGGTGCCAGTACCTCTCCTGAATGTCCAATTGGTGGTCCTTCTGTTGACCTCTACAGATGGAAGCGATGTGGCTAGTCTTCCCACAGGCCTGACACGTGGCTGTCCAGAACCTGCAGTCCATGCATTGGTGCTGGCCACCACAACCCGGACACCAAGGAAAGGGAACTGCCTTGTAAGTGGTCCGTTGTTCTTTGTTGTTGTACCATTGAAGCTTGTCTGCTTCGTGGCTGCAGTTGATGTCTTCTGGGAGATCGGTGTCTTCGTGGTGGACAGCTTAGTGCTTTTGGCGAGCCGCATGGCTTTCACGGCCCCAGTGGCAGCTTCATTCACCATGATCTCTTTCAAGGCTTCCTGGAGCAAGAGAGTCTCTTTTGCAAAGAGTTTCTGCTGCAGCACTCTGCTCAGAAGTCCACAGATGAGTCGGTCTCAAAGCCTTTCTTCTAAGTCAGAAAATTGGCACAGACGTGAATCTTGTCTCAATGCCGCGATGAATTCCGTTGCTCCAGGCTGCTGGACTCTCTGTTCAAAGGCGTGCCTCCAAGCTATCACCGCGTACGTTACGGACTCCAGCTGTGCTGGTGTGACCAAGTTCTCCATGATATCGAAGGTTGCAGGGCCACAGACACACAGGAGAGTTGCGGCCTTCAGGCTGTCTTCGGTGACTTGGTTGGCACGGAGGTAGTTTCAACCCTCGAGATGTACGACGCCCATCTCTCCGGGTGAGTGACATCAAACTTTTCAAGCTTTCTGACTTTCACCATCTAGGGAAGTCTTCGCGGCTTGGGCTTCTCGTCTTCCTTTTCCTGCTTTTTCGTGGGCCCTGGGACTGGTCCGCATGGCTGGTGGTAGCTAGTGTTGCGTGCTAGGCCAACCAAGGGGGGGGGGACACGTTCCCTGACAGGTGCTTTGGCTGGCTTCACCCCCTAGTGAATTTCAGATCTTATGAAGAAGCAGGATCCCACCTTCATCACCAGTATTATGTACTGGGTTCTTTGCAAGCAGGAGATGAGGCGAGAGAGTTCAGGCAGGAACATGCTTTATTGAATAGTGGGAACTGAACTAGTAACCAAAGCTTCTACGCAGCTATTTATACTGCTGGCCACTAGGTGGTGACCAATAGGTTTGAAGGAGCCTATTGCCACCCTAGAGCCAACCAATGGTCATCCTGGAGACTGCTTGTCTGAGGAGCCAGCGACTGTTACCCAACTCCCTGATTAAGCAATTTCAAACAGCATTCAAAGACATGTGGTACAGTTCAAGTAAAAACAGGCCCAATACATTACAATTTTCTTGCAGATGTTTCATTACCCAATTAAATAACATCATTAGTTCAATTCTGAACTACAAATGTTCTCTTCTATAGGTCTCAGTATTGGATAATATGCATGGCTCAGGGTTGTAATATTGGGATCTTGGTGTTCTCTGAGCTTGGTTTTCTTCTTGCAAATATTTAGTTACCAAACTAAATTAACACTGTCAATGCTTTGATTCCAGGGAATACAGCTTGCTGGCTTTGTATGTGTGACATCTTGTCTCGCCTATCTTGATCAGGGTTGTTGTAGTTTGGGCGCCCATTTCAGATTGACAGAGCTGTCTTGATTGGCTGCATTGTTTCATTTTATATGTGTTGGTTCTCCATTGCCTACAGATTTATTTCTAGATATGTGATAAGGGAGGAAGTGCCTCAGGCTGTTTGCATTGTTCCTGAGCTTTTGCTGTTTGAACAGTTTGTAAACCAGTTTAATTTCTTTGAAAACATTGAAAGGTCAAGATGGAGGCCCTGACTGGGCAATTGAAGCTCAGTTCTTTGTCATGTGAATCACATCAGGCAATCTCGGCTGCAATCTTGACTTTTATGACTGCCCCTTAAATGTTTGTGTGTAAGGCTCTCAGTCTTGCTTTTGTTGAGTACAAGTGGAGTGGTTTCCAGTTAAACTGCTACAGTACAAGAGGTATTGAACACACATGTATCAGACTAAAGATTATAAATCTGAGAATAATTAAGTCCTTGATAGTTATATCAACAATTCATGTATATGTGAATTCAGAAAAGCTGAATCCTGTGAGCCAAAATATTCATGTTTTATTGATTTAAAAAAGTTTGCTCAAGGAGGAATATACCCAGCTGTAATAATGATAACAGAAAATATCTAGGCAGATAGAAGGGTCTGCATTTGATAGTCTAAAGCAGGGGTATCAAACTCACAATGTCACATGACATGTTGTGATGTATCGTGACTTTTTTTGCCATTGCTGGCAATGGGGTGAGCATATGATGCATCCAGCCCATGGGCCAGCAGTGTGACATCCCTGGTCTAAAGCTTCACATACTATGATAATTACATATCTACTAGGATTTCTAACAGCATTCAAGAAGTATATACCTCTCAGTCAAGAAAAAGACACATCAGTGTTTTATTTATTTATTTTTGAACATATAAAGTCTCATTTGCATTCTGAGCCTTTGAGAAGGCTGGTTTTTGCTAGCGTTTGAGGAGTGGGAAAAGGTAGAGTATTGTCTATCTTGCAGAATCCAATCTTAGTTGGCCACCAGGACCAGAGGCTTATTCTTCCAAGCTTTCTGACCCGTGCTGGATCCCTTCCTCAGGACTCTTCTCAGGTTCCTGAAGATGAACTAGAACACAAGTCCAAAATCTTGGAAGACTAAACCTCTGGTCCCGGTGACGAGTCAAATTAGATCATGCAATATTATGCTGGGACAGGATTATTTGCCTTTATTCTGTATCTCTTTGCCACTCATTGGTGACCGCACGGATTACTGCAGAAAGGTATGGTGGCCTTAGATTAAAGCTTTTGTGGACTTCAACTTCTAGCATTCGCCAACCATTTTAAAGTTGCTTAATTTGAGAAACTCTGGATTAAAGCCTGAGTTTCACCCGACTTCTACACCAAAAGACGCTTGCGATTGCAAGGAAGATTCAAACTAAAGTTCTTTGAGGCACTCGGTGGTTAATGAGAACTTTGCGCAATGCATGACGGAAGTTGTAGGCATCGACGGTTTGGGATTGCGCAAGCCAATCAGATCCTCCTTTCTTTCTACTGGTAATGGCCGCTACCACGAAGGTAAATTTTACCGTTTCCTCCATGGCCACGGAAGGCTAATGTTTAGGTGTTGGTGCCCGGGATGTGTCAGATAACTCCTTTGTGATTCAAATGGTCCGTTCTTCATTGATAGCAACCCTGGGTCCGGTTGAGCCATGTACTTTCCAAGGAAGGTACTGGGGTAGCTTAGTGTCGCTACTGCACATGACTCGTATTTCATCTGTACGTGCCATAATCTGCCCTTCACTGGTATCATTAACTCTCTTGCGGATTTAATTCGTTTCGGGTAATAGAACAAGCCTGATTTGGGGTCCGTGTTCTCCCTCCCTTCTTTCTTTACTAGGGCGACCGGAAGGTTTCCAAGACCTCAAAGTTAGCCAAAGAAGGAAAGAAAACAGATACCCCCAGGTAAGAGGCTTTCAGTGGGTGTTTCTCGGGGTTCCCATATTATCCAAGACTTTCACTTTTTCAGAATAGCGGCATCCTATGTGCCTAAAGTTTTACGCATCAATAAATTTGTCCAATCTTTAAAATATTACAGGCTTCTTTGCTGATTTATCTAGTATTCTGGGCAAGGCTTACAAGCATTTCGATGTCTTCGTTGTTTGTTTCTGGAAATTCTGTTAATTTGGGAGGCAGAAGTTGCCTTCCAGTCATTGTTGACTCCTGGGGACTTCCTGGAAAAGCCCTGCAGTTTTCTTGGCAATGTTTGGAAGTGCTCAAGATCCAAAACAAAACAAACTCACTTGGAATTCCAGCAACAAAGTTTTATTTCAAAAGAAGCGTTTGCAAATGCTTGATGGACTGAAACACACACACACACACACACACACACACACACACACACACGAGTTCAGCCACACCTTACAGAGCTGTGTGACACATTTTTATATCCTATCCCTGGCACAGATTCCCACTCCCCTATTGCACTCAAGGGTCCTTCCCTAATCATCCGATAAACTTTCTGGATCGCCTAAAACCACTGTCCTTCCCATGTTCCAGGAAGCCCCTTTGTCCATATCCTATCTTTCACCATCTAATTTTCTGTTACCACAGTCCGTCTCCTATAGTTGTTTCGATATTTCCTCTTACAATTTGTAACTTCTGCTTTTCACATTTGTGCTTGTCAATACTAAGATAAAATATTATTTCTGATCTTAAGCTGGCTTCTGCTTCAACCTTTAGACTCATTAGAAATTTCTGAATAATACTTTTATTCCTTTCAGCAACATATTTTGGGAGTGGTTAGCCCTTGCGTCCTTCCTAGGGTTGACAAAAAGTGACTGGCCCAAGGTCACCCAGTTGGCTTCAGGCCTAAGGTGGGACTCAAATTTGTCATCTTGTACATTATCTAGCCTGATATCTTAATCCTACAGCAAACAGCTCTTTTACTCTTGTAAAGAGAATACTTAGAGACTGGACAGCCTGGTATGGGTCTCCTGGATAGAAGACCTCCAAGGTTCCTTCCAACTCTTGTTATTCTGTAAATCCTGTAATGCTTTGTGCTCTTTCAAAGAGTAATGAATGGTATTGTCTATCTGGTGCCAACATAGTTGTCAAACTTTTTTTAATGTGGTCATGGCAATACAAATCTTCCCCTTTGCTAAAATGGGGAGGGGAGTAGGATGCTCTTAGTTTTTAGTGTACCATGTGATTTCATATTTCAACATGGTAAAAGCATATAAGTTAACCTAGATAAATTTTAATCAAATGTGTGCGTTGCATGGCCTGAATATAATTTGTTAGAGCTGCACAGTGTGTACAAAGGTTTGCTGATAAATGTACCGTATTTTCCGGCGTATAAGACGACCCGGCATATAAGACGACCCCCTTCTTTTAAGACGTTTTTCAAGGTTTTTTGTCTTATACGCCGGAAAATATTTACATGCCCTGCCCTCCCTGTCCGTCGCAGAGGAGGCGAAGGCCCGACTGGCCCCACCGGCCCTCCCGCTTCTCCCGCGCTTCTGCCGGCCCCCGAGGCGCAGCGTTTCCCAGGCGGCAGGCAGCGCCGGAGGGCAGCCGCCACCCCGCCACGGCCGGCGCCCCTCCTTCTTCCCCCCCAGGCCTTGAACTTCTCCCATTCAGCGCAGGGCAGGGCTGTTCCGCCCGCAGCCTCTTTTTCATGTGCCACTTCCCTCTCACCGTCAGCCGAGGTGCGCTCGGCCCGGGCTCCCGGTCCCTCTTCCCGCCCTGCCCCTCATGGAGCTGGACTGGGCGTGCAGCCTCTCGGTGTGGCTGCTTTTCCTGGGCAGCCTGGCGGTGCGGCTCCTGCGCTCGGACCTGTTGCTGAGCCGGCAGCTGCTGCTGCTCCCATCCTGCCACTGCCCCTCAGCGCCGCGCTCACGGCGGCTGCCTGCTGGCTCATCTCGGCCAACACTGCCCGGCGGAAGCGCAGCGTCGGACGGGAGTAGGACTTCCCTGCCGGCTCCCATCTGACGCTCTTCCCTCTTGAGGCAGCTGCTGCCTCAAGAGGGAAGAGCGTCAGACGGGAGGCGGCTCTTCCCTCTTGAGGCAGCATCCCCGAGGACTCCTTAGGAGCCGGGGAGCGATGCTGCCTCAAGAGGGAAGAGCATCGGGCGGGAGCCGGCAGGGCAGTCCTGCACACACACGCACTCCCCAGCTGCTAAGGAGCAGCTGGGGAGTGTGCGCGTGCGCAGGACTGCCCTGCCGGCTCCCGCCAGATGCCACCCACTGATTTTCCGGCGTATAAGACGACTGGGTGTATAAGACGACCCCCCAACTTTTGAGGTGATTTTCATGGGTTAAAAAGTCGTCTTATACGCCGGAAAATACGGTAAGCACATGTGGCTTAAATAAAGCATGACTTTTTATGTTTAAGCAAAAATAGATTTGCTCATGATAGCAATAGCACTTAGACTTATATATCATTTCACAGTGCTTTACAGCCCTCTCTAAGCTGTTTACAGTCAGCATATTGCCCCCAATAATCTTGGTCCTCATTTTACTGATATCAGAAGGATGGAAGGCTGAATCAACCTTGAGCCAGTGAGACTCAAACTGCCAAACTGCTGGCAGCCAAGAGTCAGCAGAAGTAGCCTGCAGTAATATATTCTAACCACTGTGCCACCAGGATCTTAGGAATTATTTAATTCATGTTAATTCATGGTATTTGAGTGTCACTTGGCAATTTCTGTCCATTTCAAAATTTTTGGTGGTTCCCAGTTGTGTAATCTGCATGTGCTTTCTTTTTTTCAGATTTGTGTTTTAGAATCACAATCTGTAGTAAATAAATGTAGACATGTATTAAAACATGCATGTCAAGGTCAGTATTTAGGTTATGTTCTTACATTAAGTTATTTGCTTCACTTTCAGACAGTCAGAATGTCTAGCCCTGAAGCAGGATATTTTTTCCAGTTTAAGTATTTTTTTTATTTATTATTAAGTATAGGAACCATGATAGTAACTATTTCCATGTATCACATTTCTGAAGAAAAGACTTACTGCTATTACTATTAAGCTTTTCTGTGGGTCAGCAAATCAGTACAGTGAATATGGTAGTATTAGAGATGGGAAAGTACTAAGAAAAATAAGGCTGTAGGTTAGACCAGGAAGTTTAATAGCATCAGGCAAAGGGAAACCACTTTGGTATATTGCCAAGAAAAATGCATTGATAAATCTATTAAATCACTAAGAGTTGAGCTCTTGGGGGCATTTTTATTCTTCCTTTCATACTGTGTGCAAAAGCACATCTTGGATTTTGTTAGGTAAGTTGAGCACTGTTTAAATGGTAGAAATGCTTAAGAGCTGGGGTTATTGAGGATTATTGTTAAATTTTTATCCCACCTGTGAAGTGGATTGAGCTGATACAGAATATAGAATAAGAGTTGGAAGGGATCTTTTTTATTTTTTATTAAAGAGTTTTACAAAATTTTACAATATATCCCCAAATCCCTCCCACCCCAACCCCCCACTTCCCCCCCACTTCCCAGAGCTAAATACAGGATTATAGTTACAACAATCATATTCTAAATAAAAATTTACACAATATACAATCAACCAAATTCGTACTGCGCTTTAACTCTCTCTTAGCATAACTACTAACAATAACAATATCCCACTAAATTCTACTCATAAGCTAAATGGAACTTTTTGGTCCCATATTTGTTTTCAATATAATTTATCCATCTCCTCCAAACTGAAATATATCTCTCCTGTGAGTGATCCTTTAAATAAGCAGAAATCTTGGACATTTCTGCAAGATTAGAAACTTTAAACACCTATTCTTCTACCGTGGGCAGATTGTCCTTCTTCCAATATTGTCCCACCAGTAACCGTGCTGCCGTTATCATATTCAACATCAGATTAGTCTCTTTGACATCACAATTTACAACAATACCCAGTAAGAACAATTGCGGGGAAAACTTTATCTTCCTCTTAAAAATCTTTTGAATGTTCCACCAAATTTTAATCCAGAAGGCTTTTATGTTTCTACAAGTCCACCCCATGTGGAAATAGGTAGCTTCTAAGCTACCACACCTCCAACACTTAGACTGCAGATTAGGATACATGTTGGACAACTTCTTGGGATCCTGATGCCATCTATAAAACATTTTGTAAAAATTTTCTCTTAAATTTTGAGCCTGGGTAAATTTAACATTTCTCACCCAAATTATCTCCCAGGTGTCCAACGAGATTGGTTCCTGAATATTCTGTGCCCACTTTATCATGCAATCTTTAACCAATTCCGTTTCCGAATCCAATTCAATTAAAGCATTATATATCCTCTTTATATGTGCACAATTTGAATCTCTAATTTGCTTTACTAAATTTTGATCTGTAATTGTGATACCAACCTTTTGATCTGACTTCCACCTAGCTTTCAATTGGGTATATTGAAACCAAGAGTAATTTATGTTTTCTTGTCTTAACTCCTCTGCTGATTTAAGTTGCCAATCATTCCCTTGCAATTTGAGTAGTTCCTTATAAGAAACCATATCCATACTCACTCCCATAGATACACCCTCTATCGCGTGTCCAGGAATTCCCCAAATCGGTATTTTATAATTTAACTTATTATAGTACTTTTTCCAGACACGCAGTAAAGCACTTCTAAGAATATGGGATTTAAAAGCCCTGTCTACCTTCTTATCATAAAGCAAGTATGCATGCCATCCATATACCAAATCCCATCCCTCAAGATGAAGTATTCTCTTGTTAGTTAAATTAAGCCAATCACTAACCCAGGTCAAAGCAGCCGCATCATAGTACAATTTCAAATTCGGCGCCTTGAGTCCCCCTCTTTCCCTGGCATCCTGTAAAATCTTGAATTTAACTCTTGGTTTTTTCCCCGCCCAGATAAATTTGTTAATACCCTTCTGCCATTGATCAAGGTTGGCATCCTTTTTCAGTATAGGTATCATCTGAAACAGAAAGAAGAACTTTGGTAGAACATTCATTTTAACAACTGCAATTCTTCCCAGTAGTGATAATTGTAATTTTTTCCAATTATTTAAGTCCCTTTGTACCTTCAACCATAGTGTTTCATAATTATTCTTATACAATTTTACATTTGAGGCTGCAATATGCACTCCTAGATATTTAACCTTCTTCACTATTTCAAAACCTGTTAAGTTAGATAACATATCCCTTTCACTCGTAGATAAATTCTTGGATAATATCTTAGTTTTATTACTGTTCACCTTAAACCCAGAAACCTTACCATACTGAGTTATAATTTCCATCAAGTCTACAACCGACTGTAGCGGTTGGGATACTGTCACAACCAAGTCATCAGCAAAAGCTCTCAGTCTATAATCATTCTGTTTTATTTTAATTCCCTTTATCAAAGAGGACTCTCGAATTTTAATTAGTAAAATCTCTAATGTTAAAACAAACAATAATGGTGATAGGGGGCAGCCCTGCCTTGTACCTTTTTCAATTCTAAAAGTCTCTGTTAATCCCCCATTAACTATAATTTGTGCAGTTTGTTGTTGATATATAGCTTTAATAGCATGTAGAAAACCTTCTCCAAAATTCATCTCCTCAAGAACTCTTAATAAAAATTGCCAATTGAATTGGTCAAAGGCTTTCTCTGCATCCAAAAATATCAATGCTGCGGAGACTTGGTTGTTCTTATCCAAATATTCAAGCAAGTTAACAATTTGTCTTACATTATTTTTCATATACCTCCCAGATATAAATCCCGATTGGTCACTATGAATCATTTGTTTCAAAACTTGCATTAATCTATTAGCCAATACTTTAACAAAGATCTTATAATCTGTATTTAAGAGCGATATAGGTCTATAATTTTTAGGTTGGGTAAGATCTTGATCCTCCTTTGGGATCAACGATACAAAAGCTGTCCTACATGATGGAGGAACTGCGCCTCCAGTCTGAATTTCATTAAACAAAATCTTTAAGGGTTCAATCATTTCAGGCAGCAACTTTTTATAATAAATTGCTGTTAATCCATCTGTTCCTGGAGTTTTGCCCAATTTCAACTGTTTAATAGCTAAAGAAATTTCTTCTGGTGTAATTGGGCAATTCATCTCAAGTTGTTGTTCTTGTGAAAGTCTTGGAAAATGAGCTCCCTGTAGATACTTATCTATATCTAGAGCTTGTATATTCTCTTTAGAATATAATTTCGAGTAAAAATCTAGGAAACTCCTCTTAATCAAATTTTGTTGGTAGACTTCTTTTCCTTTATATTCTATTTTGTCTATACTGTAGTACGTAATTTCTGTTTCTTCCTTAATTGATAAGCCAACCATCTACCAGGCTTGTTGGCGTTACAGAAAGTATTGTGTTTGGCATAACGCAAATTAGTTGCTACTTGATCAGCCAATAGCATATTAAATTGTTCTTTCAATAAATGTATTGAGATCTTTAAATTATTATCCAATGGATTCAAAATAAACTTTTTCTCTTTAGTTTTAATCTCTTCCTCGATATCTAAACGTTTTTGCACTTGCTTACGCCTATAAGCATTATTCATATAAATCAAAACCCCTCTCATATAGGCCTTACTAGCATCCCAAACCATTTCCATCGAAGTACTTTTATGCATATTCGTGACAAAAAATTCTTTCATATGTTCTCTACATTTCTGCAAGAACAAGTCATTTGTAAATAAGTTCTCAATCAGCCTCCAGGATCTCCTACTACAGTAGTGTCTTCAGTAAAGAGCTCCAGCCAAACAGGACTATGGTCAGACATTGTCCTAGGGAAAATCTTAACATTCTTAACCGAGGAGGAAAGGTCAGTAGTAATCAAAATGAAGTCAATCCTGGAAAAAGATTTGTGTCTATCCGAAAAAAAAGTAAAATCCCTGTCTCTCATATTCCTTTCCCGCCATACATCTCTTAATTCCAGATCTTCCTTCAAATCAAAAAAGGCTTTAGGCAATTTTGAGTTACAAAGGGTTTTAGAAGACCCCTTCTTGTCTTCAGATGGCACCAAAACCCCATTCCAATCCCCCATCATAATAACAGATTTGTAATCCAGTTCAATTAGTCTTTGGTGTAAGAATTTAAATTTTTTTTGCTGTTGTTGATTTGGAGCATATAATCCAATAAGAAGAACTTTCTTTCCTTGTAATGTTAATTCAATACTAACATATCTCCCTTGCTTATCTGATTCAATCAATCTTGCCGAAAAGTCTTTTCTTAAGTAAATAACCACTCCAGCCTTCTTGTCCGGAGCAGAAGATGCAAAATATGTTCCCAATCGGGAATTAGTCAAATATTTTTGATCTCTTAATGCAATATGTGTCTCTTGTAAACAAACAATGTCATTTTTATGTTGTTTCAAATAAAAAAACTTTCTTTTCTGTGGTGAATTTAGCCTGTTAACATTCCATGTCAGGAACATCACCATCTCTGGTGACCATGAGCCTTTGGAACATGGCCTGAAGATCAGCTGTTGCTCTCTTAGGACGTGCTTCTCCCACGGGCTCTAAAACAGTCACATCTTGCGTAGCTGAACCAGTTGCAGACTTCTGTTTTTGTTCCTTTTCCATACGCTTATGTGCAGCTCTTGTCATCCTCTGTTTTTTTTGGTCTTCCTTTAATATCAAATTCTGCTCTATGGCCTCCGGTTTCTGGATCTCCTCAGGGGGCAGTAACATTGCCCCTTCACTCAATTGTTTATCATCTTGTCTAGCTTCTGTTCTCTTAATTCGGGGAGATTGTGGTAAACCTGCTTTCAGGACCTTAGTGTAGAAATCTTTTGCTTTTAAGATTGTATCCAGTCTGTATCTGGTCCCTGCATAATTTACCACAATTCCAATAGGAATTTCCCATCTGAACTGGACTTGTCACTTCTTAAGCTCATCAGACAAAAAGGCAAAGTCTTTCCTCTTTCCAAGAATTTTTGAAGGTATCTCCTTTAAGATCATAATATCTTGGCCTGCAATCTGGAATTTTTCCCGATAAAAGGCCTGGATAATAGAATTTCTAGTTGATCTCCTGGAAAAATAGATCACTACATCTCTAGGTAGACTTTTTTGCCTAGCAATTCAGGAGTTAACTCTAAATATCTTATCCATTTCCTTAAGTAATTCTTCAGGTTCCCATTTCAAAACAGGGGCCACTGCTTGTGCTATTTCCCATTCCAGATTTTCTTTAGGATTCTCTTTGAGGCCTCTAATACGCAAAGCAAACTCCATGCTCTTATACTCTAATATAGTGACCTCATCCCCTGTTCTGTCAATCTTGGCCTCTGCTCTATCAACCTTCTGCTCAGCATCAGTAATTTTATTTTCCAAGTTCTCCACATACTCCATAACTGAATCCACCCGAGTATCCAGGCGTTCTATATGTGCAGCTAAGCCCTGGAGTGCAAGCACTATATCTTCCCTCATCTGGTTGTTTTGATTCTTTATTTCTTGTTGCAGAACTTGCGTTGACTGCATCACAACTTGCTGGATGTCTGTCAGTGTAAATGCAGGAGGTGGGGGAGAGGGTGGTTGTACTGTAGGTTTCATCGAAGTCTGCCCTGCAGTTTGTGGCATAGGTGAGGAGATAGCGTTCTTAGAAAGCGGGGGCCCTCCCCCACGTTTCGCAGCCATCTCTTAAGTTTCAATTTCCTCTGTCACCCAGCAGAATCAAAGTTCAGGAAGAAAAGGAAAAAAAAGTAACAATTCTCCCAGAGTTCTTATCTTTCAATAAGAAGAATAGGGAACAGGCTTTCAAATACACAAAATCAAATACACAAAATTCAATACTGAATAGAGTCAATTGCGAATTGTATCTCTTGCTTTGTAGCAAAATATAACACTTTTCAAACACAGTCACTTCACACAGGAGAGAAACACTCCAGCGCCATTTTCACTCCATTTCACACTTGAAGCTTGAAGAAGATAATGAAACTAAGTTAAAGTTAAGATCCAATTTAAAAATCCAGATCTTCCTGCTTTGCTCTGCCTGCTTTTCAAAATACTCACAGTCCCCTCTAAGCAGCAGGTGCAGTTGTCGCGTCTTGTTCCACTCCTTTTGGAGCGAAGACGTCCTGGGAGCGGAGAAAGCCTGGGCTCCGAGGGAGCTCACCCTTTTATCCCCCAAACTACTTGGGAGGATCGTAGGGGGGCTCTACCTCTATCCAGGCAGGCTCACCTCTCCCTCTTCTCCCGAAGAAGAAGCTCCAGTGCCGTGGAACAGCTGATTTTGCTGCCTCCGGGCGTTTTGACGCTTCCCAGGAACGGGCGGCTTCAGAACGCCGCCATTCGGCGCGGCAGCGCTACCGGACGTCAAGAGTTGGAAGGGATCTTGTAGGTCATCTAGTCCCCCCGCCCAAGCAGGAGACCCTCTACCATTTCTGACAAGTGGTTGTCCAGGCTCTTCTTGAAAGCTTCCAGCGATGAAGCACCCACAACTTCTGAAGGCAAGCTGTTCCATTGGTTGATTGTTCCCACTGTCAGAAAATTTCTCCTTATTTCTAGGTTGAATCTAATCTGTATGCATACTTTTGTTTTTTCCTGCCTAAGTATAAGACTACTTTTCTCTACATTGAATTTCATTTTTTTAGATAGGGCCCAGTGTTCAGGTCTGTCTAGATGCATCTGAATCTTGAGCCTATCATCTAGGGCACAGGTCTGCAACCCGTGGCTCCGGAGCTGCATGCGGCTCTTTCAGCCGTCTACTGCGGCTCCCAGTCCTCTGCCATGTGCAGTCCCCCCCACAAAAAAGTGGGACTAAAAAAAGTTCAACCAATCAATTCAAATATGCAGGGTAGGTGCATATCTCGCCTTGGCTCCACTCTTCAAACTTTGTTCTGCGCATGCGCGCATGTACGTGCATGTGCACACATTTTTTGCGGCTCCCAGTTTTTCCTTTTGTGAGGGAACCAGTTCCGAGTGGCTCTTTCACTGTTTCAGGTTGCTGACCCTGATCTAGGGTGTTGACTGTTCCTGCCAGCTTAGTATCATCTGCAAATCTGATGAGTTCCTCTTCTATTCCCTCATCTAAATCAAGGCTTTTCAACCTTTTCACCCATTGTACCACTTTTAGAATAAAGCAATATCCAGTTGCCTAGCAAGGTGTCAAAAACTTGATGACCAAAAAAAAGGAAAAAATGATAAAGTACAGGTAGTCCTCGACTTACAACAATTTGCTTAGTGACTGTTCAAAGTTACAGCGGCACTGAAAAAAGTGACTTATGATCATTTTTCACGCTTGCAGCATCCCCATCATTTACATTCGGATGCTTGGCAACTGATTCATACTTAAGATGGTCACAGTATTCCAGGGTCATGTGATCACCTTTTGCAACTTTTTGGCAAGCGAAGTCAATGGCTGGGGAGGCGTGACCAGCTCATCATTCAGGTTGCATGGTGCCTTTGTGGGGTGCGGGTGGGGATGGGGGATCCATGGGTCTCTGAAGGAGGGGGGTGGGACTGGGGTGGGTACCTCCCTTCCCTCCCTCTCTCCCTCCCATTATCCCTTCCCTCCCTCCCTCCCTCTTTGTCCCTTCCTTCCTTCCCTCCCACCCTCTTATTGTCCTTTCCTTCCCTCCCCCTCTTTCCCTCCATGTCCAGGAAGGGACAAGGGGAGGGAGACAGGCTGCCAGTGTGACTGGTGGCTGTGCTGTCGGTGGCCATGGCTTGGAAAGGCCACTGTAAATTGCTGGAAAAGAGCCACATAGTATTAAGAGCAGAGTGGCAGGAAGATATTTGTAATGAGGGAGACAGAAAAACAGGCATCCCTTGAAGAAGATCAGCAAATGGCCCTCGCCCTCTTCACACACCTGTGGACTCCAGGGGAGGGAATGGTGCAAGTGGCATGAACATCCACGTTACCTGTGCTACACCACCCAGACCCCAGCCTGGTTTTGGCAGGCAGCAGTACATTCTCACCGTGCAGAGCGGCCGGGTGAGGCAAACCAGCGACATGATGAACCTGCCTGTGCGCATGCAGAGGCTGAGGTGACAAAGTGGAAAGGGAAGGGAAGGGAAGGGAAGGAAAGAAGGAAGGAACAGTGAGAGGGAGGGAGGGAAGGGGGGACGGAATGACTTTCATGCCGCAAGCTTTCCCTAGCTGCATTTCTTACCTATTTCTCGCTGCCACCTGTGTGCGCGCCCAGCCTGTTTTTTGTCCTCTTCTCTCTCACCCCTCCTCCTCCTCCTACTTTTACCTTCAGTGCAGCTCCAGCTGACTCTTCCTCCTCCTCCCAAGGCTTTATCTTTTTTTTCTCTCCCTCTCCCGCCCAAACTGCCTCCTTTTATAGCCTCTCCTATCTCTGCCCCCCTCCTCCTCCTTTCTCTTCAGGGTGTGCTGGAAGTGCTGATCCTGGGGCCTTTGCTTCGTCCCAGCAGCCCTGCAGCTCCTAAGGACTCTCAAGGCAAGTTTTTTTTTTTGCGCATGCCCAAGATGGCGGACGTACTTGGCTGAGCTCCACGAAGAGCTCCAGCTATTTAGGCAATCCTAGGAGCCCTACAGAGGTGTTTTTACCCTCTGTATTGGGGTTAAAACACGCAGACAGAAGATTTTTATGTTGCCGCTTTTCCAGCAGCGGCAGAGGCCTCCGTATCAGAAATCAGCTCCAAGATTTCCGGCGACCTTCGGAACGGCCTCGAAAGAGCCTAGAAGAGCCTAGAAGGCCTGGAAGAGCTGCAATTTATATAGCGCTGATCAGCTGATTATCGGAGCCGATGGAGCTGCAGCTTAGAATGGAGCTTGAAGAGCCGAAATATCGGAAGAATGACAACAACATCTGGACCGGCTGGCGGGGAGGAGAACTGAAATGCCCCGGCCACTCCGACATGGGGATCCACAGCCCAGTGATGGAATGCAGGCAGTTTGAGCCGCAGACCGTTGGGCGACACAGCTCATCTCTCCATCGTTCGCGCTCCGTGAGGCCAGCTAGACCAAATGGAAGATCTATGGGGATTTTAATTTTTTCCCCTACTTGCCCTAATAAATCCAGAGACACAGGGTTTGGCGAGCTGAATGTGAACCTGTTTAATCCATTTAGTCTATCTAAACTAACACTGACCTGCCAACTATACCTGGGAGCTCTGGTTTTATGGCTCCTTTACCATGACGGGGCATGCTGGACTCGAAGCTGTTGGTGCTCAGCCAGCCGATTTTGGTTCCACTTATCGCCTAACCCTCTCCTGATACGGAAAAGAATATGTGCAGCCGGAAGACCTTTCCATTTTATTATTCAACTGGCTGTTATGCCTTTGACCAATAGCTGCTTAATTCCTCTGTCTGACATACCCCCAAAGGACTCAGAAAGACCCGGGTATAAAGTCACTGTGAGAGAGTGGCTTAGACTTTCCATCGGCTACCCCCCTAGAGGTGAGAGACCTATGGGGGTATGCCTTACCCTGGGCGTATATTCCAAGCCACTTACCGGATCAGGCCTATGACCATCGTGAGCGGACGGTGGCTGACCTGCTCTGGAGATTTAACCAGCTTGAGTGGCAGTGGAGCTGGTTTGACAGTCTGGATATCTGCCCACTTTCTGACTTTAAATCCTCCTGATCAATCATGGAATCGCCTATTGCTTGACCTTATGAACAATTATGGCTCGCCTTTGTTACGCTAGCACAGACTTATTCGCTCTCAGGGGTACCCCCTCTTCCTGGGTGCGACCCGCCTCTTTCTCTACTTCTCCTCTTGATGACGGACCCAATTATTGGGACCCCGAGAGATGGTTGGGCAGGGACAGGGACCTCCGATATAAATCCAATAAGAGATCCCTGGTTTATTTTTTAGCTAAATTTTTGTGGGGTTAGGGAGAGGGGAGGGATTACAGGTTCGGCTGGATACTGGGGGGTGTCCACCAACCGCTATTCAGGCCAGGCCTGAGATTGATCACGCTGAGATAGAGCTTGGACTAGCTACCCCCAGGGCCCCGAAGCGGGGTGTGGGATTACCTATTCCCATGACGTTAGGGAATGGCAGTAGGTGTACAAACAGAGGGCCGCATCAACATCCGGGAGTGCGTCCCTGCTATCTTCAAGCGGTGATGTGCTCCGACCCTCTGGTTTCGGCCCGTGGTTCCGGGAACGAAGATAAGCAACCACCTGAGCTCAGGCTTGTATATCTTAACGCCAGGTCCGTAGTTAATAAAGCTCCTCTCATCCAGGATTTGGTTGAGGGAGAATATGCGGATCTGGCTTGCATTACGGAGACCTGGTTAGGACCAGAGGGTGGTGTCCCTTTGGTGGATCTTTGCCCACCAGGTTTCCGGGTGCTACACAGGCCTCGGGCTCAGGGAAGAGGCGGGGGAGTGGCGGTAGCGGTGAGGGAGAACCTATATCCGCGGGAGGCCACTGTTGTCCAAATAGCCGGGTGTGAGTCTCTCCTCCAAAGATGTGGTCCTAAGGCTCAGTTGGGCTTGCTGCTGGTGTACTTTTCACCTAGTCGCGTAGCGGCAGCCCTGCCTGAGCTTCTTGTCATCCTCTCAGGACTGGTGGTTGAGTTCCCCAAATTTATGATCTTGGGTGACTTCAACCTACCATCCCTGGGGGGATCATCTGAGTTAGCTCGGGAGTTCATGGCTTCCATGACGGCCATGGACCTGACACAGGTAATCCAGGGCCCAACTCGTGGGGGGTCACACACTTGATTTGATTTTCCTATCTGGACAGTGGTTAGATGATCTGGGTGTGGGTTCCCCAATTATTACGCCCCTGTCATGGACTGATCATCATCTCCTGCGGCTGACCTTCCGTTTTGCCACTCCCTGTCGTGGGGTTACTGAACCAACGAAATGGTACCACCCCAGACGCCTAATGGACCCTGAGTGGTTCCAAACAGCGCTTGGGTCCCCACCTGCCTCCTTTGCTCATAGCTCGGCCGATGCCATGGTGGAAGCCTGGGAAAAGGCAGCCACGGAAGAACTCGACCGAGTTGTACCCATGCGGCCCCTGACCCAGTGCAGATCCCAGTGGGCTCCATGGTTTTCTACGGAGCTCCGGGAGATGAAACGTCGGAGACGGGGCCTAGAGAGCTGTTGGAGATCCAGCTGATCCGAATCCGACCGATCGCGACTAAGGTCCTTTACAAGGTCTTATCTCGTGGCGTTGAGGAGGGCAAGGTCTAATTACTTTGCTACCCTTATCGCGTCTGCAGATAATTGCCCGACCGCCCTGTTTAGGGTGACCCGCTCCCTCCTTAATCAAGAGGTGAGGAAGGATCCCTTACAGGGTTGTGCCGAGGAATTTAGCCAACATCTGCTGGTCAAAATCGCTCGGATCCGGACCGGTTTGGATTCCGACTGGGCAGAATCTGACGATGAGAACATGGACAGTCTTGTTGATGTTATCTGGGAAGAGTTTGATCCTGTGACTCTGGACGAGGTAGACAAGATCATGAGGAAACTGAGCTCCACTACGTCCTTATTGGACCCGTGCCCCTCCTGGCTGGTTTATGAGGCTCCGGATGGGACACGAGGCTGGATCCATGCAGTGATAACTGCTTCATTGAAAGAGGGTAGCTTTCCCGCCACCTTGAAAGAAGCGGTGGTGAGACCCCTCCTCAAAAAGCCTGTCCTGGACCCAGCTGTTTTAAACAACTTTCGCCCAGTCTCCAACCTTCGCTTTCTTGCAAAGGTTGTTGAGAGCGTAGTGGCGCATCAACTTCCTCTGTTCCTGGAAGATGCTGATTATCTAGACCCGTACCAATCGGGTTTCAGGCCCGGACACAGCACGGAGACGGCATTGGTCGCTCTGATGAATGATCTCTGGTGGGCTCGGGACAGGGGTTGTTCCTCTGTCCTAGTCCTATTAGACCTCTCAGCGGCTTTTGATACCATCGACCATGGTATCTTACTGCGGCGTCTCAGGAGGTAGGGAGTGGGAGGCACTGTTTTTCAGTGGTTCTCCTCCTACCTTCTGGAATGTTCACAGTCGGTGTTGGCGGGTGGGCAGAGATCAACCCCGAGACCTCTCGTTTATGGAGTTCCTCAGGGGTCGGTCCTCTCACCTCTCCTGTTCAACATCTATATGAAGCCGGTAGGTGAGATCATCCGTGGTTTTGGAGTGGGATATCATCAGTATGCTGATGATACCCAGCTTTTCATCTCGACCCCAAACCACCCCAGTGATGCCCTCAACGTGATGTCCCGTTGCCTGGAAGCGGTCCGGGTCTGGATGGGGAGGAACAGGCTTCAACTCAACCCGGACAAGACTGAATGGCTGTACATACCGGCATCTCAGGAAATTCAGATTATTCCATCTCCTACTATTGGGGGTGAGTTACTACCCCCCGTAGATAAGGCTCGCAATTTGGGTGTCCTCTTAGATTCACAGCTCTCCTTAGAAGATCATACAGGAGCTGTGACTAGAGGGGCCTTCGCCCAGGTTCGTCTGGTGCGCCAGTTGCGACCCTATCTGGACCTGGATGCCTTGCGTACAGTCACTCATGCACTTGTGACCTCTCGTTTAGACTACTGCAATGCTCTCTACATGGGGCTGCCCTTGAGGACCACTCAGAAGCTTCAGCTGGTACAGAATGCAGCCGCGCGAGTTCTTTTGGGGGTCTCCCGATACTCCCATGTTACACCTCTGCTCCATGAGCTGCATTGGCTTCCAGTTGCCTTCTGGGTGAAATTCAAGGTGCTGGTGATGATATACAAAGCCCTTCATGGCATGGGTCCGGATTACCTACGGGAGCACCTACTGCCGGCGTCAACTTTCCTCCATCCTGTACGCTCCCACAGAGAGGGCCTCCTCAGGGTACTACCAGTCAGAGAATGTCGGCTGGTGACCCCCCAGGGGGAGAGCATTCTCGGTGGGCGCACCAATCCTTTGGAACCGCTTACCGGCTGAACTACGGATGGCCCCCGACCTTCGCTCCTTCCGGTGTGATCTAAAAACTTATCTATTCGAACAAGCCGGCCTGGTCTGATGGGTTTGGGGTTTTAACATTATTTTTAACTAACTTACTACATTGGGCACAATCATTTAACTTTAAATCTTGTATCCTGCATTCTTATTTTTATTGCCCTGTACACCGCCCCGAGTCGTTCAGGAGAAGGGCAGTATATAAATGAAATAAATAAATAAATCAAATCAAATAAATAAATAAATAAATAAATAAATAAATAAATAAATAAATAAATAAATAAATAATTAAATAAATAAAATAAGTTCTGTGCTGCGCCGCTTTGGCTCATTCCCTTTCCCGCTACCCTGGGCTGGGCTGGGCAGGGCCGCATACCACCTGCCAATGTACCACAGATGGTACACGTACCACTGGTTGAAAAGCCCTGATCTAAATCATTTATGAAGATATTGAAGAGTACTGGATCTAAGACAGAACCTTGTGCTATCCCACTACTTACTTCCCTCTATATAGGGCTACTCATTGAGTATGGTTTGTCAGCCAGTTACAAGTCCATCTGGTGGTGATGCTATCTATCCCACTTTTTTCTAGCTTACCAAGAAGTAGGTTGTGGTCTATTTTGTCAGATGCCTTGCTGAAATCTTAAGTATACTATGTCCACTGGATTTTGCTGGTCTACTAATTTACTCACTTTGTCAAAGAATGAAATAAGATTGGTTTGGCATGATCCATTTTTAACAAACCCATACTGACTTCTAGTCATTACTTTATTTGTTTCTAGATGTTTGCAGATTGTTTTTTGATCATCTTTTCCAGTATCTTCCCAAGTATTGATGTTAGGCTGATTGGTCTGTAGTTTCCTGGATGTTTTTTTCCCTTTTTTGAAGATGGGAACCACATGTTTTCCAGTCCTCAGGTAGCTCCCTGGTGCTCCAGGATTTTTGAAAGGTGGTACAATGGTTCTGAGATGACACCTGTCAGCTTCTTTAGAACTCTGGAATATAATCTGTTAGGTCCTGGAGATTTATATTCATCAAGATCAGACAGGTATTCTGTTATGATTGGCCCAATGTCAGCCAGCTGGCTTCCTGTTTAAAGAAGGCCTAAAACTTGTACTCTCCTGCCTTCTAGGCCAGTACCAGTACATCAAACTGGCTCTCCGTTTGGATGGAATATTAATTGTATGTCTACAAGGGCGCATCCCAGAAGCCATAAAACAGCATCCTAAAAAATATCAGTGACAGACTTCTAGCTATATTTTCCTTCCTTCTATAAGATTTTTCAGTAGTCTTTGGACGTTTTGTGGAGTCCTTGATTCTCTCTGAGCTTGGTTGTTTGCTTGTACACATTTCATTATCTGACCAGGTAAATCATCAGTTTATGGATTTCTTAAATTCTTCTTATAGTGCTTATATAACTAATATTTTAACAGCACAAAACAATTTCTCATTTTACAAAGGCTATTTTTTAAATTTTAGTTGAACAAATATGTATTTGTACAAATAACACATTCTGCTTTGGAAAAGACTAGAGGGAGCATTTTACTTATTTATTTTCATGATTCAGGTATGATAACTGCACTTTTGCTTTTTCATTGGTGTTATGCATGTTTAAAGTATAAAGATCTCTGTGTCCATTGGAAAAATATGATTTATTTCTTATTCTTAATCCTAGAATCTGAGAAAGGTAGATTCTGGCTATTAAAAAACACCCTAGTAGTGAAAGCAAATTGACAATGCAGTCAGTTGGTAGACTTCCCTTTACTGGGTGTATTCCAGAAGAGGCTGGACAGCCATCTGTTGGGTATATTTAGTTTGAACTCATGGTCAAAATTATCCCTTCCGCATTCATTATATCATTATTCTTGTCCTGTATTGGAAGGATGGGAAGGAGGGAGGGTAATGTAAATTGTGAGAACAATTAGGGAAGGAGCATTTACAACATATCCTGATCCACTCTTTTGTATTAGCTTTTTGTATTTGAACTCTGTGATAGCAAGAAGGCTTAGATATACAGAACGTGCTTATCATACAACTTAAAATACGTATAATTTTAGACAGGGTAGATTTGATTTAAATCAAGTCGATTTAAATCATGATTTAAATCACTAGTAAAAAGGCTTGATTTAAATCATAATTTTTAAAGAGCAACTGTCATCTCTGTCCCGCAGCGGCTCCTCCTCTGACCTGCTGTTGACTCACTGACAGTCCCATTCACTTTAATTGGGATGACTGGAGATGCGGCAGTGACACAAGGTGAGGGATGTGGCGGGCAGCAGGTAAATGGATGCCCACTAACAGGCACTGCCATGATGGATCTGAAATGACAGGTGCTCTTTAAATGTAAGGACTCATTCTGGCTGGTAGTTAGAATCTTTGAGGTTTCCTATTTAGAATAATAAGCTGTCAGATAAGTAAAAAAGTGATATCAGAACCGATTTTAGGGTAATAAGTGAATCACACATAGTTGGAGAACTACTCAATTTTTTATTTAATTAAAATACTTAGAGCCTGGTAAAGTTGCATTTCTCTTCAAACAATCATACAGTTTGTAGTGTACATCGATTTGCAAAACAATGGGATAGAGGAATATTCCTGAACATTATTTTATGATTTATCTCATGGTTACTGTGAAATTGTGTGAATGCATCAATATTATCTCAGCTTGTAGACCTTGGATACTAAAAATGTAGATATTGCAGGATATACAGCCTTATGCTACATAACTAAGCTCCATTTCATGCTGAATAAACTACATTATTAATGTATCTTAAATAGAAAACTATCTTTGGATAGATTTTTACTCCAAAAGCAAGTTATTAAAATAAATTTGATAAAAATAAAAAAAATCTGATTTAAATAAAACAAATCTGATTTTTTAAATTTATTTTTTTAAAAAATCATCGATTATTATGCACCCTGATTTTAGATATTTGCCACCACAAAATAAGAAAACTTTTAACAGCTGTATCCAAATATGACTTTGGGTGCTCAAAAATAGGAGGTCACAGGAATATATACAGCGCAAGGGGGTTGTGTTTACCATCTCTGCAGTTACTTCATAATTTCTCTTTATTTCTGATGGCAGAATGCTTATATTGTCAGAACTACTTACACCAGGGCTTTTCAACCAGTGGTACGGGTACCACCTCTGGTACATTGGCACCTGGCAGGTGGTATGCAACTATCCTAGAAAACTGGTAGTGGGGGAGGGGAATGAGCTGAACTGGTAGCAGCACTGCACAAGCTTGAGCGAGAGATGGCTGGAGCTGCAGTGCTGTCAGGGCTCAGCGGAAGTGCCAGGATCAGCGCCAGGCTCCAGCTGGAGCTCGGCACTGAGCCTGGTGCTTCTGCTGAGCCCAGAAGAAGCGTCGATCAGCTGGAATGTTGCAGCATCTCCAGGGTCTTGTGATTTACATTCAGATGCTTGGCAACTGATTTATATTTATGACGGTCACAGTGTTCCAGGGTCATGTGAAGTGACCAAAACCTGCTGTAACCACCCAGCAGAGGGGGGCAAATAAAAACCAAACACCCCACCCCACCTCCGCTGCCAATCCTCAACAGAAACGCTCACAACAATGAAAACCTTGAACAGGAGGAAGAGGGCCGCCAGGTGGGCAGGCAGGTGTCTTGCTCAGCTGTGGCTTGGGGACACTTTTTTCAGTGCCATTGTAACTTCGAACAGTCACTAAGCGAACTGTTGTAAGACGAGGACTACCGGTACTTCATCACTTTTCTCCTTTTTGGGGGGGGTCATCAAGTTTTTGACACCTTGCTAGGCGACTGGTGGTATTCCGATGTTACCATATCCTAAAAGTGGTACAATGAGTGAAAAGGTTGAAAAGCCCTGACCTACACTGCCCATCTTTGCAACAGTCCCAGCTGGAAAGTACCTCTCAAGATGTGTGTTCTCAGAGCTAAGTTTTCCAGGTTATGCCACTGACTTTAAGAAACAGCAAAGCACAGTAGCTTCCAGAGTGTCAGTAGGGTTGCCATGAACAGAAAACAAAATCTCCAAAAAAGACATTTTAAAAAACTACAAGTGAAGTTGAGTATTGTTTATGGTTATGAAATACAACATATTTTAAAAATGTGGGAAAACCATTTAGGATAGGGTAATAGAGTGGGGAAATTGGCTGCATTTCTGGAGAAATCAGTGAGAACTTGTTGTAAAGCAGCATTTGGTTATAGGTCCCATTTCTCCCATTTTGTTTCTTCCACAATAAAATGTTTCTCATCTACACTAGGCTCCTTTCCCAAAGGCCCTGGGCTAGGCTATTATGCTGGTGCAGGCTGATGTTACAGAAAGTGAATTTTATCTAGTAACTAGTAGCCCTCATAATGTATTTGCTTTCCTTTCTTTTTATGTTTAAATACATCTGATTGGGCATTTCTATGTATTTAATATTTCCTTCAGGGTCATCTGATCATTAATGACTGGGAACATGGCCAGCACCAGGAATGCTTCACAGGTCTTTTTGGTATTTTTTTTGTTGCTTTTTTGCCTGCCTATAGTGGAAGCTTTAGATATGAGTGATGCATTAGCTTTGTTGCTAGGTGTGGCTCTTAGTTGTGTTGGATTCTGTGCCTGCCTCGGTCTATATGCAAGAAGACGACATGGAGAGCAATGACTTTAAGTCCAAAATATCCAGATGAAGTGCAACTGTCCTGATGGATGTTGTTGCAATTAAGGAAGAGTTTCAATTTTTTATTGCCATGAACTGCTCAAGAAGAAAGACCATTCATAATGGGAAGACTGTGGAGAAAGCTGCCTCAAGTTCATAAGAACATTTTGTATGTAACTAAGATGTTGCCTTAAAAGAGAATGCTACTGTTTTCAATTGCATAAGAAAAAATACCAATAAAAGTGAGGTGCAAGAGGAAATTTAGAGGGGTAAAAGAGAGGATATAGTTTGCATTCAAATCACTTGGAGTAAAATTCATTTGGAATGTTGTGTGGAAAATATATAGATTAAATTTAAAGTTACCCCATCAAATCAAATCCACCCTCTTCACCCTGTCTTACTGCATATATTATATTAGTAGTTATGCATTATGTGCTTTATTGTAGTAATAAATATACAACATTGGTCATTGAAAGATATTCAGTATTTAGAGATTTAGAGATGTAATATTCCAATATGAGGGAATATTAGTTATACCAGATGCCAAAATTAAATTAACATTACGGTTATCTTCTCATTTTGGAAATGTTTTTTTTAAATTTGTGGCTAATCTTTAAAATACAAGGAAATAAATTTTTTGATATATGCCTGAGACAACCATTATTTCTGATCTAATTCTTTTCTTTCCCCTTTCCTTTTGCTTTCTCATGTAAAAACTCTGATGTTTGGGCTGGTTGTTCGGAGATATTTCTACCCTTCTGTTGTCACATAGATCCTGGGCCCTGAAAGAAATACTTTATAAATGAATCCATGATAGTTAAACTAGCATACTGAAAGCTGAAAATGGGTCTTTAATGTCTAAAACTATGTTATATGAAAGACTTGTTGTAAATGAATTTGAAGTTACTTTTTTTCATCCCCTGCTGATGAAATCAAGTTGCTTTCACTGTTTCATTTGAAACATAGGAAGGCTTCAGAGCATGGTATTGATGCATTGGCTCAAAAACCAAGGATTTGTATTACTGTTTAGTACCACTTGAATAACTCAGCAAGTGACTACTTCTATCTGACCTAGTCTTGTTTGGAAACTTAAGAGGATTTAGTTTTGTTAGTGTTTAATGAATTTTAATGTAGAGAAAAGCAAAGTTTTACATTTAGGCAGGAAAAATCAAAAGTATATGTACAGATTAGGTGAGACCTGGCTCAAAAATAGTGACTGTTAGAGGGACCTTGGAGTCCTAGTGAACAATCACTTGACTATCAGTCAGCAGTGTGCAGCAGCAGCTAAAAAAGCTAATACAATTCTGGGTTGAATAAACAGAGGCAAAGAATCAAGATCACATGAAGTATTTGTACCACTTTATAAAACCTCACTGGAGGTTTCTAAGAAGAGACTAGACTAGACAGTCACTTATCTGAAATGGTATAAGATCTACTTGAGCAAGGTCCTTTCCAGCTCTATTTCAAGGTAAAACTTTGAAATCTTTAGATTTAGATTAAATTGTGAAGTTAGAAAACATCCTGTAAGAAGATTATATCAAACATTTTCTTACTGTGGTCAGGAAAAAAACACACAGATATGTCCATCGAGTGACCAGGAGTTCAGCTTATTTTCACATGTTCTGAATTCAGGAAGGAAACTTCAAAAAATAATCAGGCTGGAAAGTTTGAATCAAAATGCAGACAAGAGGAAGATAACATTTTCCATACCTTCCTGAGATTATAACAATGGATACCTGGGAAAAGATATGGGTCAGAAATGTAAAATTTACACAGGCTCAAAATTTAAGAGAGAACTTTTATAAAATGTTTTATAGATGGCATTTAGATCCTAAAAAATTAGCAAGTATGTATCCAAATTATCAGCCTAAATGTTGGAGGTGTGGTTGTGATGATACAACTTATTATCATATATGGTGGACTTGTAAAAAAGTTAAAGCTTTTTGGATTAAAATTTGGTGGAACATGCAGAAGATATTTAAGAAAAAGATAAGGTTTTCTCCACAGTTATTTCTGTTGGGTATTATTACAGATTGTACAGTCATAGATACCAAATTGATGTTGAATTTAATTACGGCAGCAAGACTTTTAGTAGCGCAATATTGGAAGAAGGAAGAACTGCCTACTATAGAAGAGTGGACTTTGAAAGTTTCAAACCTGGCGGAAATGGCAAAGATTTCAGCATATTTGAAAGAACAATTGCAACAGAGATATATTGTGGAATGGAGAAGATGGACTGAGTATATTCAGAATAAATATGGGACTAAAAAGTTTTATTTAGCATATGAATAAGTATTAGTATTATATGATGTATTATTAGTTATTTATTATTATTTAGTTATTTTGTTATGTTTAAGGGGAGTTAAAGTGTGATAGAATTTAATGTGTTTTTTTAGTTAGCATATTTTAGCTTAAGTTTGTAAAAGTTAATACCCTGTATTCAGCTCTGGGAAGTCGGGGGGGGGGGAGGGTGAGGGAGGGTAAGTGGGGGGGAGGGAGAGGGAGGGAGTTTATGTTTTTAAAATGTATTTTAAAACTTTTCAATAAAAAAACCCATTTTTCATACCTTCCTGAATTCCCAAGAGCAAAGTTATTAACAGCCACAATAGGAGCAATTTCAGCACTATTAATCTTTGACTTATGATGAAGTTACAACAGACATCCCCCCTCCCAAAGATACTTATGACAACCTGCCGCCATGGTCGTGTGATTGCATTTTGGGCACTCAGCAACTGGCCTGCATTTATGTCTGTTTGCAGCATCCCATGGTAATGTGACTGCAATTTGTTTTTGGCAAAAATGCCTCATAACAAACAATGGGTATAAATGACTGCAGATTCACATAACATCATGGTAATGCACTTAACAACCACCACAAAAATGTTAAAATCAAGTTGGTCACACAATTGTTTAATGACTGCCATGACTCAATGACCATAATTGGCAGGCTCCATTACAGTCATAAGTTGAGGACTACCTCTAAATAATTTGGGGACAGATGGCTACATTCCATCTTCTCCAGCACAACCAAAACAAATATAGAGCCTTGTCTCCTTTGAAAGTTATTGAGGGATTAGATTTCCAATATTTGTCTCTTGCTGTGAATGTTTTCCAGGAAAACTGCATGGGACAATGTTTGAGTTAGCAATTATCAGCCTCAAGCCCAAAGACAGATCCAAACAAGTCCAAACATTTATTTTGCTTACATCTAATAGAATCTTGCCAAACTCAAGCTATACCTTACTAAGCTACTAGATATATCCTGAGATATTCTAGAGCAGTGCTTTTCAACCTTTTCACAGATTGTATCACTTTTAGGATATGGCAATATTCAAGTACCATCAGTCGTCTAGTAAGGTGTCAAAAACTTGACCAAAAAAAGGGAAAAAGTGATAAAGTACAAGTAGTCCTCGACTTACAGCAGTTCACTTAGTGATTGTTTGAAGTTACTGAAAAAAGTGACATGACCATTTTTCAAACTTATGACTGTTGCAACATGGCCCTAGGGTCACATGATTTATATTTGGATGCTTGGCAACTGATTCATATTTATGGTCGCAGTGTCCCAGGGTGATCCCCTTTTGCAACCTTCTGACAAGCAAAGTCAATGGGGAAACCAGATTCACAACCATGTTACTAATTTAACAACTGCAATGATTCACTTAACAAATGTGGCAAGAAAAGTCATAAAATGGGACAAAACCAATTTAACAAATTTCTTACCTAGGAACATACATTTTTGACTCAATTGTGGTGGTAGATTGAGGAGTATCTGTACACTTACCACTCTTAATGGGAAACCTGTGCCTGTTTCTCTGACAATCTTGCACTGTTCTATCCCCTTCTGTCCCTCTGCTTGTCTCAAAGAACCTCTCCTCTTCTCCGTCTCTCTTTCTCTGTCCCCTTCTCTCTCCCCATTGTCTTTGTTTCTCTTCCTTTCCCACCAAAACCTCCGCCTTTTATATCTTCTCCTCTCTCCCCCCTCTAGCTGACTCCTCTCCCCCAGGCTGTACGCTGCTCCCAGAAGCACAAATCAGCTGGAGCCGTGTACTGATCTTGGGAGTTCAGCAGAGCCCCAGCAACACTGCACCTCCAGCTGACTCTCCCACAGGCCTGTGCTGTGCTGCTGCCACTTCAATTCATCCCCTCCTTGTTGTTGTTAGTTGCGAAGTCGTGTCTATCATGAACCCATGGACAACGTTCCTCCAGGCCTTCCTGTCCTTTCCCGTCCTCCAGGCCTTCATGTTCTCTGGAGTTCATTTAAGCTCACACCTACTGCTTCAGTGACTCCATCCAGCCACCTCATTCTCTATCGTCCCCTTCTTCTATTGCCCTCAATCTTTCCCAGCATTAGGCTCTTCTCCAGTGAGTCCTTCCTTCTCATTAGGTGGCCAAAGTATTTGAGTTTCAACTTCAGGAACTGGTGTTCTAAAGAGCAGTCAGGGTTGATCTCCTCTAGGGCTGACCGGTTTGATCGCCTTGCAGTCCAAGGGCCTCGCAGGAGTCTTCTCTAGCACCATAGTTCAAAGGCCTCAATTCTTTGGCGCTCAGCCTTTCTTATGGTTCAACTTTCACTGCCATATATTGCAGCTGGGAAGACCATAGCCTTGACTATATGCACTTTTGTTGGCAAGGTGATGTCTCTGCTTTTTAGTGTGCTGTCTAGATTTGCCATGGCTTTCCTCCCCAGGAGCAAGCGTCTTTTAATTTCTTGGCTGCAGTCCCCATCTGCAGTGATCTTGGAGCCCAGGAAAATAAAATCTGTCACTACCTACATTTCTTCCCCATCTATTTGCCAGGAATTGAGAGGACCGGATGCCCAACTTTTGCACTCTCCTTCTTCACCCGCAACAAGAGGCTCTTTAGTTCTTCACTTTCTGCCATTAGAGTGGTATCATCTGCATATCTTAGGTTGTTGATATTTCTCCAGGCAATGTTAATTCCAACTTTTGATTCATCTAGCCCTGCCTTTCTCATGATGTGCTCTGCATATAAGTTAAATAGGCAGGGCGACAGTATACAGCCTTCCCGGACTCCTTTCCCAATTTTGAACCAATCAGTGGTTCCATGTCCAGTTCTCACTGTTGCTTCTTGACCTACTTATAGGTTTCTCAAGAGACAAATAAGATGGTATGGTACTCCCATCTCTTTATTTTTTATTTTTATTTATTTTAATTCCATTTATATCCCACCCCCTCCAAAGACTCAGGGCAGCTTACAAGCTTAGCAGTAGCCTTCATTCTATGTATATGCCTGCTTATTATGGCTTTCACACACACCCAAGCGGCATTATTACAAAGTCAGCTTATTGCCCCCAACAATCTGGGTCCTCATTTAAGAACTTGCCACAGTTTGTTGTGATCCACAGAATCATAGGCTTTAGCATAGTCAATGAAGCAGAAGTAGATGTTTTTCTGGAACTCTCTAGCTTTCTCCATGATCCAGCGTATGTTAGCAATTTGATCGCTAGTTTCTCTGCCTCTTCAAAATCCTGCCTGTACTTCTGGTAGTTCTCGATCCACATACTGTACTGCTGGAGTCTAGCTTGTAGGATTTTAAGCATAACTTTACTAGCATGTGAAATGAGTGCGATAGTTTGAACATTCTTTGGCACTGCCTTTCTTTGAAATTGGAATGTAAACTGATCTTTTCCAATCCTGTGGCCACTGTTGAGTTTTCCAAATTTGCTGGCAAATTGAGTATAGCACTTTTACTGCATCATCTTTTAAGATTTTGAATAGCTCAGCTGGAATGCTGTCACCTCCACTAGCTTTATTGTTGCTCAGTTTTCCTAAGGCCCACTTCACATTCTAAGGATGTCTGGCTCGAGGTCGGTGACCACCTCATCATGGTTATCAGGGACGTTAAGCTCATTCTTGTATAGTTCTTCTGTGTAATTTTGCCACCTCTTCTTAATCTCTTCTGCCTCTGTTAGGTCCCTGCCATTTTGGTCCTTTATCATGCCCATTTTTGCATGAAACATTCCCTTCATCTCTCCAATTTTGTTGAAGAGATCTCTGGTCCTCCCTATTCTATTGTTTTCTTCTATTTCTTTGCACTGTTCATTTAAGAAGGCATTCTTATGTCTTCTAGCTATTCTCTGGAATTCTGCATTCAGTTGGGTGTATCTTTCTTTTTCTCCCTTGCCTTTCGCTTCCCTCCTTTCCTCAGCTATTTGCAAAGCTTCCTCAGACAGCCATTTTGCTTTCTTGCATTTCTTTTTCTTTGGGATGGTTTTAGTTGCTACCTGTTGTACAATGTTGCGAACCTCCATCCATAGTTCTTCAGGCACTCTGTCTATCAGATCTAATTCCTTAAATCTATTTGTCACCTCTACTGTATATTCATCAGGGATATGATTTAGTTCATACCTGAGTGGCCTAGTGCTTTTCCCTACTTTCTTCAGTTTAAGCCTAAATTTTTCAACGAGAAGCTGTCTAAGCCACAATCAGCTCCTGGTCTTGTTTTTACTGACTGTATAGAGCTTCTCCATCTTTGGCTCCAAAGCACGTAGTCAATCTGATTTCTGTGTCAACCGTCTGGTGATGTCCATGTGTAGAGCCGTCTCTTGGGTTGTTGAAAAAGAGTATTTGCTATGACCACCATATTCTCTTGACAAAATTCTGTCAGCCTGTGCCCTGCTTCATTTTGTACTCCAAGGCTAAGCTTGCCTGTTATTCCGGTTATCTTTTGGCTTTCTACTTTAGCATTCCAATTCCTCATGATGATAAGGACATCATTTTTTGGTGTTAGTTCTATAAGGTGCTGTAGGGCTTCATAGAACCGGTTAATTTCATCCTCTTCAGCACTGGTGGTTGTGGCACAGTCTTGGACTACTATGATATTGAATGGT
The DNA here is from genome assembly GCF_947247035.1 of Vipera ursinii. Classification (NCBI taxonomy): domain Eukaryota; kingdom Metazoa; phylum Chordata; class Lepidosauria; order Squamata; family Viperidae; genus Vipera; species Vipera ursinii. The sequence continues at coordinate 31,186,041 of NC_139515.1, forward strand.
TTGCCTTGGATTCGAACTGAGATCATTCTGTCATTTTGGGGATTGTATCCCAGTATTGCTTTTCCTACTCTTTTATTGACTATGAAGGCTACTCCATTGCTTCTGAGGGATTCTTGCCCACAGTAGTATACCTGATGGTCATCTGAATTAAATTCACCCATTCCTGTCCATTTTAGTTCACTGATTCCTGAGATGTCGATGTTCAGTCTTGTCATCTCGTTTGACCACGTCCAGCTTTCCTTGATTCATGGATCTTACATTTCAGGTTCCTATGGAGAAAAAATCTTTACAGTATCGGACTTTCCTTTCACCACCAGATACATCCACAGCTGAGCGTCCTTTTGGCTTTGGCCCAGTCACTTCATTCTTTCTGGCGCTAAAAGTACTAGCCCTCTGTTCTTCCCCAGTAGCATATTGGATGCCTTCCAACCTGAGAGGCTCATCTTCCAGCGTCATATATTTTTGCCTTTTGGTACTGTCCATAGGGTTTTCATGGCTAAGATACTGGAGTGAGTTGCCATTTCCTTCTCCAGTGGATCACGTTTTGTCAGAACTCTCTGCTATGACCTGTCCATCTTGGGTGGCCCTGCATGGCATAGCTCATAGCTTCATTGAATTACGCAAGCCCCTTCACCACAACAAGGCAGTAATCCATGAAGGGGCATCCCCTCCTACACTTTTACATTTTTTAAAACATTTTTTCAGTGCTTTTCAACCTGTTGTACCAGGTGCCAAGTATCACCAGTGGTTTGTGTACCACGGGTTGAAAACCACTGTTCTAGAGCAGACATGTCAAACACAAGGCCTGCAGGCCAGATCTGGCCCATGAAGGGCCCAGATTTGGACCCCAGGTCTGTCCCAGAAATGGCAAGGGACCGTCTCCTGCTTCCCCAACCCTGCCCCACCCCAACCCGGTTTGGTGCCCCCCTAGCGCACACGGGAAATGGCAAACGCTCGGGGCTGGTCATGTGCAGTAGCCGCTCATTTGCCTCACCCCGTCCCTCCTGGCCTCATCCCATCATGCTCGGCCACATCCTGGTTTGCCAGTCCTCTCCTTTTCTCATCCACCTCTGCTTTGCTGGGCCACATCTCACCATGCACAGCCCCACTTTGCTGCACCTCTCTTCACTCAGGCCCTGGAGTTCTGTAAGCCTAGTGCCCCAGGGCACGCACGGCCTGTGGGACAAAAGGCAGGAAGATGGGAGTGCGCGGTAGCACAAGCCGAGCGTCAGCCGGCTCCCAGTCACCCTCTCTGCCACATGGTAGGGCCAGAGAGCGGAATGCAGCACTCACACCAGATGCAGAACCATAGCCTGGAACTGGTGGCGGCCAGCATGTGTGAGCCTCTGTGGCAGCTGGAGAGAAAGGGTGAGAAGGAAGAGAAAGCAGGAGAAAGTGTGTGTGTGTGTGTGTCTTAGAGTTGACTTGGCATTTTAATTTCAACTCATGCCAATTCCTCTTAACTTCCCATTCAATCCAAAGAGTTCTATTATCAGCTGGATTTTGAGGTGGCAAGAATAGACTATGAAGCCAATCTGCGAGTTTTCTCTCTCACCTGCCTGCACACCACCTACCCGACATAGCATGCGGCTCCAGGCTATCTCCCCAGAAGTCCTTTGCAGATAATTCCATATATTCTTTTTGGGACTCTCACTTTTCTGGGAATCACAACGTGACTAACCCGACCCCCCAAATGGGACCTTCCCGCTGGCCTTCTGCAAACTGCCTGACATCTAGTCTTGTCATCTTGCTTTTCTTTGTTGTTGATGGCCATGGCTTTCCCACTCAGGGGCGGGGCAAGAGAAGCGCTCGCAGGCTGCGAGGCCGGGCAGGTAAGCAGGCCATGGAGGCACTGGGGGCAGGGGTAGCGCTGATCTAAACTTTGTGTCGACCAGTGGGGCACTCACTGAGTGAGCTGCTGCTGGTAATGGAGCTGGGGAAATGGGGTGGGGGGGGAGCTGCCTGTGCTGCTGCCACGAGGTGAATTTGGTGGGGAAAGAGGGATCGGACCTACGTGCCCACTTCCTGGTATCCTGGTGTTGCGGCCGATTTCGGCAACGCATCATGGCTGCGGCAGGATACCAGGAAGCGGGGCACATGGGTCTGATCCCCCTTCCCCCACTGTCTTTGCCTCGTGGCAGCACCATGGGCAGCTCCCCCACACACAGCCCGTTTCCCCAGCTCCATTACCAGCAGCGGCTCACTCCTTGGGTGCCCCACTGGTATGGCTAGTTCCTCTGTTGATGCCATAGCACAGGTGAGGGCATAGCAGGGGCTCCACCTCTTCCACTTCCACAGGCTCCAGCTCAGTCGTCTTCACCGAAATACGGAAGCCCCATACAGCCACCATTGCCCCACAGGCCTTGCTACCGCTGAAGGAGGGCGAGACTGGAAACAAGAAAAGTGAAGGCAGAAGCTACTCTAGCGAACTCTGTGCTGGGGTGACAATGTGCATGCCCAGAGAGAGGGCTCTGGTCTAGGAGGAAGTAGGTCTGTGGGATTTAGATGTATTTAAACATTTTTTTTCTTCTACCTAATTTATTAAATCAATGTCTAATTTGAAATTAAATGTTTTGGAGAAATTCAGGGTGGTTTACAAAAAAACTCTTAAAGACAGCTATTGTAAAACATCACCAGCACTGCTTAAAACAATATTAAAAGTGTGTATTTTAAGAAAGAAAAATATTAGTAGTAATTTACTTAGTGCAGTTTGACCATAAAATGTGTTGTTGTTCTATATATGCCTGGCTGAACAGTGTGTTTGGAGTTGCCTCTAATCGGGTGAGGGATACACTGTTCATATTTTCCTTGGAAGAAAGTTCTATAATTGGGGTGCTGTCTCTGAGAAGGCTCTGCTCATGGCCACTGTTCTATAGACCAAATGGGGACAATCTGGTCTTAATGGATGGTAAATAAAAACGATTAGGGGGCTGGAGGCTAAATTATGACAAACATTTGTGGCAATTGGGTATGTCTAGCTTAGTGGTGACCTGATAGCAGTGTTCCAAAGAGAAGAAGGGGTCTACCTATTTTCCAAAGCATCAGAAGGCAATAATAGATGGAAACTAATCAAAAAGAAAACCAGCCTAGAACTAAGGACTTGTGAAAACAACTAACAAGTAAAAAGGCTTACCTTTAGAAGTTGTGGGTGCTCCATCCCTGGAGACTTTTAAGAAGAGATTGCATATTCCATTGTCTGAAATGGTGTAGGTCCTCTGCTTGAGCAGGGGGTTGGACTAGAAGGTCTCTTCCAAATCTGTTATTCTTTATTTATTGAAAAGTTTTATCATACATTTTATCTTTAACAATCCCCCCTACCCCTCCCCTATCCCTCCCTCCCTACCCCTCCCCCCCCCCGACTTCCCAGAGCTAAGTACAAGGTATAAAAAACAAAAAAAAAACAATCATAAACATCCATATGCTAACAACCATAAACTCTAAAATCTATCTCTCTCTAGCTCATATAAGATAACTACAAACACTATTAATATAAAATATATAAAAAAAGAGAAAAGAAAGGAGAAAAGAAAGGAAGACTTATTCAAATGCTACATGAAACTTCTTAGTCCCATATTTGTTCTGGATATACTCAATCCATTTTCTCCACTCCATAACATAACGTTCTTGTGAGTGATCTTTCAAATAAGCCGAGATCTTTGCCATCTCTGCCAGGTCAGAAACCTTTAAAGTCCATTCTTCTATAGTCGACAGTTCCTCCTTCTTCCAATATTGACCTACTAAGAGTCTTGCTGCCGTAATTAAATTCAACATCAGCTTAGTGTCCACAACCGTAGCATCTGTAATTATTCCCAACAAAAAAAGTTGCGGACAAAACTTTATCCTTTGTTTAAAAATATTCTGCATATTCCACCAAATTTTTATCCAAAAAGCCTTAACCTTTTTACAAGTCCACCATATATGAAAATATGTTGCATCTTCTTCACCACACCTCCAGCATTTAGGCTGATAGTTCGGATACATACTTGCAAGCTTTTTAGGATCTAAATGCCATCTGTAAAACATTTTATAAAAGTTCTCTCTTAAATTTTGAGCTTGTGTAAATTTTACGTTCCTCACCCAAATCCTTTCCCACGTGTCCATTGTAATAACTTCTTGGATGTTTTGGGCCCATTTAATCATACAATCTTTAACAAGTTCTGTTTCTGAGTCAATTTCTATCAAGGCAAGATATATCCGTTTAATATGTGCTGGACCCTGATTTCTGATTTGCTTTATCAGATTTTCATCAGTCATTGTAAAACCATTTTTCTGATCTTCTTTCCACCTGGCCCGTAGCTGAGTATATTGAAACCAAGTTTGAACAATCTTCTCATCTCGCAAGAGGCTATATGGTTTCAAACACCAGACATTTCTTTCCAAGCTTAGAATCTCCTTGTACGTAGTCACATCATGTTTAAAACCAGCATGTATATTTTCTATTGCGTGTTTTGGGATTGCCCACAATGGTATCTTACAATCTACCTTATGTCTGTACTTCTTCCAAACTCTCAACAATGCCTGTCTTAAAATATGCACTCTAAACACATTATCTACCTTCTTATCATACAACAAATATGCATGCCAGCCAAACAACAAGTCGTGGCCCTCAAGATTTAATAATCTCTCTTGTGTCAAATTGATCCAATCACTTATTACTGCTAACGCAGCAGCTTCATAATATAATTTAAAATTAGGCATTTTAAGACCACCTCTTTCACGAGTATCCTGCATAATCTTAAGTTTAACTCGCGGCCTTTTCCCTGCCCAAACAAATTTATTGATACCTCGCTGCCATTCCTCCAAATTAGAATCTTTCTTAAGAACCGGTATAATTTGAAATAAAAATAAGAATTTAGGCAGGACATTCATTTTCACTGCTGCGATTTGCCCCAACAAAGACAATTGCAATTTTTCCCAGCTCTCCATTTCTTTTTGAATTTTCCCCCATAATTTTTCATAGTTATTTTTATATAACTTTGTATTAGAGGGCGACAGAAGCACCCCCAAATATTTGACCCTTTTAACAATCTCAAATCCAGTTGCAAATCTGTTATTCTTTGAGAGAAGCGCTGACAATCTCTCGCCCTCCTCTTGTCCCTTCCTGGGCACAGAGAGAGGGAAGGAAGGGTGGGAGGGAGGGAGGGAAACAGGAAGAAAGGGGAAGGAATGAAGGAGATGGGAATGAAAAGTAGGGAGGCAGGGAAGGAAGAAGAGGGAGGGAAGGAAGGAAGGAAGGAAGGAAGGAAGGAAGGAAGGAAGGAAGGAAGGAAGGAAGGAAGGAAGGAGGGAGGGAGGGAGGGAGAAGGAGGGAGGGTCTGAGGGAAGTCCTGCCTTAGGACTTGGCCACCAGCAACCCTGTTGCCTTTTTGCCATCACCTGGTTATTTCCCATCCTATTGCTGAGGGTGTTTTGTTTACAAAGCCAATGTCATGGTTCCGACTAATGAAACACTTCAAAGAACCTTCAGGCATTGTTTATCCTAAAAAGTCTTTAATAATGAAAACAAAGCTTCGGCACAGCATGGTGGAATGCCAAGATCTGAATTCCCCTCCCTTCAGCACACAATATCTGGCACAATTCCCTCCTCCAATTAGCAGTCATAAATCACATTCTACAATCAGTTTGAAGGGCAAAGCTTCCCTTCAATTTCTTATCTTAATAAAAACAACTGGGGGAAACATACTCCCTCTTCCCCCCAGCTTCATCTAATTCTAAGAGCAAAACAATTTAAAGGAAAAGACTGCCTCATATTGTCAAAGCAAAAACATCCAATGTTTGCAGTGTTGACAGCCAGGTCTCCTCGCATGGAGAGGGAGTAGGCCTCCCTCTGACCCACGCACTTTGCCCTCCTGCACCTACCATGAACAACCTGACCAAGAGAGCGAGCACAGCAGCAGCAGCCTTGAGGAGGTAAGCACAGCTAGGTGCCCCCTTGGGGAAGTGGGGCTGGGCTGCAAGGTCCAGGTGCCATGGGAGCTCAAGGGCCGGGCTGGGCAATTGACCTCTGCTGCCCACTGTCCCCCTGCATGGCCTGAGAGGGAGAGGGAGGCTCCTCCAGTGGATCATGCCCTGGCGCTTGCCCCGGTACTACCCCCTCCGCTAGAGACCCTTGGATTCACCCCAGTCCTGCCCAGGCCCCCACAGGGGCTCCTGATGTGAGTGGCATCAAGCTGGCCACACCTACCCAGTAGGCCACACCCACCCAGTAGACTGCACCCACCCCAGCCACACACACCTGACCCCCCGAGGACACCCACAATGCTGATGTGGCCCTCAATGAAATTGAGTTTGATACCCCTGCTCTAGAGGGTGGGTTATCCTGAATCTCTTTCCCCAGCCCTCCCTCCTCCAGCTCAGGATTGCTCAGTGTCTTGAGTCTGGTCTCCTGGGAAAGTTCTGAGTTAGCAAAATCATTCCCGCTGCTGCACATTCCATATCTTCTCATTTACCTTTTAAGGTAATAACTGAATTATCAATTTATTGTATCAAAACTGTTCATTAAGAAGGTTTATAATTAACATAAGATGTAATGATACCATTAAGTAACAAAAATGAAAGTTTGCAATTTTCCTGACCTGATTTTATTCATGTTTTATTTCAAAGGGTTTAAGTAATTACCTTATAAAATAAAGAATGATGCATTTTCACAAATGAAACTGTTTAAAATGCTGTGCAAAGGACTGTAATTAACACTTACTGAAAACTCCAGAAATACTTTAAATGTGTGAACAGATTTCAAGCAAGATTTAACGGGACTCCCCTACGAAAAGATCAATAGAAGCAGTCTAGAAAGGCCAACAATTGAGCACATTTCATGGTTAACTTATTATATCTTAGCAAAACTCTTTGACTCTCTTGTGATTGGAAGAACTTTCGTAATAGCTTAGCTCCTCTTCTATCCTTCCTAGCAGTGTCTCTGTGATCAAGGTATGTGGACCAGTGATAAATTTTAAACCATATCCTAGTAATGGAAGATGAACTTTATCTGGAGTTCAGTGGCACCAAATAGAATGAATTTAATTAGTGTCTATCACAAGAATCTTCTGCTTATCATCGGCTTATATGAATTAAATCTTAGCCTTGTCACTTGATCAGACGTTGCACCGGCACATCTTGTTTTCAGCAGCAACAGCAGCAGGTTCTGCTTAAAAAATCACAATGCTCAAGTCAACATTGATAAGAGGGAGAGATGAACATTTTCAAGAACATTTCTGTCTTGCTAAAATACACTGCATATTATTCATATTGACGTAGGTTTAAAATGCACACACTGAACCTTTGTCACAAAATACACTCAGATCATTATTTCATGTCAACATTAAGGCCAAAATATTACCTTGCAACTTTTTTGGGGGATTCTTGGTGCTTTATAAAAGTGGAAGCTAATTTGATGGAATAATGGAACTAAAGAACTCTTACTGCAGAGTAATCAGTAATTGCAGTGATTCACTCAAAATCATTTTCAATATTCTCCAGACCAAAGGGTTTCAGAGAGAGAAATTTAAGATACTTGATACTTTTTGTGTTTTGTCAACATAGACATAGAAAGGCTGTCCCTAGGACAGGGCTTTTCAACCAGTGGTATGGGTACCACCTTTGGTACATTGGCACCTAGCAGGTGGTACACGACCATCCTAGAAAAGTGGTAGTGGGGGAGGGGAATGAGCTGAACCGGTGGTAGCACCGCACAAGCCTGAGCGAGAGATGGCTGGAGCCGCAGGGCTGTCAGGGCTCAGCAGAAGCACCAGGACCAGCGCTTCTTTGGGGCTGTCAGGGCTCAGTGGAAGTGTCAGGATCAGTGCCAGGCTCCAGCTGGAGCTCGGCGCTGATCCTGGTGCTTCTGCTGAGACCAGAAGAAGTGCCGATCAGCTGGAATGTTGCAGCATCTCCAGGGTCTTGTGATTTACATTCAGATGCTTGGCAACTGATTCATATTTATGACGGTCACAGTGTCACAGGGTCATGTAAAGTGAACCTGCTGCAACCACCCAGCAGATGGGGGTGGGGAATAAAAACCAAACAACCCCCCACACCCCACCCCTGCTGCCAATTGTTCACAACAATGAAAACCTCGGACATGAGGAAGAGCGCTGCCAGGCGGGCAGGCAGGTGTCTTGCTCGGCTGTGGATTGGGGGGCACTTTTTTCAGTGCCATTGTAACTTTGAACAGTCACTAAGCGAACTGTTGTAAGTCGAGGACTATCTGTACTTCATCACTTTTTTCCTTTTTTTCTTTTTCATCAAGTTTTTGACACCTTGCTAAGCGACTGGTGGTAGTCGGATGTTGCCATATCCTAAAAGTGGTACAATGGGTGAGAAGGTTGAAAAGCCCTGCCCTAGGGTATTGGTCTGCAACAGCTCAGTTGCATTCTCAGTTGATTCATTGATTGAACATAGTGCCCATGTTCTTGTATTGATAGGAAAGAATGGCAATTATATCCAATGTAAAGGAAAGAACTACGACTTACTATTTAGTGAACCTGTTCCTGGACTGTCCAATTTCAGATTGGGAGGGAACAGCTCTTTGTATTAAATATAGAGAAAATATACTTGCATCAAAGCATAATCAATTGGGTTTTATATGTGTGTGTTCCCTTGAGGAACTTAAGCCATTTGAGTCATAATCTTAGTTTTTAACCCTATTATGTGTGGGACAAAGTTAACTTACTTTATCTAAAAAAACAGTGGGCCTTCAACAAGTATGAACTGCCATTGCCAGGAACTCTCATTCTTATGCCTGCTTTCTGGATTGCCACTAGTTGGAACAGCAGCATCTGGAGAAATAGAAGTTCCTAACTCCTGAATTATAGCTGTTTTAATCCTATACATTGGACTAATCTCAAAGTCCATAAAATAATCAGATATCTAACAAAAAAGAAGCAAGAGGAGAAGACAATAGTATAAAGAGGTAGAATGGCTTACTTTGCCCTGAAGATACTAGACCTTACAGATGTCAACGCTGCTAACATCGAATGTTATTGCTTGACAAGAGATGAAGAAGTAGCCATTTCATATGTTAAACTTGTGTATTGCTTTAAGAGATTGGATTAAGGTTGGGAGGGGGGAAGAGGAGGATTGTTCCTCAAGGCCACCTGAAATTAAAGAAGATAAGAGCTTGGCAGGTTTTCTAACGGAAGGGAAACTGATTCTTTAAATTAATTGGAGACTATGATTAATGACAAAATTAGAAAGGTGGAGAATTGTGTTTTAATATATTGTGCAAGGGGGTAGGGATTTCAGATTCCAGCTTCCTTCGAGCAAGCATTTGCCAGTATATTAGGCTAATAAAGGACTTTTAAGGTAAACAATGCCTCAGTCACTTGAAAAGCCCATACGTCGGAAACTTGACAACAGTCTTATATGAAAAGACCCTTACAAAAAAAGCCAAATTCATTATAATTAAAGAATTAGTGTGCTAAAATCTCAAGGAAACCCTAAAATTCCATGCGAGTCTATTGCTCAGGCAATAGCTTGGGTCCAGAAAAAATTGTGAATCTTTGTTTTAAAAACTTGGAAGCAAATGGAAATGTTAATATTAGTCCAAACCATAAATTTTAGATGATTAAAATCTTTTCATTTTAATATTAAAAGCTTATACTTGAAATGGGACAGACAGGTAGCATTTATGTTTCTGGTCAGTGGTCACATCTGGAATATTGACAGCATGTTATGGACACACACAAAATGTGGCTGCACTGAAGGTACTATAGCCAATGGTCAAATGCCCAGTTATGAGAAGGAAAACTTTGAGTGTCTCCATGCAACTTTTCTAAGCCTCTAGGAGCAGAGGTGGGATTCAGCCGATTCACACCACTTTGGCAGAACCGGTAGCTATTTTTTTGTTGCCCAGGCCCAGAATGGATTTCCGGAAGTGGCATCCACATAGAGAATCAGTTGTTCACATATTTGAATCCCACCATTGTCTAGGAGTGTAGCAAAATTGTATGCCACCACTATGGCAAAAGTTTCACATATCAGAAAATCACACAGAAAATAACTTCTCATTATGGAAATACTCCAGGTAGAATATGCATCACCAAGGGTTTTGGCTTGAGATTCTGTACTTCCTGTTTTCTTATTCAATTTTTAGCCTCATTCCTAACCATTCCCTCTGCTTTGTGTCCTTCCTCTTTCTCCCTTTACTACCTGAGAATCAGTACTTCACTGCCCTTTTCTACTACTCCCAGTGCTTGCATGTGCTGCTGAAAGTAAAACTGATCTGCAGCATTCATCCCTAAGAATGCGCAAACAAAACAACTATTTTCTTGATCAATGCACCAAACAGCTCATGGATTGACAAATAATAAAATAAATAGATGGCCTAATGCACTTCCATTCTTGAAGCCAATTCCCTAACCTTCTTTTAGATTTGTTTCACTAAAGTGGCATAAAAGCATTTGCAATAAACAAATAATAATTGTAATGGGTGGTCCTTTGAGTTTGAAGAAGACATGAATAAATAAAACATGAATAGGTGGTCTTTGGGGCTTGAAAAAGACAATAAATAAGTAATATGCTAATAATTAGGAACTATAACAACAGCGCTTGGGCCAGAGTGGCCCATAAGAGAGAGTAGCTTTCCCTTCAGTGATGGGTCAGCCAGAACAGGGCTGGGAAAATAGTATGGTTACAGAATTATTCATTTTGGCTATTGTTGTGTTGATGGCTCATGTATTTTTCTTCATTTCTAATTGAGTTCATACCTCTTCTGGAATAAAAGTTACTATGTTGATAATAGTGACTCTAGTGTTCTACTTCTATAATAAAACAAAACGATCATTTCTAATTAGTATACGCCCTGAAAAATACCCCTTTTAAAGAAATTTTAAGGAAAGCAATTCTTTTTATGGAGGCAATGCTAAAGATGACTTCATTCTTTGCCAGAGCAACATGCTTGGATTAAAATGAAAATTGCCTTGGTTTGGTTTAAGGAATCAGTGAATCAAGTATTTTTAATGGAGATTGGCTTTCAAAAAGTTGAAAATTATAAACAAAAAAAAATGGGACTACTGAAGCCAATCTCCAGTTTCCTTTCTTTGATTTTCTTTTTTTAAAAAGTTGTTCATAATATTGTAAATGCACATGGATATGCAAAGCATTGTGAAATGAGCACACAGGAATCAAGGAATGTGTCAATTATACAACGAACCTAGGGTCAGCCATCTTTGTCATTCTATGTTGCCACAGGGAGGGAGGGGGGAACAAGATATTTCTGCTAATCTAAACATGAGAAGATCCTGTGGGAACCAAGGTCGTTGTTGTGATTCCTCAACAGCCAGTGGATCTGGCAGCTGAGTCTGACAAATCAGATGAGGAGAGGCCAGGAGTGACATTAGAGGAAGGCTCTGAGGAGCTCCAAAACTTACAGTCTGACAAGAACCCTGGCCCCTCTACTCGTGCTCAGGCTGAGACACAGCTGTGTGAGGAGTCTGAGTTGGACAGTGATGAAGCACAGCTGGGAAATCTCCAGGATACAGGAAAACACCAGCAAGAAAAGAGAGTAGGACAGAGGATGCAATGGGGTGGCTTCAAAGGCAAAGGAGAAGGCATTAGGAAGCCCTGCCTTGGCTGAATTATAAAAGGGAAGGTGTGGGAGGTGCTCGTTGCCGAAGGCCACTGTTCGTGTTGAGGATTGAGTTTCTGTGAACTGTGTTTGTTTGCCTTGGACATTGATTCAGGTCTGTGAATAATTGTTCTGTACCAGCCTGCTACCGGCCCTGCAGAAAAGGCAACCCCTTTATAAACGGCAAGAGGCTGGAATGACGTCTGCCAAATTTATTACTACAAAAAACAAACAAGACACGAACCAAGATACAGGAGCTTTGAAACACTATCTGAGCGGTTGCTTTCAGCAAACCAGCCCACCCCAAACATTCCCTTTATAAAGAGTTCAGGGCGTGGCCTCTCTCTGCCTCCTTCCGAGAAGCCCCACAGCCTTCCTCTGTTTACTCCTACTTGACTGCCTCCTGCGTCGGGCGTCCTTGAACAGGGCCAGCTGTGGGTCATCTTCATCCACACTGTCAGGCTCACACAGCTGGGTCTCCATGGTGACCAAGTGGGAGGGGCCTGCCTGAGGGCTATCATCAGCAAGATTTTCAACCCCCTCAGCAAGGTCTTCAACACCCCCCTCCTCCTCTGATTCGTCCGACACAACTGCCGAAACCACAGGCTGACCCTGAATCACAACACTATCCCGCACCGCAGGGCCCTTCCCCCGGGTCTGCTGATCCAGATGCGGTCGGGATGGAAATTGTTCATGAAAAGCGGTCACCAACGCAGGGGCATGAACGGCGGTCACGTCTTCCCAAGTGAAGTCCTCTGGTCCGTAACCTTTCCATTCAATCAGGTACTGGAAATGACCTTTCAGCCAACGGGAATCCCTGATGCTGGCGACCTTGTACTCGGGGGTGCTGCCTCCATCACGAGGTCCTGATGGGGGAGGTTCCGCTTGGTGGAGTGGACAGGCCGGTTGCTCGGGGACCAACAGAGACCGATGAAAGACTGGGTGCACGTGCAGGGAACGTGGCAGAGTTAAGCGATAGGCGACCGGATTGATGACAGCCTCGACTGGGAACGGTCCTAAATATCGGTGATCTAACTTTCTCACCGGCCGTGTTGACGGTAGGTTCCTGGTGGACAACCAGACCCAATCTCCCACCGATAGTGGAGGCGTATCCCGTCTTGACCGATCAGCAAACCTTTTGTAATCGGCCTTGGCCTTCTCTAACTGACGTCGCACCAATCGATGGATCGCCTGTAACTCTGCCATGAAGTCGTTCGCTGCCGGCTCCGGTGAGTCCACGGGAGAAAGGGGGAAAAACTGGTGGTGATATCCCACATTGGCCAAGAACGGTGTCATCTGTGTGGAGGTGTGCTGCAAATTGTTAAATGCAAACTCAGCTATGGCCAGATAGTCCACCCAATTATTTTGCTGCAGATTGACGTAGCAGCGCAGATATTGTTCCAGGATACCAATGACCTTCTTGGTTCCCCCGTCAGTTTGAAGATGATGTGCGGACGAGAGGCAAATCTTGATATCCAACTCATGCATCAACTCCTGCCAGAAGCGGGCTGTAAACTGGGCCCCCCTATCAGAGACGACTATCAGGGAGGCCGTGCAGCCAAAACACCTGCTGAATGAACATACGACTAGTGGCGCGGGCTGACGGTAAGTCGTGACAGGGGATGAAGTGCGCCATCTTGGTCAGCATGTCCACCACCACATACACTGTCGTAAAACCAGAGGATGGGGGTAAATCTGTCAGAAAGTCCATGTACACAGCCCCCCAGGGTCTTTTGGGTGTTGGCAAAGGCTGCAGTAATCCAGGCGGGGCCCCTGTCGCTGACTTGGCCTGCCTGCATGGGATGCAGGAGGTAACATAGGACTGGCCATCGTGTCGGACCCGGGGCCACCAGAAGGTACAGGAGACCAGGTTCAGGGTCTTAAACAGGCCAAAATGCCCCGCCGCCGGGTTATCGTGACACTGGCTGAGGATGAGTCCCCTGAGTGGCCCTCCCGGAACGTAGAGCCGGTCACGATAATACAAGAGTCCATCCGTGACCGTCCAAGGAGAATCTGGCCCCACCTCCTCCTTCCGCTGAGCCACCCACACCTCCTGCTGCTGTGCCTCCCGGATCCGAGCCCATATATCAACCGGGCAACAATTCTTTTTTATGGAAGCAGTTCCTGAGGGAGGCTTTTGGTAATTTCAAAGCTCGAGAATCCCTAGCCCTGGTGGCACATCCCATTGACCAGCCAACTCCAGCCACAGCAAGTGAGGGAGCAACTACTTCTGCTACCACCATGACAGCAGCAGTGAACACCTCAGCAACCACAACTGTCCCAGCACCTGGTCCTGCAGCCCAGCCTTCACTGTCTGCAGGAGGAGCGCCGCAAGACACCAGTCCTGAGAGTAAAATTCAATAGACCCCAAGCAATTGTGGTTCTTTCTGGCAAACGTTTGGACATGCATTCAAGAGTATGTCCCAGAAATAAGCCACCGAAAGGGCTAAGGTGTGGTGTGTGACCATGGTGTTAGAGGGCACTGCAGCTAAATGGATGGTCACCCTCTACAAAGATGATGCCCCTAAGCTGAGAAATGTTGAATGCTTCATGGCTGCACTTCAGAAGTGCTTTGAAGACCCTCTAACCTATCACAAAGCCAGAGATCACATAAAAACCATCACCCTTTGCCGATGCCTGAGCGACCCTGGGGAGCAGTGTCCATGGACTTCTTGACAGACTTGTCCCCATCTTCTGGCTGCATGATGGTTTTTGTGGTGGTGGACATACTGAACAAGATGGCACATTTCATTCTTTGCCATGGCGTGGCGTGCCGTCAGCATGCACCACCACTCGTGTGTTCATCTAGCAATTTACAGCCCGTTTCTGGAAAGAGTTGATGAAGGCCCTAGATGTACAAATCTTCCTGTCATCTGTGCATCATCCACAAACAGATGTCAGGACCGAGAAATTAATCATAATCTTAGAACAATATTTGCACTGTTCCATAAATCAGGAAAAGGACAATTGGGCAGACTATCTTGCAGTAGTGGAGTTTTCTTTTAACAACTCACAGCACACCTCAACACATATGACAGCATTCTTGGCCAATGTGGGGTATCATCCCTGGCTTTTTCCCCTCTTGCAGCTCGACAAGCCAGTTCCCACAGCTAATGAATATCTGACTGAGTTACAGGCTATTCATCAATTGGTGCAGCGGCAATTAGATCAGGCCAAGGCAGATTACAAGAAAGTCACCAATTGGTCATGGTGAGATATGCCTGCATTAGCCATGAGAGATCGGGTATGGCTGTCAACCTGGCACCTTCCTTCAGACTGTCTTGCCAAGAAGCTGGACCACCAGTACCTAGGCTCTTTCCCTATTGAAGCCATCATTAATCCAGTTGCTTATCAGTTAACATTGCCACGTTCGTTATGGGTACATCCATTCTTGCACCACTCCCTCTTGGTCCCAGAACAATCAGCATGTCTGCTCCATCGATCAGAATGTCCCCCTCCGGAACAGTGGGATGGAGACAGCGCTCCCAATATGAGGTCACCAGTATTTGAGACTCCTGTTCGTTGAAAAGCCAATTCCAATATTTCATTGAGTGGAAGGGCTATGAACTGGAGGAGTTCACCTGGGAGGACACGACCACTGTGCATGCTCCTGCCTTGGTGACAGCATTCCACAAATAATTCCCTTCATGGCTGCATCCAGCCTGTCAGACTCGGGGGAAGGGTCCTGTGGTAAGGGATAGTGTTGTGAGTCCTTACCTGCCGGCAGATCCGGCAGCCAGGTCAGATGGATCGGATGAGGGGGAAGGGTTGCCTGGGTTCACGTCAGAGTCTATGGAAGGCTCTGAGGACCACGAAGACTCAAAGGTAGATGTGACACCAGACCCATCTACTCACACTCAGGCAGAGAGAAAGCTGGGTTGGGGGCCTGAACTGAGCGAAGAGGAGGAACAGCTAGGGCCTGTTCCAGATGCACAGATGTGCAGAGAGGAAAGGCATGCAAGACAACAGAGGGAGGTGGGGTGGCTCTCCAGGAAAAGTAAAAGATTCTAAGAAGCCACGCCCTGGCTGGGAGGGGCTGGTTGCCAAAGGTAATGCTACAGCTTCATGCTTCTGTTGTTGGATTTCTTGCCTCAGGCTTCTTGGACATTTAACCAGGTTTATCAGATTTCTGTGTGTTTGAATGACTTAAACCTTGAGCATTCCAGCTGAAAACTCAGAGACTGATCTTGTTCATTTTCAACAGCTAAATGACTGGTTGGAGTTTTGTTTAATAAAAGCTGTGTCAGAATAAAAGGGGTTTATCTTACAAAGTCCTGCCTTGGTCAATGCAAAGGCGTTTTTCATCACGAGTAAGTGGTTGAGCAGTATTCACATAGACTGGGCAGAAGAGCTAGCGACAGGAGAAATGAGACCCCTTGGACTTACATGGAGGACCTATTGCATTGTAAAGACCACATCTACATTCCTGGGGGACCCCTCCGTGGCATCGTCCTGAAACAATGACATGGCATCCCAGTGGTGGATCACTTTGGGGTGTTTAAGACTTTGCACCTGGTCTCTTGGATGTTTTGGTGGCCGTGACTCCGGAATGATGTGTCATGGTATGTGGCATGCGTGCAGTCTTGGTAGGCCAAATATGCCACCGGTGTGCCGCCTGGTCTATTGCAGTCATTGCCCACACCAGAGAGACCATGGGGGATGGTCCCATTGGATTTCATTACGGATTTCCTGCCATTTTTTTTTATTGAAAAGTTTTGTTATACATTTTATCTTTAACAATCCCCCCTAACCCTCCCCTATCCCTCCCTCCCTACCCCTCCCCCCTCCCCCCCGACTTCCCAGAGCTAAGTACAAGGTATAAAGAACAAAAAAAAACCAATCGTAAACATTCATATGCTAACAACCATAAACTCTGAAATCCATCTCTCTCTAGCTCATATAGGGTAATTACAAACACTATTAATATAAGATATATAAAAAAAGGAAAAGAGAAAAAAAGAGGAGAAAAAAAAGGAAGACTTATTCAAATGCTACATGAAACTTCTTAGTCCCATATTTGTTCTGGATATACTCAATCCATTTTCTCCACTCCATAACATAACGTTCTTGCGAGTGATCTTTCAAATAAGCCGAGATCTTTGCCATCTCTGCCAGGTCAGAAACCTTTAAAGTCCATTCTTCTACAGTCGGCAGTTCCTCCTTCTTCCAATATTGGCCTATTAAGAGTCTTGCTGCCGTAATTAAATTCAACATCAGCTTAGTGTCCACAACCGTAGCATCTGTAATTATACCCAACAAAAAAAGTTGCGGACAAAACTTTATCCTTTGCTTGAAAATCTTCTGCATGTTCCACCAAATTTTTATCCAAAAGACCTTAACCTTTTTACAAGTCCACCATAGATGAAAATATGTTGCATCTTCTTCACCACACCTCCAGCATTTAGGCTGATAGTTCGGATACATACTTGCCAGCTTTTTAGGATCTAAATGCCATCTGTAAAACATTTTATAAAAATTTTCTCTTAAATTTTGAGCTTGTGTAAATTTTACGTTCCTCACCCAAATCCTTTCCCATGTGTCCATTGTAATAACTTCTTGGATATTTTGGGCCCATTTAATCATACAATCCTTAACGAGTTCTGTTTCTGAGTCAATTTCTATCAAGGCAAGATATATCCGTTTAATATGTGCTGGACCCTGATTTCTGATTTGCTTTATCAGATTTTCATCAGTCATTGTAAAACCATTTTTCTGATCTTCTTTCCACCTGGCCCGTAGCTGAATATATTGAAACCAAGTCTGAACAATCTTCTCATCTCGCAAGAGACTATATGGTTTCAAACACCAGACATTTCTTTCCAAGCTTAGAATCTCCTTGTACGTAGTCACATCATGTTTGAAACCAGCATGTATATTTTCTATTGCGTGTTTTGGGATTGCCCACAATGGTATCTTACAATCTAATTTATGTCTGTACTTCTTCCAAACCCTCAACAATGCCTGTCTTAAAATATGCACTCTAAAAACATTATCTACCTTCTTATCATACAACAAATAAGCATGCCAGCCAAACAACAAGTCATGGCCCTCAAGATTTAATAATCTCTCTTGTGTCAAATTGATCCAATCACTTATTCCTGCTAAAGCAGCAGTTTCATAATATAATTTAAAATTAGGCATTTTAAGACCACCTCTTTCACGAGTATCCTGTATTATCTTTAGTTTAACTCGTGGCCTTTTCCCTGCCCATACAAATTTATTGATACCTCGCTGCCATTCCTCCAAATTAGAATCTTTCTTAAGAACCGGTATCATTTGAAATAAAAATAAGAATTTAGGCAGGACATTCATTTTCACTGCTGCGATTCGCCCCAACAAAGACAATTGCAATTTTTCCCAACTCTCCATTTCTTTTTGAATTTTCCCCCATAATTTTTCATAGTTTTTTTTATATAACTTTGTATTAGAGGGCGACAGAAGCACCCCCAAATATTTAACCCTTTTAACAATCTCAAATCCAGTTAATCCTTCTAAGAGAGCCTTTTGCGAAGCTGTCATATTTTTTGCCAGAATTTTAGTTTTTTGTGTATTAACTTTAAATCCAGAAACCTTCCCATATTGTATTATTATCTCCATCAGGTCCACAACAGAGTTCTCCGGCTGGGTCACTGTAACAACCAGATCGTCTGCGAACGCTCTCAATCTATAATCCTGATCTCTAATTTGTATACCCTTAATTTTTTCCGAATTCCGTATTTTAACCAATAATATCTCCAATGTTAGTACAAATAACAAGGGCGATAACGGACACCCTTGCCTTGTGCCCTTCTCAATATTACATGCTTCTGTCAGGCTATTATTAACTATTATTCGGGCCATTTGTTTTTGATATAATGCCCTAATTGGTTGCAAAAAATTATCCCCAAAATTCATTTTATCCAAGACTTTCATCAAAAATTGCCAATTCAATTGATCAAAAGCTTTTTCAGCATCTAAAAAAATTAGCGCCGCAGGGATCTGGTTATTCCTTTCCAAAAACTCTAACACATCAACTATATGCCTCACATTATTTTTCATTTGCCTACTACTAATAAACCCCGTTTGGTCCCCATGAATCATCTGTTGCAGAACCCTCATCAATCTATTAGCCAACACCTTAGCAAATATCTTGTAGTCTGTATTTAAAAGCGATATCGGTCTATAATTTTTAACTTGAGTAGCATCTTGGTCTTCCTTCGGAATCAAAGAAATAAAAGCAGTTCTCCAAGACGGAGGCACCTTTCCCCCCCTCTGAATTGTCTGGAATAGTTCCTTTAACGGTTTTATCATCTCTAATTGTAGATTTTTGTAATAAGCCGCAGTCAAACCATCCGTACCTGGCGCTTTGTCCACCTTCAATTCCTTAATTGCTATAAGAATTTCTTCTTCTGTTATCAATTGATTAATCCCCTCTTTTTGTTCTTGCGTAAGAACCGGGATGCTAGCATTCTCCAAATATATATCAATGTCTTTTTCATTAATCTTCTCCTTAGCATATAATTTAGAATAAAAATCCACAAAAGCATCCTTAAGGATTTCCTGCCATTGAAGGGTGCCAGCACAATAATGGTAGTCATCGACATGCTTACAAGGATGGCCCATTTTATCCCATATCACCACTATAGTATACCAATGTCAGGGACTAAGAAGAACGATGCCACCACAAAGTCTGAGCAGGTCCCTCCCTGGAAGCACTGGCATAGGTCCTAGTGTACTCTGGGTCGCAGCCAGTGTTAACGTGGTCCAAAGTGACAGCAGAAAAAGCTGAGCAGCCACCAGTGCGAGAAGAGAGGGCTGTGGCAGGATCCCTGTACACTGACTCAAAAATCCAATGGATGGGCACTGTGAGGAAACCAGCTGAGATGGAGTTCCCCTTCATCCCACTGGGGGTTGCAACAACCCAAAACTGCTGTCCCAAAGCTGTTTTTAAAAAGTCAACTGCTGTTTACCTGCATATTTAGTAATCAAAACATTCTGAAAGCTCCTCAGTAACTTGGAGATTACCATAGAATGTCTTTATCTTCTCTTCCACTTATAACAAAAGTATTGTGAAGCCAAACTTGCAGAGCTCAGATGCAACTCATTAACAAACCTAGACATTTTTAACTTTATTTAAAGTAAGATAATCTCAGGGGTGCTTAGGACTAGGAGTCAAAAACGGTGAAGAAAGCAGTTGAACATTGGTCATTGGAAAAAAATGACATTTTTCCCTTTAAAAATCTGTGGTAGGACTTCCGGTAGCGCTTCCGCGCCAAATGGTGGCGTTGTTTTTTTTTATTGAAAAGTTTTTCAATACATTTTATCTTTAACAACCCCTCCCCACCCACCCCCTTCCCAGCCCTACCCAACCCTCCCCCCCTCCCCTTCACCCCTCCCCATCCCCAACTTCCCAGAGCTAAATACAAGGTATAAAAGTAGAAACAATCATAAACAACCATATGCTAACAACAATGATCTATTAAGTCTATCGCACTTTAGCTCTTATAGAGTGACTACAAGCAATACAAATATCACATCAATACTTATTCAAATGCTAAATGAAACTTTTTAGTCCCATATTTATTCTGGATATAATCAATCCATTTTTTCCACTCCGTAATATAACGTTGTTGCGAATGGTCTTTCAAATACGCTGAGATCTTTGCCATTTCCGCCAGGTTAGAAACTTTTAAAGTCCATTCTTCTATAGTCGGCAGTTCCTCCTTCTTCCAATATTGACCTACTAAACGTCTTGCTGCCGTAATTAAGTTCAACATCAACTTAGTGTCCACAACAGTAGTATCAGTAATTATGCCCAGTAAAAACAATTGCGGACAAAACTTTATCCTTTTCTTAAATATCTTCTGCATGTTCCACCAGATTTTAATCCAAAATGCTTTAACCTTTTTACAGGTCCACCATATGTGAAAGTACGTTGCATCTTCGCCACCACACCTCCAACATTTAGGGTGATAGTTCGGATACATACTTGCAAGCTTTTTGGGATCTAAATGCCACCTATAAAACATTTTATAAAAGTTCTCTCTTAAATTTTGAGCTTGCGTAAATTTTACGTTTCTCACCCAGATCTTTTCCCAAGTATCCATTGTAATAACTTCTTGAATATTCTGAGCCCACTTTATCATGCAATCTTTAACAAGTTCTGTTTCTGAGTCAATTTCTATCAATACAAGATATATCCGTTTGATATGTGCTGGACCCTGATTTCTAATTTGCTTTACCAGATTTTCATCAGTCATTGAAAAACCAATTTTCTGATCTTCTTTCCACCTGGCCTGTAATTGCCCATACTGAAACCAGGTTTGAACAATCTTCTCTTCTCTTAAAAAGTTATACGACTTCAAACACCATACATTCCTCTCCAAACTTAAGATTTCCTTATATGTAATCACATCATGTTTGAACCCAACATTTATGTTCTCTATTGCGTGTTTCGGTATTGCCCATAAAGGTATCTTGTAATTTAACTTATGTCTATACTTTTTCCAAACTCTCAACAAAGCATGTCTTAAAATATGCACCTTAAACACATTATCTACCTTCTTATCATACAATAAATATGCATGCCAACCAAATAACAAGTCATGACCTTCAAGATTTAATAATCTCCCTTGTGTTAAATTAATCCAATCACTTATCGCTGACAACGCAGCAGCTTCATAGTATAGTTTAAAGTTGGGCATTTTAAGACCACCTCTTTCACACGTATCCTGCATAATCTTAAATTTAACTCTCGTGGCCTTTTCCCTGCCCATACAAATTTATTGATACCCTTTTGCCATTCCTCCAATTTTGAGTCCTTTTTAAGAATGGGTATCATTTGAAATAAGAACAGAAATTTCGGCAAAACATTCATTTTCACTGCTGCGATTCTTCCCAGTAATGACAATTGTAACTTTTTCCAGCTGTCCAATTCTTTTTGAACTTTACCCCATAGCTTTTCATAATTATTTTTATATAACTTTGCATTTGAGGATGACAAATAAACCCCCAAATATTTAACCCTTTTGTCAATTTCAAATCCAATTAACCCTTCTAAAACAGCCTTTTGTAATACTGTCATGTTTTTAGCCAATATTTTAGTTTTTTGTATGTTAACCTTGAATCCAGAAACTTTCCCATATTGCATTATTATCTCCATCAGGTCCACAACAGAATTTTCTGGCTGGGTCACCGTAACAACCAGATTGTCTTCAAACGCCCTCAATCTATAATCCTGATCTCTTATTTGAATTCCCTTAATTTTTTCCGAATTCCGTATTTTAATCAATAATATCTCCAATGTTAAAACAAATAATAGAGGTGATAACGGACACCCTTGCCTTGTGCCCTTTTCAATATTGCATACTTCAGTCAGACTGTTATTTACTATTATACGGGCTGTTTGCTTTTGATATAATGCCCTCATTGGTTGTAAAAATTTATCCCCAAAATTCATTTTATCTAAAACTTTCATCAAAAATTGCCAATTCAATTGATCAAAAGCTTTTTCAGCATCTAAGAAAATTAGCGCCACAGGGATCTGATTGTTCCTTTCCAAAAATTCCAACAAGTCAACTATATGCCTCACGTTATTTTTCATTTGTCTACCACTAATAAACCCAGTTTGGTCACCATGAATTATCTGTTGCAGTACCCTCATTAATCTGTTAGCTAAAACCTTAGCAAATATCTTGTAGTCCGTATTCAAAAGTGATATTGGTCTATAATTTCTTGCTTGAGTAACATCCTGATCTTCCTTCGGAATCAAAGAAATAAAAGCAGTTTTCCAAGACGGAGGCACCCCTCCTCCCCTTTGAATTATCTGAAACAATTCCCTTAAAGGCTTTATCATCTCCGACTGTAAATTTTTATAATACACCGCAGTCAGTCCATCCGTGCCTGGCGCTTTGCCCACTTTCAATTGTTTAATTGCCAAAAGAATTTCTTCCTCAGTTATCAATTGATTCATCTCTTCCTTTTGCTCTTGTGTAAGAACCGGAATATTAGCATTCCTCAAATATGCATCAATATCTGCTTCATTAATCTTATCTCTGGCATATAATTTAGAATAAAAATCAACAAAAGCTTCCTTAATAAGGTTCTGTTGATACACAACCTTACCCTTATGTATCCTAACTTACAGTCTAAATGTTGGAGATGTGGTAGTTTAGAAGCCACCTATTTTCATATGTGGTGGACTTGTAGAAATATAAAAGCTTTTTGGATTAAAATTTGGTGGAACATTCAAAAGATTTTTAAGAGAAAGATAAAGTTTTCTCCGCAATTGTTTTTATTGGGTATTGTTGTAGATTGTGATGTTAAAGAAACCAATTTGATGTTGAATATGATAACAGCAGCACGGTTACTGGTGGGACAATATTGGAAGAAGGACAGTTTGCCTACTATAGAAGAAAGGGTGTTTAAAGTCTCGAATCTTGCAGAAATGTCTAAGATTTCTGCTTACTTGAAAGATCATTCACAGGAAAGATATATTTCAGTTTGGAGGAGATGGATAGATTATATTCAGAATAAATATGGGACTAAAAAGTTCCATTTAGCTTATGAGTAGATTTTAGAGGGATATTGTTATTGATCTTAGTGTTGGTACTTTGTATGTATTTATGTTAAAGGGGAGTTAAAGCACATTATGAATTTGGTTAATTGTATATTATGCATAATTTTTATTTAGAATATGATTATTATAACTATAATCCTGTATTTAGCTCTGGGAAGTGGGGGGGAAGTGGGCGGGTTTGGGGTGGGGGGGATTTGGGGAAATATTGTAAAATCTTGTTTTTGTAAAACTCTTTAATAAAAAAAAATCTGTGGTAAAACATTCTACATTCTCATTTTCATTTTTTTAATTCATTCATGGAAAAAGAAACTGATGCTATTGTGATCTGCAAAACATGTTCCATGTATAAGCTTATGCCCACAGAAGACCCAAACTACATATATATGTACCAAATGTAAACTAATTGGGTTACTAGAAGAAAAACTAAAAGGTCCAGAGGAAACTCTAACCATTCTGGAATCCAACCTACAAAATGAGAAACCCCAAACCTTGCAAAGTAACATAATAATGATCAAACATTCTAAAAGAATTAACCCCTTAGAACAGGGGTGTCAAACTGCCGGCCCATGGGCTGGATGTGTCATGACGAAACTGCGCTCACCCCATTGCCAGCAATGGGGAAAAAGTTCTGATACATCATGTGACATCATGTGACATTGTGAGTTTGATATGTCTGCCTTAGAAGAAGAAGAGAAATGGAAACATGTCACTCATAGAAAAAAACACAAACCTAGTACAAAACCCTTGTCCAACTCAACCCAGTCTGATGAAGCCCCACTGGTACTGAGCAATCAATTTCATAGACTCACCCTGGAAAAAAAAGATGCAGACACCTAGAAAAGAAGCATAATCAAATATCCCTAAAAAGTAGCATCATCAAGTGCTTCTCTGATAGATAGAAAAATATCCTAAACCTCCCTAGAAAAAAAAGGTGAGTGATAGGAGTTTCAATTCTCAAGGGAACAGAACCAGCAATCTATAGACCAGAGAGTCAAAGATGTGGCTGAGAACCTAACCAAAATAATAAAATCCACAGATTACTACCTTTTTCTTCAACTATACATACGAACAAATGACATAAAAATGGACCTGAAAACATATTGAGTGATTACGAGCAGGTAGGCAAGAAAGTTAAGGAGTTAGATGCACAAGTAGTTTTTTTCATCTGTACTGCCAACGAAAGGTCAACATCTAGTAAGAGAACAAAGAATTCTAGAAGTGAACCACTGGCTAAAGTCGCCAAAAGCACTTTGGATTCCTGGACCTTTGTCTGCACTACCTCCATGATGGACTTTTAGCAAGGGTTTTATTTATTTATTTATTTTATTAAATTTATATAGCACCCTTTCCCGTAGGACTCAGGGCAGTTTACAAGGTGCTTAAAATATCAATACAAAAATTAAAAAACAATTAAAAAGATTAAATTCAGTCCTTGAAAAAGTATAAAAAACCCAATTAAAACTCTCAGCCTGGGCTGGAAAGCTCGAAGAGCAAGGTCTTCAGGTCCCGGCGAAATGAACGAAGTTCAGGGGCAGTCCTAAGCTCCATGGGCAGCTGGTTCCAAAGGGCAGGCGCACCCACAGAGAAGGCCCTCGCCCTGTTTGTTATCCGCCGGCAGTGTTTTACCGGCGGCACCCTGAGAAGCGCACAGGACGAAGGGAACTTGATGCCGGCAGCAGGTGTTCCCTCAAATATCCCAGACCCAAGCCATTTAGGGCTTTATAGGTCATCACCAGCACCTTGAATCTCACCCGGAGGGCAACCAGAAGCCAATGCAGCTTGCGGAGTAGAGGTGTTACATAGGAGTATCGGGAAACCCCCATCACAATTCACGTGGCTGCATTCTGCACCAGCTGAAGCCTCCAAGTGGTCCTCAAGGGCAGCCCCATGTAGAGAGCATTGCAGTAGTCTAACTGGGAGGTCACGAGTGCATGAGTGACTGTGTATAGGGCATCTCGGTCCAGGTAGGGTCGCAACTGGCGCACCAGGCGAACCTGGGCAAAAGCCCCCCTGGTCACGGCTCCTATGTGATCTTCAAAACTGAGCCGTGAATCCAGGAGGACACCCAAGTTGCAAGCCCTATCAACGGGGGGTAACACCTCACCCCCCATTGTTAAAGATGGAATAGACTGGTTAACCCGAGATGCCAGTATGCACAGCCACTCAGTCTGTGGGAAGCTGGGAAGCCCACAAAAACTAGGAACAATGTTTTCAGAAAATGACTGGCTCAAGTTATCAGAAGGGCTTTAAACTAAAATTGAGGGGGGAGGGAGACCAATCTTTAAGATCGTCATGACGGAATTCCAAGCAAAAACCCCTAGAAAACAAATCAAAGAGTCAGACATAAAGATCTCAAATGCCTATATACAAATGCTCAAAGTTTGGGGAATAAACAGGGTGAATTTGAATTATTAATACATGAAGGTAGATATGAATTACTAAAACTTGGTGGGATGAAAGCCGTGACTGGAATGTACTGATAGAAAGATACATACTGTTCAAAAAAATGGACCCCATAAAAGAGGAGATGGATTTGTAGTATATGTAAATGACCACTATATTGCTACAGAAATGCACGAGACCAAAGACGAAAACCTCCTAGAATGCATATGGATCAATATAAAAAAACGAATGACATTGCCATAGATATTTACTACAGGCCACCCAACCAAGCAGAAAAACTAAATGTACATTTTGCTAACCAATTAACAAATATATGTAGGAAACACGCTACAATAGTAATGGGGTACTTCAATTACCCTAACACCAACTGGAAGACTAATTCTGCACCAAGTGAGAAATCAAATAGGTTCCTGATCAACCTGACAAATTAATTATCCAAAAGGTAGAGGAGGGAACTAGAGGGGCAGCAGTAGTTATAGTGTATACCTTTTTTTAATGAAAATTATCAGCACTTTTGATCAGTGACATCATCAAAGTAAACAAACCCACATCGTGTTGATTACATCAGCAGATCATGGCCCTATGCAGAAGTAACTGGCCTATTTTCAGATAAGGCGAGCAGAAGTGACGTGTTGGCCTAAGCCCATCAAGATAAGCAAGAGTAACCCTAGCAACCCTATTTTCAGATAAGACATCTTGAACCTATCCCCCATCAATAAGTCAAGGCAGTCAAGCCTCTGGGTACATGATTAGCTTAACCCTAGACTAATTCTATGGACATTCAAAACAAACAGAATAAGCTAAATAAAGTAAATAATTAACAGAGGCCTTTGCTTTTGGGAAACAAGCCCTACTTTGGGGAGCTGTGAAATAATAATAAAAAATGCTTTTTATTTCTAATCATTCTAGCCTAATGATGCTTTTAATTTTTGTGGAGTTTTAAAAATCAGCGCCTCGGACTTCCGGTGGCAACGCCGCGCCGATGGCGGCTTTTTTCGGCTGCCCATCCTGAGGTTTCATCAGAACCGCGGAGACAGTGAAAATCAGCTGTCCCGCAGCTTGTAACCCTCCCCTTGGGAGAAGAAGGGGAGGTGAGCTTTCCTCGGGTACAGGTAGAGCTCCCCTAGACCCCCAGAAATATCTGGGGGTCGGAGGGTGAGAGCTCCCTCGGACCCGAGGCTTTATCCGAATCCAGGACGCCTTTGCTCCGAGCTGATGGGGCGAAGCTAGACGCCGCATCCACCTCTGCTGATTATAGTGATCTGTGATTGATTTGAAAGCAGACAGAGCTGATCAGGAGGAGTTAAATTTGCAAGTATTTGGAACTTTAACTTGGGGAGTATTAATTTTCTCCAAACCCTAATTTGATTTTGAAAGGGAAAAGATGGTGCCGGAATGTTTTTCTTTTGTTTATTGAAAGAATAAAGCGTGAAGAAGGAGATATATTTTGTAACAAAGTTTGAATAAGGTATCAAATTTGGCAGAAATGGCTAAGATTTCTGCTTATTTGAAGGATCATTCACAAGAAAGATACATTTCGGTCTGGAGAAGATGGATAGATTATATTCAGAACAAATATGGGACTAAAAAGTTTCATCTAGCTTATGAATGAATTATAGAATGATATTATTAATATTAGTATGTTTCTATGGTATTTTTATTAGTTTTTATTATATTTTATTATAATTTTTATTATTAGTATTGTTTAATAATATGTATATTATCTTCTTTTTATGTTCTTATTATTATTATGTTTACTTTTATTTTTTTGTGTTCATGTTAAAGGGGAGTTAAAGTGCGTTAGGAACTTGGTTACATATATAGTTGGTTAATGTTATTTAGATTTTGATTGTTATTTTTGTAACCCTATATTCAGTTCTGGGAAGTGGGGGAGGGGGAGGGGGTGTTGTGATTCAGGGTCAGCCTGTGGGTTCGGCAATTGGGTCGGACGATTCAGAGGAGGAGCAGGAGGGGGGTGTTGGAGAGCCTGCAGAGGACAGTCCTGAGGCTTCGCAGAGCCCTCAGCCAGGCACCTCTCATCTGGTTACTACGCAGACCCAGCTGTGTGAGCCTGACAGCATGGATGAAGATGACCCACAGCTGGCCCTGTTCAAGGATGCCCATCGCAGGAGGCAGTCAATCAGGAGTAAACAGAGGAAGGCAATGGGGCACCTCGGAAGGAGGTAGAGAGAAGCCACGCCTTGAACTGTTTAAAAGGGGAATGTATGGGAGGGCTGGTTTGCTGAAGGCAACTGTTTGAATAGCTCCTGTTTCATGGTTTGTGTTTTTGTTTTGCTCTGTTTGCTCCGTTTTGTGTCAATAAATTTGGCAGGGTTAGTTCCAGCCTCTTGCCTTTTTGTAAAGGGGTTGTCCCTGCCTTTTCTGCAGGGCCGGTAGTAGGCTGGAACAGAACAGGGGGGTGGTTTGGGGGTGGGTTTGTATTGTAACTTTTATAAAACTTTTTATTAAAAAAAATCAGTGCCTCAAAAGCAGGGAAAAAGGAGGCCCTAAAAGGCAGCCAGGGCTTGCATTTAACCCCCTTTTTTCTAAAAGGTATTTATTTCCAGGAGGTTTTAAAATCATGCAGGGTAGGGAAAAAACATTTAAAACCTGCAGCCGGTTTTTACCTTTGTAAAAATCTAAAGACACATATTTTGTCAATTGAGCCCTCAAATCCACATGTACATGTAACCGTACGAAGCACGTCCTTAATAAAATTTATTCTGCACCCCTTACAGCAAAAAGACAAGGAATATTAACAGAAATTAAAATGCTCACAAGGGGCAACCAGCCAGGTGGGAAGTAGACTTGTTCGGTCATGTTAGGGCTGCAGATCTGGGCATGTGTGTTTGTGCCTGATAGTAAAAAAAAGGGGTTTAGGCCTTGTTCGGGATATGCCTGGGCATGTCATACCCCATGATTCTGGACAGGTGCAAAGCTCAAGGACGTGTCATAGCATGCGTGGGGGAGATTGTACAGGCAGGTCTGAACAGCTAGCGATTTAATTCCAGCAGTCTTTTGAAGATGGCAACCTCTGGTTCCAAAGCTGATTTTAAAACAACTGCAAAAGCAAGTGTCACACGGGCTGACAAAAGGCCCCATCCGGAAGAATGCGGCAAAATCTGTTGCAGGGGTTATGATAAAGATTTTTTTTTTATTCAGGCCCGTTTTGCCCAGCTGTAGCATGATGTGTTGTAACTTTAACGATGAGGTGCAGAGTACTTACCATACAGCCTGTGAAATGATGAATGATGCTACATTATCTCCCTACAATGGTAAGTAAAATATGTTTTTATTTATGTTAATGTAAATGCTGCTGGCGCCGATATCACACTAGCAGGATGTGCTTTATATTTTGCAGACTCCAAATTAATAACGCCTAGACAGCAAACACTTCAAAACACCCCGATTTTATATTCCTGTGGTAATCGCAGCGGTCACAAAGCTTCTGCAGATTTTTCTGATCTAGACTATAACTGGGGTTCTGAGCTATCCCAGAGACCTTGCTACCAACCCTGTGAGTTAAAGAGCTGCAATTTGTGTAAAGACTGGCTTGCTTGCGACTACGGACATGGATTGGGGGGTACAGGCGGGTCACCGTATTGTAAAATAGCGTGTTATGGGGGTTTATCTTCTGATTCTGATAGTGGAGATGAGGGGTATTTTTCTGATGGTGGAGCCATGCCACCCCTTTGAACTCTGTATAACCAATAAAAGACTGTGTTAATGTCAACGCTTAACCATTTGTCAGTTTTCTTTCAGTATAATGATGTATGAAAAGTTTCTAAGCCGTATTTATTATACACCAGGATGTGTAGGTAGTTATGGAGGTGTAAATAGCCTTTTTCAGGAAGCTAGAAAACATGATAAAAACCTCACCATGAAACAAGTCAAGACGTGGCTGTCAGGGCAAGATGCTTATACGCTTCATAAGCCTACAAGAATTAATTTTCCTAGAAATAGTAGTGTCTGGCTTAGATCATCAATGGCAGGCTGATCTCATAGATGTCTCCAGGTTTTCTAAGGAGAACTATGGAAAAAAGTACATCTTAACAGTTATTGATGTGTTATCTAAATATGCCTGGGCCTCCCCTTTATCTGATAAAACAGGGAGGAAAGTTACAGCTACCTTCCAGAATATCTTTGAAACAGGAAGTGCACCCCAAAAAATACAGACAGATGCAGGTAAAGAGTTCTTGAATATCCCGCTGAAGAAACTTTTAGCACGTTATGCCATTCATCATTTTGTCACCCATAGTGAAACTAAAGCAACCGTTATAGAGAGGTTTAATAGAACCCTAAAAAACAAACTCTGGAGATATTTCACAGCTAGAAATACACATTGGTATGTAGACATTTTGGCAGATACTCTTCAGGGGTATAATAGCACTTACCATCATAGCATCGGGACTGCTCCTAATACCTCAAATTTGTCTAATGAAAGGGATGTGTGGATGAGGCTTTATGGGGTAGCTTTAAAAAGTAAAAGGAATGTGTGGAAGATTTGGATGAAAAAGTGGATGATTTGACTCAAAAGAATGCCATATTAGAAGCAAAAGTACTGGAGAATGAAGATTTAAGAGACAAAATGGAAAGAGAATTAAGTCTTGCTCAATATTACCAGATGCAGTTTGCTGTTAGAATCAGAGGCTTAAAAGAGAATATTAAGGAAGATTTAAAGCAGCTGGTTTCTGAGGCTCTCGAAGTGGTATTGAATCAGCCAGCATCTGAAATAAGAGAAGGTATGGATAAAGTGTTCCGTGTGAATTCATGGATTGCTAGACAGAGAAAGTTGCCTAGAGATGTGGTGGTTTACTTTGCAAAAAGAGAAATTACAGATGAAGTTATACAAGCTGCCTATGATGCTAAAGTTGTGATTGCTGATCAAGAAGTCTTGGTTTTAAAAGAAATTCCTCCAAAGATTTTAAGGAGAAGGAAGGATTTTACATTTCTTGTGCAAGAGCTCAAGCAACGAGATATAAGGTTCAGATGGGAGATTCCAGTTGGGTTGATGGTGATGCATGAAGGTAAAAGGTACCGGCTGATTACTGTGAAGCAAGCACGTGATTTTTACAATAACGTTTTAAAAGCAACCCCATTAACACTTCTGGAAGCAGCAAAGGGATCTGGAGGAGGAGAACATCAAGAGGCTGAAGCAGAGGAAAACGGTGCTGGAGGAGATCAAGCTATAACTTCTTTGGATGATCCTAGAGAGCAAAGGGTAACGCGTGCTGCTTTAAAACGAGCAAAGAAAATAAAAGAACAAGACCAGCAAAAGTCTTTGGAACTTCCACAACGTACTTACAGCCAAGCAGTGGGAGGAGCACGGCCTAAAGAAGATAGTCCTATCAAAGCAGTGCTCCAAGAGCTTTGGGAGGATATGCATGGCAACTAAATTTTTAACTTGGAACGTCAATGGACTAAATTCACCACAGAAGAGGAAGAAAGTTTTTCAATATTTAAAACAATACAAGATAGATGTTATATGTTTGCAAGAAACGCATATTAGAGTTGTGGATCAAAAGTATTTATTGAACTCAAGGTTGGGTACGCAATTTGTTGCTTCTGCAATGAATAAGAAAAATGGAGTGGTTGTTTATGTTAAAAGTGCCTTAACAGCAGACTTAATTGAAGCAGATAAGCATGGAAGATACGTTATGATAGAGCTGCTGCTAGAAGGTAAAAAGATGCTTTTAGTTGGATTATATGCACCTAATCAACAACAAGCTGACTTTTTTAGTTTACTTCACACAAAGCTTACCCAGTTGGATTATAAATCTTTTATTTTTATGGGGGACTGGAATGGTGTTTTGGATGTACAGATGGACAAGGCTGGAGCTTTTAAGCGCATTCCAAGTCATGCTAGACTGCCTAAATCTTTTTTTGAAATGAAGGATGACTTGGAACTGCGAGATATTTGGCATGAGAGACATTTGCAGGAAAAGGATTACACTTTTTATTCTGACAGACATCAATCTTTTTCTAGGATTGATTTTATTTTGTTGACTAATGATTTTTTTTGAGGACTAAAAAGGTGAAGATTTGTGCAAGAACTATCTCTGATCATAGTCCAGTTTGGTTAGAGATTGATAAGGAGAAAAGAGACAGGCGCTCGTGGCGCATAAATGAGAATTTGTTTAGAAATCAAAGAAATGTGGAAGAATGCAAACAGCGGATGAAGGATTTTTTTGAAATTAATATGAACAAGGGTACCTCTATGGATATGGTTTGGGATGCTAGCAAGGCCTACATGAGAGGGGTGTTGATATATATGAATAATAAACATAGACGTGTTGTGGAAGCTAGGAGGAAAGAACTGGAGAATGAAATAAAGGAAAAAGAAAAGGCTTTGATTTTGAACTCAGAGGATGTGAAGACTAAGGAGGCTATTAAACTGTTAAGAGGACAATTTGATAAATTAATGGCTGACCAAGTGGCAACCAATCTGCAGTTTGCCAGGCATAATACCTTTTGCAACGCTAATAAACCAGGTAGATGGTTAGCTTATAGATTGAGGAAAAAACAAAGGGCTTCTAATATAGATAAAATTGAGCATAAAGGAACGGTTGTGTTTCAACAGAACCTTATCAAGGCTGCTTTTGTGGATTTTTATTCTAAATTATATGCTAAGGAGAAGATTAATGAAAAAGACATTGATATATATTTGGAGAATGCTAGCATCCCGGTTCTTACGCAAGCACAAAAAGAGGGGATTAATCAATTGATTACAGAAGAAGAAATTTTTACAGCAATTAAGGAATTGAAGGTGGATAAAGCACCAGGTACGGATGGTTTGACTGCGGCCTATTACAAAAATTTACAATTAGAGATGATAAAACCATTAAAGGAACTGTTCCAGACAATCCAGAGGGGGGGAAAGGTGCCACCGTCTTGGAGAACAGCTTTTATTTCCTTGATTCCGAAGGAAGACCAAGATGCTACTCAAGTTAAAAATTATAGACCGATATCGCTTTTAAATACAGATTACAAGATATTTGCTAAGGTTTTGGCTAATAGACTGATGAGGGTTCTGCAACAGGTGATTCATGGAGACCAAACGGGGTTTATTAGTGGTAGGTAAATGAAAAATAATGTGAGGCATATAGTTGATGTGTTAGAGTTTTTGGAAAGGAACAACCAGATCTCTGCGGCGCTAATTTTTTTAGATGCTGAAAAAGCTTTTGATCAATTGAATTGGCAATTTTTGTTGAAAGTTTTAGACAAAATGGATTTTGGGGAAAATTTTTTGCAACCGATTAGGGCATTATATCAAAAACAAAATGCCCGAATTATAGTTAATAATAGCCTGACAGAAGCATGTAATATTGAGAAGGCCACAAGGCAAGGGTGTCCGTTATCGCCCTTGTTATTTGTGTTAACATTAGAGATATTATTGGTTAAAATACGGAATTCGGAAAAAATTAAGGGGATACAAATTAGAGATCAGGATTATAGATTGAGAGCATTCGCAGATGATCTGGTTGTTACAGTGACCCAGCCAGAGAACTCTGTTGTGGACCTGATGGAGATAATAACACAATATGGGAAGGTTTCTGGATTTAAAGTTAATACACAGAAAACCAAAATTTTGGCCAAAAATATGACAGTTTCGCAAAAGGCTCTCTTAGAAGGATTAACTGGATTTGAGATTGTTAAAAGGGTTAAATATTTGGGGGTGTTTTTGTCGCCCTCTAATACAAAGTTATATAAAAATAATTATGAAAAACTATGGGGGAAAATTCAAAAAGAATTGGAGAGTTGGGAAAAATTGCAATTGTCTTTGTTGGGATGGATTGCAGCAGTGAAAATGAATGTCCTGCCTAAATTTTTATTTTTATTTCAAATGATACCGATTCTTAAGAAAGATTCTAATTTGGAGGAATGGCAGCGAGGTATCAATAATTTGTGTGGGCAGGGAAAAAGCCACAAGTTAAACTTAAGATTATGCAGGATACTTGTGAGAGAGGTGGTCTTAAAATGCCCAATTTTAAACTATATTATGAAGCTGCTGCATTAGTAGGAATAAGTGATTGGATTAAATTGACACAAGAGAGATTATTAAATCTTGAGGGCCACGATTTGTTGTTTGGCTGGCATGCATATTTGTTGTATGACAAGAAGGTAGACAATGTGTTTAGAGTGCATATTTTAAGACAGGCATTGTTGAGAGTTTGGAAGAAGTATAGACATAAGTTAGATTCCAAGATACCACTGTGGGCAATTCCAAAACACGCAATAGAAAATATACATGCTGGTTTCAAACATGATGTGACTACGTACAAGGAGATCCTAAGCTTGGAAAGAAATGTCTGGTGTTTGAAATCATATAGCCTCTTGCGAGAAGAGAAGGTTGTTCAAAACTGGTTTCAATATACTCAGTTACGGGCCAGGTGGAAAGAAGACCAGAAAAATGGTTTTACAATGACTGATGAAAATTTGATAAAGCAAATTAGAAATCAGGGACCAGCACATATTAAACGGATATATCTTGCGTTGATAGAGATTGATTCAGAAACAGAACTTGTTAAGGATTGTATGATAAAATGGGCCCAAAACATCCAGGAAGTTATCACAATGGACACGTGGGAAAAGATTTGGGTGAGGAACGTAAAATTTACACAAGCTCAAAATCTAAGAGAGAATTTTTACAAAATGTTTTATAGATGTCATTTAGATCCTAAAAAGCTTGCAAGTATGTATCCGAATTATCAGCCTAAATGTTGGAGGTGCGGTGATGAAGACGCAACATATTTTCACATATGGTGGACTTGTAAAAAGGTTAAGGCTTTTTGGATAAAAGTCTGGTGGAACATGCAGAAGATTTTTAAACAGAGGATAAAGTTTTGTCTGTAACTTTTTTTGTTGGGAATAATTACAGATGCTACAGTTGTGGACACCAAGTTGATGTTGAATTTAATTACGGCAGCAAGACTTTTGATAGGTCAGTATTGGAAGAAAGAGGAACTGCCGACCATAGAAGAGTGGACTTTAAAGGTTTCCGACCTGGCAGAGATGGCGAAGATTTCGGCCTATTTGAAAGATCACTCGCAAGAACGCTATATTATGGAATGGAGAAAATGGATTGAGTTTATCCAGAACAAGTATAGGGTTAAGAAGTTTTATGTAGCATTTGAATAAGTCTTCTTTCTTTTTTTTCTTTTTTTCTTTTAGTTTCTTTATATATATTTAATATTACTAAGGCTTGTTTTATCCTATATAAGCTAGAGAGTGATGGATTTTAGAGTTTATAGTTGTTAGTATATGATTGTTTATGATTGTTTTTTTATATATACCTTGTATTTAGCTCTGGGAAGTCGGGGGGGAGGGGGGTAGGGGGGAGAGGTAGGGGGGGAGGGAGGAGGGAGGGGGAGGGGGGATTTTTAAAGAAAAATTGTATGTTAAAACTTTTCAATAAAAAAAAAGTAAAAGAAAGAAAAAATGTCTTAAGGTGGGGGATCATGTCAGAGTATCCAGACTGAGGGGTAAATTTGAAAAGGGCTATCAGCAAACCTTTACAGACGAAATATTCATCATCAAACAACTAGAGACAAGGGAGGAAAGAGTTGTGTATAGATTAAATGATTACACGGGTGACCCTGTAAAGGGGGCTTTTTACTTTGAGGAGCTCCAAAAGGTTCCTGCTGACCAACAGCACATATACAAGATAGAGAAAATTATCCAAAAAAGAGGGTGGGGGAGACACAGAGAGTTTATAGTCAAATGGACTGGCTAACCGCAGAAGTTCAACAGTTGGGTTAAGGAGACTGAAGTACAACATCTTTGATATGGAGGAGTTTTACATCACCCTACCCAGTAATGCATCAGCAGCAATTTTCCCCCAAAACAAAATTTCAAATTTTACTATTCAATTAGCGAGATCGTTGGATCTTCCAGGATCATGGGAAGTAGGGCTAGCAGAGATACAGTATCCGCATAGTTGGCACACATTAACTTCACCTGGATATTTTGAAATTGCTAACGAGAGAAAGAGATGGCATTTTTCTTTGAGAAGCGGGTACTATAACAGCAGCCGACATCTGTTAGAAAATATGAACAAGCTTATATCAAACGTCAAGGACGGACCTAAGACAACCCTACATTATGATTCAGTGGGTTGAAAAATTAATCTTAAAGGAGATGAA
Organism: Vipera ursinii; assembly: GCF_947247035.1. Lineage (NCBI taxonomy): Eukaryota > Metazoa > Chordata > Lepidosauria > Squamata > Viperidae > Vipera > Vipera ursinii. Next base: position 31,221,706 of record NC_139515.1, read on the forward strand.
CCGCACACCATTCTAGTTAGCGGAGAATTTGGACATCTGTTAGGTATGTTCCCTGGATTCAGCACCTTATATGTTTACACAGACATTGTAGAGCTGTACAGTGGGCGACTTCTATGTGCCATTACTGCGCTGTGTGCCTGTGCAAGGGCAAGACAATGATTTTGTCACAATGACCTATGACCATCCATATTATGTACCAGTCAGCAAACATCACATTGATACCATTATCATAGAAATCAAAACCGATCAGGACAAAAACGTGCATTTTTATCACAGGACGGTGATTGCCAAGTTTCATTTTAGGCCTCGGAAAAGTGAAGGATGGTTGTGATCAAGGAGCACGGGAACCCTCAAGACTACGTGGCTTACTACAGGGCACAAGCTGGTGGCGGCCTTCCAGGCTTCCAAGGAGACCCCATTATGTACGGGACAGGTTTAGGGGGTCTGTTCCGTGGGCTTTTTCAAAAAGCAGTGCCTTTTTTGAGGCAAGGATTAGAAATCATTAAGCTGCATGTGAAATCTGCTGCCAAAAACATTGCCAGAGATGTTGCGGGGCATCTTGTATCCCGTGTTGTTGAGAGGGGGCAGGATGGATCAGGGATAATCATAGCCAGGAAGAATTATGCATTGGGCCCGCCTATTCCATTTAAAAAGAGAAGACTTGTGAAAAAGCCCTACCATACCAAGAGGAGACGTGCGCAGAAGAGGAAGCCCTGTGACAAGGAAGACATATTCTAATACAATATGGCATTTATTCATTCTGCTTCAGAGGAATGTGTTAAATCAGAACTGGATCTTTTTCAACTGGCACCTACACAGACCAGTATTGAAAACAGTACCTATGTCGAGATCCCACCTTTATCAGCGCTGACACCCAATGCTCCCCTGGAATTTTTTTATCATGGGACATGGTGAGCATTACACAGATTTAAACAATACCCTGCTGTATGTGAGTTGCAAGATTGTAAAGGCTGACGGATCGGATATTGATGACGGGGCTAGGGTGGCCCTGACCAACTACCCCATAGCATCACTGTTTAATCAGCTGGATGTTACCTTGGGAGATTGGCTCATTACACAGAGAAATCATTGCTATTCTTACCGGGCCATGATTGAACTAATTCTTAACTTTGGTGGTGATGTGCTGTATACCCAATTTACAGCTGGTGGTTTTTACAAAGATGACTCAGACCTCATGGAGAGTACTCTACTGACAGCCGCTGGGAACTCCAGTTTCAAAGCGAGAGCAAGACACATGGCCGGTAGTCGTAAATGGGACCTGCTAGGGCCTCTGCATAGTAACCTGTTTTTTCAAGACAGACTGCTAATTAATGGTGTTGATGTGAAAGTCAAACTCACAAAAAGCAGAAATGAATTTTGTGTGATGAAGGATGGCAATGAGAATTACAAAGTGCAACTCTTGGTGGCTTCTCTCTTTGTAAAACGTGTAAAAGAAGCCCCAGGAGTGCGCCTTGGTCATGCAGAAGCTTTGCTCACCTCCAATGCCAAATACCCCATTGATTGAATGGTGATGAAGGTTTACAGCATTCCTGCAGGTAGCCTTGTGTGTAATCAGGAAAATCTATTTCTGGGGCAGCTACCTAAACAATTAGTGATTGGGTTTGTGGACAATGCATCTTTTAGTGAGGATTATGAAAGAAATCCGTTTAATTTTCAATTTTTGTGCCTTGCATTGTGATGGCGAGCATATTCCTGCAAAGCCTCTTCAGCCTGATTATGAGCATGGTCTTTTTGTGAGAGAGTACATGCAGATGGTGCAGGCCACAGGCAAAGGCATGAAAGACAGGCCACTGTTAATCAGCAGGGAAGAGTTTAACCGAGGGTATACTTTGTATTGTTTTGACTTGAGTCCTGATCAGGGGTGCTCTGAGCACTATTCTTTGATCAGGAACGGTAACCTCACAGCCGAAATTAGATTTGCACAACCCCTCCCCAACACTGTCAACATGATTCTCTATGCAATCTTTGAAAACCTTATTGAATTAAGTCACACAAGGAATGTGCTCTTTGATTGTATGTGAGTATTTATTTATTTATTTATTTATTTATTTTATTGAATTTGTATACCGCCCTATTCCCGTAGGACTCAGGGTAGTTTACAGGGCAGTTAAAACCATGAAATACAAAAATTAAAATCAATTAAAACAATTAAATTAAATTCAAGCCCCAAGAGTAAATCTAAAACCCAGTTAAATTAACAACCCCACAGTCTGGACCAAACAGATCAAAGAGCCAAGTTTTCAGGTCCTGGCGAAATGAGCGAACGTCGGGGGCAGTTCTAAGTTCCATGGGTAGTTGGTTCCATAGGGCAGGCGCACCCACAGAGAACGCCCTTCCCCTGGGAATAACCCACCGGCATTCATTAACCGGCAGTACCCTGAGAAGGCCCTCCCTGTGGGGGCGCACAGGACGATGGGAAGATGATGCTGGCAGCAGGTGTTCCCTTAGATAGTCTGGACCCAAGCCATTTAGGGCTTTATAGGTCATTACCAGCACTTTGAATCTCACCCAGACGGCAACCGGAAGCCAATGTGGCTCACGGAGAAGAGGTGTTACACGGGAGTATCGGGAAGCTCCCATCAAAACTTGCGCGGCTGAATTCTACACCAGTTGAAGCCTTCGGGTGGTCCTCAAGGGCAGCCCCATGTAGAGGTCACAAGCACACGAGTGACTATATGTAGAGCATCTCAGTCCAGATAGGGACGCAACTGGCGCACCAGGCGAATCTGGGCAAAAGCCCCCCTGGTCACGGCTCCTATATGATCTTCAAAACTGAGCCATGAATCCAAGAGGACACCCAAGTTGCGAGCCCTATCAACGGGGGGTAACACCTCATCCCCTATTGTTAATGATGGAGAAGGCTGGTCAGCCCGAGATGCCGGTATGAACAGCCACTCAGTCTTGTCAGGATTGAGACGAAGCCTGTTTCTCCCCATCCAAACCCAGACCACCTCCAGGCAACGGGATATCACGGCGAGGGCATCACTGGGTTGATTTGGGGTGGAAAGAAAAAGTTAGGTATCATCAGTGTACTGGTGATATCCCACCCCGAAACCACGAATGAGCTCACCCAGCGGCTTCATGTAGATGTTGAACAGGAGGGGAGAGAGGACCGACCCCTGAGGGACTCCACAAATGAGAGATCTCGGGGTGGACCTCTGTCCTCCCGTCAACACCAACTGTGAGCGGCTGAGGAGGTAGGAGGAGAACCACTGTAAAACAGTGCCCCCCACTCCCAGCCCCCTGAGACGCCACAGTAGGATACCATGGTCGATGGTATCAAAAGCCACTGAGAGGTCTAATAGGACTAGGACAGAGGAACAACCCCTGTCCCGAGCCCACCAGAGATCATTCACCAGTGCGACCAATGCCCTCTCTGTGCTATGCCCGGGTCTGAAACCCGATTGGTACAGGTCGAGATAATCAGTTTCCTCCAGGAACAAAGGGAGCTGATGCGCTACCACACTCTCAACAACCTTCGCCAAAAAGCGAAGGTTGGAGACAGGACGATAGTTATTCAAAATCGTCAAGTCCAGGGTGGGCTTCTTGAGGAGGGGCCTCACCACCGCCTCTTTCAAGGTGGCAGGGAAAACACCCTCACTCAAAGAAGCAGTTATTACTGCCTGGAACCAGCCTCGTGTCTTCTCTTGGGCTGTATAAACCAGCCAGGAGGGGCATGGGTCCAATAAACAGGTGGTAGAGCTCAGCCTCCTCATGATCCTGTCCACCTCATCGGGGGTCATAGGATCAAACTCAGTCCAGATAACACTCTCAAGACCGCTCGATTCCTCCCAGTCAGACTCTGTCCAGTCAGAGTCCAAGCCGGCCCAAATCTGAACAATTTTATCCGCAAGATGACGACTGAACTCCTTGGCCTGCCCCTGCAAGGGATCCTACCTCTCCTCCTTCAAGGCGGCTGGGAAGACACCCTCCTTCAAAGAAGCAGTTATTACTGCCTGGAACCAGCCTCATGTCCCCTCCCGAGCCGCATAAACCAGCCAGGAGGGGCACGGATCCAACAAACAAGTGGTGGAGCTCAGCCTCCCCATGATCCTGTCCACATCATCAGGGGAAACAGGATTGAACTCAGTCCAGATAACATGCTCAAGACCATCCGATTCCTCCACGTCAGACTCCGCGCAGTCAGAGTCCAAGCCGGCCCAAATCTGAACAATTTTATCCGCAAAATGACGACTGAACTCCTTGGCCTGCCCCTGCAAGGGATCCTACCTCTCCTCCCGATGAAGGAGGGAGCGAGTAACCCAAAACAGGGCGGCCGGGCAATTATCTGTGGACGCGATGAGGGCAGCGAAGTAATTAAACTTTGCAGTCCTCATTGCAGCGAGATAAGACCTTGTAAAGGCTCTTAGCCGCAATCGGTCAGGTTCAGATCAGCTGGATCTCCAACAGCACTCTAGACCCCGTCTCAGATGTTTCATCTCCCGGAGCTCCGAAGAAAACCACAGAGCCCACCGGGATCTGCGTTGGGTTAGGGGTTGCAAGGGGACAACACGGTCGAGCGCCTCAGTGGCAGCCCTTTCCCAGGCATCCACTAAGGCGTCGGCCGAGCTGTGAATGAGATAGGAACAGACCCAAGCGCTATCTGGAACTGATCAGGGTCCATTAGGCGCCTGGGGTAGAACCACCTGGTTGGTTCCGCAGCCCAGCGGCAGGGGGTGACATAGCAGAAGACCAGCCACAGGAGATAATGATCGGACCATGACAGGGGGACAATAGTTGGTAAGCCCCCTCTCAGATCATCCAACCATTGTCTAGATAAGAAAACCAGGTTGAGAGTGTGACCCCCCCATGAGTCAGACCCTGAATTACTTGAGTCAGGTCCATGGAGGCCATGGAGGCCATGAACTCCCGAGCAAACTCTGACGATACTCCCAGAGAAGGCATGTTGAAGTCACCCAGAACAATGAGTCTGGGGAACTCCACCATCAACCCTGAGAGGGTGTCAAGCAGCTCAGGCAGGGCCATTGCCACACAGCTGGGCGCCAGGTATGTTAGCAACAGACCCAACTGAGCCCAAGGGCCACATCTCAAGAGGAGGGACTCACTCCCGCCTATCTGTACAACGGTGGTCTCCCTAGGACATAAGGTCTCCTGAATAACCACCGCCACCCCACCGCCCCTGCCCAGCTGCTGCTAGCATCTCCAACCCTCTATTGGGTCACTATGCCGTGGTTGGGCTTCCCAAATATCCCATTTGGGACCCATCGTGGAGAGCACGGAGCTCAGAAAACAACCGTCACCATCTTGGGCAAAAAAAATGGAAATAAAGCCTTTCTAGGGGTCTACCCTTGTGACCTGCTACCCTAGAGACAAATCTCCAAAAGACAGCTCTCAGCTGCCAGCCTAACTACAGACCACGCAGGCGCAACCACCATGAGGATTCCGAGCTGTCAAATTCCAGATGCAGCCAATTGGTCCAGCTTTCAGGCGGGAGAAAGCCAAACGTCTGATTGGCTCAGCCAACCTCCAGCTGGCTATAAAAAGAGCTGAAGCCGGCAGAGATTTCGCTGGGGTGTACCTCAATAAACATGCAACCAGAGCCTGCTGTCTCCATGTGATCCTTATGCTCAAGCCACTTCACTGGTGAACAAGGCAACCACCAGCCTACCTACAGGACTATGAATGGGCAGGCAGCAATCAGCAACCGAGGGGCAGGACAAACACCAGTTCAGGGGAAGGGTAAGGGGTGTTATATATTAACGTTTAATATATTGTGTTAATGTTATGGTTATATTAGTTCAAGTTACAACTGTTGCATGAGGTAAATAACGGCTGACAGGAACACATGCGGCAGTTTGACAGCTGTCAAACTGCCGCCGGCAATTGCGCAGATGCAGCAGCTGACAGCTCTCAGCTGCCAGCCTAACTACAGACCACGCAGGCGCAACCACCATGAAGATTCAGAGCTGTCAAATTCCAGACGCAGCCGATTGGTCCAGCTTTCAGGCGGGAGAAAGCCGAACGTCTGATTGGCTCAGCCAACCTCCAGCTGGCTATAAAAAGAGCTGAAGCCGGCAGAGATTTCGCCGGGGTGTACCTCAATAAACATGCAACCAGAGCCTGCTGTCTCTGTGTGATCCTTACGCTCAAGCCACTTCACTGGTGAACAAGGCAACCACCAGCCTACCTACAGGACTATGAGTGGGCAGGCAGCAATCAGCAACCGAGGGGCAGGACAAACACCAGTTCAGGGGGAGGGTAAGGGGTGTTATATATTAACGTTTAATATATTGTGTTAATGTTATGGTTATATTAGTTCAAGTTACAACTGTTGCATGAGGTAAATAACGGCTGACAAGAACACATGCGGCAGTTTGACAGCTGTCAAACTGCCGCCGGCAATTGCGCAGACGCAGCAGCTGACAGTTCTCAGCTGCCAGCCTAACTACAGACCACGCAGGTGCAACCACCATGAGGATTCCGAGCTGTCAAATTCCAGATGCAGCCGATTGGTCCAGCTTTCAGGCGGGAGAAAGCCGAACATCTGATTGGCTCAGCCAACCTCCAGCTGGCTATAAAAAGAGCTGAAGCCAGCAGAGATTTCGCCGGGGTGTACCTCAATAAACATGCAACCAGAGCCTGCTGTCTCCGTGTGATCCTTACGCTCAAGCCACTTCACACTGGCTGGCCCTCTACTTCCCATCTCCCAGATATGGCGAATTTTTTGATTCTTATGGAAGACCGCCGGATAGCCCTGACTTTCCTAGCTCCATAGCGATGTTTTTAGAGCAGCAAGCTAAGAAGTACACATTTCACCAACGCCAACTGCAACACCCCAGCACTGTGACCTGCGGGTAACACTGTGTGTTTTTTCTACTGAACCGGACTAAAGGAGTAGACTATGAAAATGTTTTAAAGATGTACTCCAATGTCGATATTAAAAATGATCAAATGGTAAAGCTGTTTGTAAAAACTATAAAGGTGGGAAGGGGACCAGTGCATGCAGACACGCCTGCCTTACTGTAAAATAAAGAAAAAGACTTAAACGTTTTTACTTGTTTCACTGTGTTTTTATTCATTTTACAAATTGAGCCAGTCACCAAACCTGAACCTACTTCTAGGGTTTAATGTCCAAGGGCTAGAAGGGGCACTGGTAAACAGAGGCTTCTGAGTCCCAAAAGGGGCTGTCATAACAGAGTCGGGGCTAGTAGCAGTTTCATCCTTAACAACCAGAGAATCTTTCAACTTTTCTATTTGCCCCTTAACAGCTGTAGACCCCAACACAGAGGTTGGAACATTCACCTCACGGTGCCTTATGGCTATTAAGGATGGTGGAAAATATTGCACAATTTGTACACCCCTTCTCCTGTATTATAAGTGGTCCATCCAATTCTGGCAAATCTTTTTTTATCAATGTGGTCACGTCGTAAGCGGACACCTTCCATCTTTTCATAATCCTGAATTATATTGCTCTTTATCCTGTTCTGTTTTGCACCAGTCAGAGTAACTACTGGCTTCCTGTTTCTGTCTGAGATGCGTGTTCATATAACCTGCAAATAGCCCATTTGATGTTCTTTCAAAATGCCAGATCTCATAGATTTCAACAATTCTGTAACCTTTTTCTAAAGCTACATTCAATTCAACAGTACACCATGTCCCAGTCAGAGCTCTTTCCTCATCACTGTGTTTACAGGGGGTGGTTTGCAGTTTTTCTGTGCAGGTTGCGCACAAACTAAACATTAATTTGCCCCCTGATTTGTGGGGTAGGACAGGAAAATAGAGATTCCTTGGTGGGTACACTTTGACTTTGGCTAACCCAAAATATTGCTTTATGTCCCCAAAGTTTTGATAGATGATTTGTGGATGGCCGATTGGGTACTCCTTGGTCTTATTTACAAAAGGGTACAAACTGGTGAAATTGTAGTGTAAGATTTGTTCAGCAGGTTTTGGTTTGTAGTACAGGCATGTGGCATTTGTTCTGCCACCAAAAAAAGCATCTCGAGGATTCAAAGGAGTTGGGGGCTTATTCTCAACTAGGAACTGCTTCAAAGAGGTGTCAGCCTCCACCAAGGCCCTCCATTCGTGTTCCCAGATGCAGCGCACAGCATAACCCTGGCTCCTGAGGTACTCTTCTTTAATCCTAGTATGGTTGTGCAGGCTACCATATGTTGAATCAAGTCTTTTTCAGAGTAGCAGACAGGGCACCCATGAAAAAAAACAACCGTGAAATTCAAAAGCTGTGGGAGTTCCATTTATGACAGCAAAACCATCCAAAAAATATTTGCCTAATTGCTTTCACCCCCCTTCAGAGTGTGCTGAATACTGAGATTCTCAGTGCGCTCTATATGCATCAACCGCTGGAGATGAATACCTTTTCTGTGTCTTGTGATAGCTGTCCAAAGGTGCTAATGCAATGGTATCGCTCTTCAAATACATGAACCGGTACTGTGCCATGCAGATAGATGGCAATGTGATATAATGGAAGGGGTCAATGCATCGAATCTCTATCTCCTCAACAATATCCCCCCACTCCTCTTGAGAAACTCAAGTTCAGTCATTTCCATCACCTGTTCCCTAAATCGAACATAGGCCTCTCTTAATATATCTACATCTTGTCTGCAATAGTAAGACAGAGCCTTCTTTAGTTTAAACACAGTACCTGTATTAGCAGCGTGCCATTTCATGTATTCTTCTCTCTCCCCGGGCATCATGGTTTCAGGGCTATAATACTTGGCTTCAGGGAGTGGTCGCATGTAGTCTTGATTGGCCATTGTATTGAACAAGTGGGGGAAATACCCTTTGCTGCCTTGAAACCCCATAGCTTTGGGTAATTTGCTTAATTTAAGGGGTAAAAAATGAAAGATTATCAATAAACCGAATCTTATAATCCGGAAGGGTAATACACAGCAGTGTCCCCCCCTGACTTATAAGTTCAACCCTAACCTTTTCACAGATCAGCTGTCTCAGTACTAGGTACCCGTCATAACCTTTGGTATTGTGAGCAATAAAAGTACATCCTTTAAACTTAAGTTTTATAAACTCCTTTACAAACTGTTCCAAGCATCTAACACCATAACAATCCCAACTCACAACATCTTTATCATACCACTCCTTCAACATATCCCTGGTGTAGACATAATTAGGTATGTGGGTGCCTGTCTCTTGACAGCATTCAAAATCATAAATGATGTATCTTTTGCCAATTTGCGGTCAGACCAACAGTTTTAGAAAGCATAAATGCCCATCCAAGCTTTCAACCTTCTCAGAGCACTGTCCGCACTTGATTTCCTTGCACTTTTTGTGGGAGGTAAAGACGTAAACCCCACACATTTCACAATATGCTTTATTCTTACAGTCAATCTTCCCCTCCCTAGCAAGTTGTGTGTGTCTTTCAAGACACACCTTAGACCGGCAAAGCACTTTGCATCTACAGCAGTGCATCTTCTCTGCCTCCACCTCCTGACATTCTTGCTTGAGGCATGCTCTGCAGATATATTGACAGCCGTGACTAAATTTGTGATGGTAGGGTGTGTGGCAGAATTTACAGAAATAGCATTCACCCAGGAAGCCCTTGATATTTTTGATGCCATAGTAATGCTTGTCGTGTACAGTGGCGTAGCGTGGGGGGTGCAGGGGGGGCCGGCCGCACCGGGCGCAACATCTGGGGGGGGCGCACTCAACGGCGCCGGGATCCGGCAGGGCGGAGGCACCAGAGCCCCAGCCGGGAAGAAAGAAAAAAACAACGAGTTTCAAGTTTGATCATCGCAGATCCTGGCTTGTCTCTTCCTTACCGCTCCCCGGCTGCCAATCGTGGATGTTGGCCTGGAAAAAAGTATATATATATATTCTCGGCACTCGGCAGACCTTCCTTGCTTCGCCCCCTCTCTGCTCGTCTGTAAGTAGCCACGTTTTTTTAGACCGCCACGGTTGGATTGTCCCAAGCAGGAAGGGCACGGCATTCCCGAACGGGGCGCCTTGCCCAGACGCACCCGGTGCGCAGTTTCCAAAATTGCTAGCCACCGTATTTGGTTGCAAGCCCAGCACGTTTGAAAAGTGGCAGGCTGGGGTAGGCCTCTCCTTGCAAATTGCTTTAAACACACAACCACACAGCGTGACTCCTCCTTCGGGCCGCTCCGCCTTCGCTCCGGCCGCCGGCGCTGGACGGAAGTCTTCTCTCCCTCCTCCCCCCCCCCCGCAAAGGAGAAGGCGGCTCCTGAGCGTGCACAGAGCGCAGCCCTCCTGCAAGCCCGGGGCTCCGCTGCGGAGGCTCTCCCAAGGCGCTCCCGGGGTTGCCAAAGGCGGGGGGGGCGCGGCGGGGCTTGAAAGAGGGTGGATTTCCCGCGGGGGGAGGATCGCTGCAGCGTCTCTCCGGGGGTCCCTGCTCTGGAACGAAAGCTTCGTCGGCAGGTTGCCGATCCAACCGTGCATGCAGACTTTGGGGGCGAGAGGACGTGGTCAGGTGCGTGTGCGTGTGTGTGTGTGTGTTTGTGGGCGCGCCCGTGCTGTCTCTGTTCTGCAAAAGGCGCTTTTTTAAAAATAAATAAAAATAAAAATAAATCCTGTCCTGCTGGAATGCAGAAAAGCAGCCCTCGCCCCCCCCCATTAAAAGCTTGAACTCTTCTTCTGCCTTCAATCTCAGTTTCTGTTTGGGGCGAGGTGCCAAAGAGAAGGAGGCGGCTTGGCTTGGATAAGCAGCGTCTGGGCAGAAAATAGGTCGGGCGCCGCAGCAAGTATGAATTCCTGGGGTTCAGCCTAAGCAGGCAAAGCTGCAGGGTGGGTTGGTTGGCTTTTCCGGCTTTGGAATAACCTTGGGAAGCTGAGGCATTGTAAGTTGGAAGTCATTGTTTGTCGCCTAACATGTTGGGTCAACCCCACGCCACATGCTAAGCCATAAACCGTGGTTGGTATCCAGGGTTTAGGACAAGATGGAGAAAACTAGCCAATTGTGGGATCATAAATCTTGATGAAGCCCATCATCGCTCCATGTGATGTATGCACTCAATCTACAAACGTAGTCCAAGCCTATTCACATCTGTTGTAAGGTCATTCTCTCATGGGGTTTATCCTGACGTCCACTAAGAGTGGAACAAACATGCCCCATTAACCATTTTCAACGCCATGTCCTCTCTTTGTCTCATCCTAAATCACAGCTGAGGCACCTTAAAGTTGCCTTGTTTCAGTTTTAAACTAGCATTTTCCCTCTTCTCCAGAGACCCTTTTTTGCCTTGAACCTAACTCAGGGGTAGGCAACCTTGGCTCTTTTATGACTCATGGACTTCAACTCCCAGAATTCCTGAGCTAGTGGAAGAGACTCGAGTGCTAAAATCCACAGGTTAGGGGGCGCAAATTACTTGCCTTGCCCCGGGTGCTGACAACCCACGCTACGCCACTGGTCGTGTAACAATATAAACACTATTTTTTCTTGCTCTGGGCTACCTGTGACAAAAAACCTCCACCCGCCCTGCACATAAAACAAGATCTTTATAGTGACCCTTAAATCTTCTTCAAAGAGGTGTATCTGAGAAAAGTCAATCCTGTTTTCTGTGGAAACACCCAGCCTGCTGTGAAGTTTCCTGGCCCTGGTAATAATTTCTTGATTTCTATCATCCACACCAATCAGATAGAGCAAACAGCTGGCAAAACACAGAAATTCACCTTCCACATTGAAATCTACTAGGTGTTGTCTTTTTTTCTTCAGCACTCTGCTGAGCAGTACAGTGTTTAACTTCCTAAGCCCACCTCCCTCCCTGTTCTTCACAATAGTAACCACTAATAGTAAATTACCCCCCTCCAATATCTCTGCCTTGCTTTGAAGTAGATTTTCAACACTGGTCAGAAAATCATCAGTATTTAAATCATTCACACGCCTCCTAAGAGAAAAGAGAGGATGATTTAGCCCGTCTGCATCCAACCGAAGTTGAACAAAATCGTTTGGACCTATGTCCCTGGCAACATTATTCAAAAGAGTCTGTACCACATTATGAATAGCCTCTATAGCATCTACAAAAGACTGGATTCGGTCAAGATTAGCAAATCTATATTGATGATAGTGTTCCACAGCCCTGAAATTTTGGATAGGCTTCTCCCATGCCTGCACCATATCCAGATAAACAGCATTCATATTCTGAGAGTTTGCAGAGTTAGGGGCTTGTAGCGGGGGCATAGAATGACAGGCATAGATTCACAACTATTGCTGCCTGCTGGGGATGCGGGAAGTTCACCTCCATGCATTTTTGCTTCTTTGCAGGCTGGCTCTGGTTAAACAAACAAACAAACAAAAGGCTATCACCAACATTCCTAATAATGTAATACCACCCCTCCTCTCTTTAGTTTCTAAAAAATAATACTAATGGTTTTGTAGTTGGATAAAATGCTAGATATTATACCTCCTAACAGCATTCGTGCTGCGTAGCTTGTGGAAGGCTTTTGGCTGTCATCCTGGACTCCTTGGCACTCTGTTGGAATTGTGAAATCCACAAATGGCTGGTCATCCTCCCATTATGAAGGAAAAGAAAAACCCCTACATTCAGAATTGTTGCAGAAATGTTTATAAGAATCTAAATGTATGAAAGTCAAATACTTTTATATACCCTCAAACATTCTGAGTCTGTTAATTCATTCTAGTGAAAGAAAACAAGCAATCAGACAAACAAGCAAGCAGACAAGAACTCCATTTTGCATCTACGTGTTTCAAAAATTAGGCATAAAACTACTTACATTAGTAACTTCCATTATGAAAAGGTTCTTCTTAGCAGATCAAAAGGCTCCGGAGGTATGGATATGCCAGAAACCAGCAAACATGACTGTCCCAGTATGGGCCCTACTTTTACACATGCCATTGATGTCACAAATTAATCCCATCAGAGTTGGTGAGTTCTTCACACCTTTTTCAAAACTGGCCACCCCTGCCTCATCAGGAAAACCTGATTGAATAATATCACATGAGCTTTGATTAAATTGTATCTCTGTGTTTAACACCTAACAAGGTTAAACAGAGAGCCAGCAAAAGAAAAAAAAACATTACATCTTTCATGTGATTTGTAAAGCACATTTTATTATAAATTTCATAGCGTTAACAGTTTCTTGTAATTAATTTCTGTTACATTCTGACATATGAACCTCTTCAGAGACAATGGCAATTCAGCTTCAATCTTTGACATTAGTGACAGTGGTTTACTGTTCTTCTTGATACGCTGTATGAAACTCTTGAGCTCACCAAGGGAATCCCGGGTGAAATATAAGTTATTCACTTTGTCAGAAATACTGATGATGACCCAGAGAACATGAGGCATAGAAAGTCTAAAACATAAGCTGTTAATAAACTGCTTCACTGGTACCATCCGCAAGGTCTTCATCTGATTGTAGACACCCCATTAAACAATGGTGTAATATTTTAATGATACACGCTTTCAGAATCTGAGGCATGCTGACATTTTGAAATTCCACTGTTTCTAAAACAGGAAATAAGGTAGAATTAGGCTAGCTGTTTCAACTAATCAAAATACTGTTTTCTTAATTTTTATATTTACTTACCATTTGATGTTTTGCAGAATCTGCAACAACAAGGCTTTATAAGTTTGTTGTCTTCAATGAAGCCATATAGCTCAGGTCCTTTTCTTATTCTACGCCCACGGTTGGGAGGTTTGGGGGTCAAATTTACATCAAACAAATCTCCATCAGTATTTGCCATCTTCAAAAGACTGCCGGAATTAAATCGCTAGCTGTTCAGACCTGCCTGTACAATCTCCCCTGCGCATGCTATGACACGTCCTTGAGCATTGCACCTGTCCAGAATCATGGGGTATGACATGCCCAGGCATGTCCCGAACAAGGCCTAACCCCTTTTTTTACTATCAGGCACAAACATGCATGCCCGGATCTGCAGCCCTAACATGCCCGAACAAGTCTACCTCCCACCTGGCTGGTTGCCCCTTGTGAGCATATTAATTCCTGTTAATATTCCTTGTCTTTTTGCTGTAGGGGGTGCAGAATAAATTTTATTAAGGACGTGCTTCGTACGGTTACATGTACATGTGGATTTGAGGGCTCAATTGACAAAACATGTGTCTTTAGATTTTTACAAAGGTAAAAACCAGCTGCGGGTTTTAAATGTTTTTTCCCCCACTCTGCATTCAAGAAAATGATTTTAAAACCTCCTAGAAATAAATACCTTTTAGAAAAAAGGGGTTAAATGCAAGCCCTGGCCGCCTTTTAGGGCCTCCTTTTTCCCTGTTTTTGAGGCGCTGATTTTTAAAACTCCACAAAAATTAAAAGCATCATTAGGCTAGAATGATTAGAAATAAAAAGCATTTTTTATTATTATTTCACAGCTCCCCAAAGTAGGGCTTGTTTCCCAAAAGCAAAGGCCTCTGTTAATTATTTACTTTATTTAGCTTATTCTGTTTGTTTTGAATGTCCATAGAATTAGTCTAGGGTTAAGCTAATCATGTACCCAGAGGCTTGACTGCCTTGACTTATTGATGGGGGATAGGTTCAAGATGTCTTATCTGAAAATAGGGTTGCTAGGGTTACTCTTGCTTATCTTGATGGGCTTAGGCCAACACGTCACTTCTGCTCGCCTTATCTGAAAATAGGGCGGTTACTTCTGCATAGGGCCATGACTGCTGATGTAATCAACACCACGTGGGTTTGTTTGTTTGTTTGTTTTTTTGTTTGTTTGTTTGTTTGTTTATTATTGGGACTTATATGCCGCCCTATCTCCCGAAGGACTCAGGGCGGCTAACAACAATAACATACAATAAATACAGAACTTAAGATAAAATTAAAATTAAAGGCCTCTGTACAATAAATTAAAATTAAAATTAAAATAAATTAAAAATTAGAGTTAAAAAATTAAAAACATAATTAAAATCCCTGTCAGTCCAGGTCAGCCAGGTGGAAAAGGAGTGTTTTGAGGCTGCGGCGAAAGGACTGGAGATCTTGGGCCATCCGAAGCTCATGGGGGAGCTGGTTCCACAGGGCTGGCGCTCCCACAGAGAAGGCCCTCCCCCTGGGGGTCGCCAGCCGACATTGTCTAGCTGACGGTACCCTGAGGAGGCCTTCTCTGTGTGAGCGTACTGGGCGATGGGAATTCGTTCCCGGCAGCAGATGGTCCTGCAAGTATCCCGGGCCTAAGCCATGTAGGGCTTTAAAGGTAAGTACCAGCACCTTAAATCTCACCTGGAGGGCAACCGGTAACCAATGCAGCTCACACAGGAGGGGTGTAATATGGGAGTATCGGGGTGCTCCCATCACTACCCGTGCAGCCGCACTCTGCACCAGCTGAAGCCTCCGGGTGGTCTTTAAGGGTAGCCTCATGTAGAGAGCATTGCAGTAATCTATATGGGAGGTAACGAGTGCGTGGGTGACTGTGCGTAGGGCATCTCGGTCCAGAAAGGGGCGCAACTGGCATACCAGGCGAATCTGGGCAAATGCCCCCCTAACCACGACTCCAATATGATCTTCAAAACTGAGTCGTGAATCCAGGAGGACACCTAGATTGCGTGCTGTATCAACGGGAGGTAACATCTCTCCTCCTATAACCAAAGATGGAACCTCTTGGACTAAACGAGATGCCGGTACGTAAAGCCACTCAGTCTTGGCCGGGTTGAGCTGGAGCCTGTTCTTTGCCATCCAAATCTGTACCGCTTCCAGGCAACGGGACATCACATCGAGGGCATCACTGGGTTGGTTCCGGGTGGAGATGAAAAGCTGGGTATCATCAGCATATTGATGATACCTCACCCCGAAGCCACGGATGATCTCTCCCAGCGGCTTCATATAGATGTTGAACAGGAGAGGTGAGAGTACCAACCCCTGAGGCACCCCACAACTAAGGGGCCTAGGGGTTGACCTCTGCCCCCCTGCCAACACCGTCTGTGAACAGCCCGAGAAGTAGGAGGAGAACCACCGCAGAACGGTGCCTCCCACTCCCAACCCCTCAAGACGATGCAGCAAGATACTGTGGTCGATGATATCGAAAGCCGCTGAGAGATCTAATAGGACCAGGACAGAGGAATAACCCCTATCTCGGGCCCGCCAGAGATCATTCACCAGCACGACCAATGCCGTCTCCGTGCTATACCCGGGCCTGAAACCCGATTGGTATGGATCCAGATACTCATTTTCCTCCAGAACCAAAGGGAGCTGCCGTGCCACCACGTTTTCAACAACCTTTTCAAGAAAGCGAAGGTTGGAGACAGGATGGAAGTTATTTAAAAAAGTAATTTAAAATTTTAAATTTTAAAATTGCTTTGCTTTGATGATGTCACTGATCAAAAGTGCTGATAATTTTCATTTTAAAAAGGTATACACTATAACTACTGGCAGCCACACAGGACTTAATTCTCATAAACAGAAAGGAAGTGATAGAGGGAGTTGAAACTGCAGGAACCTTGGGTGGGAGTGACCATGTCGTTCAATATAATGCAAACACAATGCAAGCATTAAAACATAATGATACCAATGTTTTAGATTTTAAAAGAGCTGATTTTAACAAACACAGAGAGAGCTTGGGAAAGAGACCTTGGATGAAAATCCTAAAGGGGAAAACAACTCAAGAAGCTTGGGAAACTCTGAAAAATATGATCATAAAGGCCAGTCCAATACCACTTAAAAAGAAAAACAAGAAATCCAAGAGGAAATCAGCATGGCTCCACAAAGATCTCTCTCATAAACTAAAGGACAAAAAGGACAATTACAAAAAATGGAAAGAGAGACACATAACTAAGGCAGAATATCAGCAGATAGCCAGAATCTGCAAAGACACAGTTAGGAAAGAAAAGGCTCAGAATGAACAAAGACTTGCAACAAAAATCAAAGATAATAAAAAAGGCTTCTTTCAACATACAAATATTCAAGAAAAAAATCAAGGAAACAGTCAGACCACTAAAGAGAGAAGATTGCAAGGAAGTAACAGACAGCAGAGAGAAAGCAGAGCTGCTTAACTCATTCTTTGCATTGGTCTTCACACAAAAAGAAACTATAGTCCAACCTACCAAAAACATAACTGTAAAAGACAGACTAGAAATAAAAGTTAAAATAAACAAAAAAGTCTTTAGAGAACACCTGTCTGATCTCGATGAATATAAATCACTGGGACCTGACGGATTACATCCCAGAGTTCTGAAAGAGCTGGCAGATGTCATTTGAGAACCACTGTACCATATCTTTCAAAATCCTGGAACACCGGGGAACTACCTGAGGATTGGAAAAGAGCTGAAATGGTTCCCATCTTCAAAAATGGAAAAAAAACCAGACCCAGGAAACTACAAACCAATCAGCCTAACATCAATACCTGGGAAGATCCTGGAAAAGATCATCAAAAAATAGATCTGCGAACATCTAGAAATGAGTAAAGTAATAACTAAAAGTAATAACAAAATGACTAAATTAGTAGACCAGCAAAATGCTGTGGACACAACCTAGAATACTGCATCCAGTTTTGGTCACCACACTATAAAAAGATGTTGAGACTAGAAAGAGTGCAGAGAAGAGCAACAAAGATGATTAGGGGACTGGAGGCTAATACATTTGAAGAAGGTTTACGGGAACTGGGCATGAAGTGACATGATAGCAGTGTTCCAATATTTCAGGGGCTGTCACAGAGAGGAGGGGGTCAACCTATTTTCCTAAGAACCTGAAGGCCAGACAAGGAATAACAGACAAAAACTGATCTAGGAGAAATTCAGCCTGGAAATAAGGATAAATTTTCTGACAGTGAGAACAATCAACCAATGGAACAGCTTACCTTTGGAAGTTGTGGGAGCTTCATCACTGAAAGCTTTAAAGAAGAGGAACTACCTCACCTTTCCAGCTAACCTACTCTTGAAACAGGCTTCAGTTTTTGGTGTATCCAGTTCAATTTCACAAATAGTAGGCAATTTTGTTTCCTTTAGATGAGTTGAATCAATTTCAATCAACTGACAGAGTCACTGATAGAAAATTGTGGGAGTTATAGATCAAACGATATAGAAGGCATTTGACTGCCACTTCTTAGTTAACATTGACATATACTCCAGATTTTCAGGCTGAGGTTTCTTCAGCCATCTGTCACCCTCTGAAACAAACCTGGTTGAAGCCATCTTTTTCATTCTGAGTTGCCACATAGATGGGGGAAAGAGGGGGGAAGTAGTATTGCTGTCAGAACCCATTCCTATTTCACTTCTGTCTATCCCATCTGACCCAAAATCAAATCTCACCTTTCCCTGGGTTCTGCCATACTCCCAAGGAGGAAGGGGGATGTGCCTGCGGGATTATTGCCTTGCTTCCTCTTTCCACTACAGTGTAAACTTTTGCTTTGTTTATTGCCTCTGTATCCGCCCACTGAAATGTAACAATTTGCTTTCTGCGTTAAATCTCTCTCTGAACTCTATCTTCCTAAACTGTCAGCTATAACAAGTGAGGAAATAAGCAATGTAACCTCAGTGCCTGGTTTATGTCTACACTCTTGGAGGAAGATGTGAAGAAGCCTCTGACCATCGCTGCATGAACTGGAGACAGCCCGATGTTATCTCCCCTTTTCCCACTATGGACTTAACACCTGGGGATTGGCTGTCCCCCATTGGGCAGGTGGACTATGGGGTGGGGTCTTGTTTGGGGATACTTTAATCTATCGCTCTGCATGGAAATTCTCAGATCCTGTCTATTATGCCTGCTATCAACTACTCTTAATAAAAGTTCCTATTGGAAGAAATCACTTCCAAGAGTTCTGCTTTCTTAAGATGTGGGATTAAGGTGGGTCCTGACAATTGCTATTTGTATCGCTAGATAAAACATCGAGCAGTCCCATGGGAACCAAAGTAATTCCTGCTGGTATAGAAAGGAGGAACAATGATGATTTGAGAAGCCCACCAATTGCTTTCATTGGGCAGCATGATTTATAGCAAAGAAGAGGGGAAGGGAGTGTTATTTTTAGTTACTTCGAATCTCTAGGGAAAATTCAGAGTTGGTTTCACTTTTGACCATGCCAATGTCATGTATCCAATAAACATCTGCTTTGAGGAAACTTCAAGCCTCCGAGTTCTGCTTTATGTGGTTTCATTAGTAGGAACCTTGACATTAAACCAATTCTCCAAAAACTTTTCACTGCTCTAAGATAAGAAGCTATTGAGAAGTGATCCCTGGGGTCTTGAGCCCTGACCATCTACCCAATTCTTTGGGGAGAACAGTGAAGACTCAGAGAAGATTCCAGGATGGAGAAAAAGGAGGAAGCAGCAGCCAATCCCAGAGCTACATCTGCAGATGGAACCCAGGTGGTTTATTTATTTATTTTATTTTAATTCCATTTATATCCCGCCCTTCTCTGAAGACTCATGGCCAAAAGTCTGTACAGACAAATCTGACACGGGAGGAAGCTGTAGCTGTTGGGGACCTTTTCCATGCCGAGGAAGATTTCCAGTGCAAAAGCACCCCCAAGGCTGCTGAGGGTAAGTTCCCCTTAATCTCTACCCATAGCTCTCTGTTCCTTATTTTATTTTTTTATTTTTTATTTTAATTCCATTTATATCCCGCCCTTCTCCGAAGACTCAGGGCGGCTTACAAGCTTAGCAGTAGCCTTCATTCTATGTATATGCCTGCTTATTAGGGCTTTCATACACCCCCCAAGCGGCATTATTACAAAGTCAGCTTAATTGCCCCCAACAATCTGGGTCCTCATTTTACCTACCTCAGAAGGATGGAAGGCTGAGTCAACCTTGAGCCTGGTGGGATGCGAACCTGCACTAATTGCAGGCAGCTGGTGTTACTTAAGGAGGCATTAGCCCACTGCTCCAAATGCAGGGTGAAGAGGCTGGCTGGTTGGCTGGGATGAGTCAGGTGAATGGAAATACTTGAGAGTGCTGCATCGTCATTTGGTTGAGAGGCTGAATGAGAAGTTCAACTGGATGGACATCAGGGAAGTGACCCTGATAGCTGAAGCTGAGGCCACTGTAACACAGCTGCTTCCCACCTGTCGGAGCCCGAGTCCAGTTACTATAACTTGTGCTGCCTCCCCACTTCCCAGACGGGTTGCAGCATCGAGCCCAGGACCCAGGTGAAGCCTCCCATACCTTCAATGAGCACAAGCCCCATTAGGCAACTGAGAGAGTTCCAGAGATGGGCTCAATATTAACCATGGCCTCAGTACCAATGGCTTGGCTGTGCCCGGTGCACTGGGAGCCTCTACCCCCTGTGGACCCACCACCGATCAGAACCACCTTTAATGGGGATCTGATAGGCTGACATTCTTTATGAACCAATGTGGGCCCACCTGGATTGCTATGCTCTTGACTACTCTGATGAAAAGGTAATGGTGAATGCAGTGGCAGCATGTCTAGAAGGAGAAGCAGCAGAGTGGGTGACCAGCCTCCATGATGAGAATGCCATGATGAGCTAAGAAACAAAAACCTTTTCTTGGAAGAGTTTGAGGATGAGTCCCAAGCCCTGCAAGCCAAGGTGGAAATACACGACCTAAAGCAAAGAGCCAAAAAGCTAGGACAGGGGTCAGCAACCTGAAACAGTGAAAGAGCCACTTGGAACCGGTTCCCTCAAAAAAAAACCCGGGGAACCGCAAAATGTGTGCATGCATGCACGCGTGCACACACATGCGCACAACAGGGGGCTTGATTGAAGAGTGGAGCCACCCTAAGGCAAGACATGCACCTTCCCTGCCCCCATCCAGCTCTGGTATGGACGGCTCTGCCATCCTGCCTTCTCCTCCCCTTGGAAAAGACTGCTGCGAGGGAGCGGAGGAGGAGGCCGATGGGGAGAAGGAGCTGCTGCAGCAAATCTTCCGAGGCTGCTGCTCAGACTTGCCTATCTCAGCTTGCTGCAGGATTTGGAGGTTTCTGTGGGATTTTTGCATGCAGTTTACTTGGGGGGGGAGAAGGAGGAGGAAGCGCGAAGAAGCGAGGGGAATAGGGCAGAGAAAGAGAGAATGAAAGGCAGATGAAAAAGCTCCTCCCTCCCTCTCTAAGGCAAGCTGCCCTTCTCTCCATTCTGCACCCCGTCTCCCAAAGAGTTTGGCTGGCAGTTTGTCAATCACCGCTCTTCCTCCTCCTCATCCCCCTCCCCATTCCGGCTTGAGCACAGCGTTTGTGCCAGAAGAAGAAGAAACGGGGCGCTTCCCCCCACCCGCTGTTTCTCTTCCTCTCTTCCTTCTCCCATCACTTCTTTGGCGCATTTGCTGGGAGCCCACCCAGATTTGAACACCTTGGATTCTGACTCTTCTTCCCATGCACCCCACCCCCATGCATCCCTTATTCCTCCCCCCACCCCGACACCGGCACAGCCCACCCCCTTTTTCCTGTTCTTCCTGTGAGCATGAGGAGGCACACCTAGCTTGCAATGGAACCGGCATGGAAGGCGATGCCACCGCTGCCACCACCACTAAGAGGGTAGCAGCCCCGGCGCAGAAGCCAGAAGGGACTCTGCTTTCATTGTTTAAGTTTGTCTGCTCGGCTTCTCTCCAGCCATCCAATCGTGTGGCTCTTCCCTCCTGAAAGCCTCGAGCTCGCCGGCCCTCTCTTTTTCCTGCAATTCCCTCATCATCATAATTCCCTCATCATCCACTGTTTCACCCAGTGAGGTCAGGATAGAGTCAGGCAAGACGGCAGCGGTGTGTTCGGAGGAGGGGAGCCCAAGGAAGTTGCAGCAGATGGGAAAAGGGCCGGACAGCCCTGCTGCAAAAGAGTGAGGTAGGGAGAGAGTCGGGTGAGACGGCAGCAGTGTGTTCGGAGGAGGGGAGTCCGAGGAAGGCGCAGCAGATGGAAAATGGGCCCATTCACCTTTCCAGCAGTCCTCCAGTATCTTCCTCTGCTGCCACCATGTGGAGTCTGAAGAAGAAAAGAAGTTTGTGGGCGGTCCCACAAACCAAATAAGTTCAACTAATCGATTCAAACTTCGCAAGTTTTTTTTCTGTGAGAAGTTTGAATCGATTGTTTGAACTTTTTTAGTCCCACTTTTTTGGGGGGGACTGCACATGGCAGAGGACTGGGAGCTGCAGGATACGGCTGAAAGAGCCGCATGTGGCTCTGGAGCCGCGGGTTGCCGACCCATGAGCTAGGAAATTTGTGCGAGAATTCTGAAAAGTTGCAGGTGGAAGAAGCCAGTGGCCTGAGCGATTACTCATCCATTGCTTTAAGGAGGGCTTTGACCATGACCTCTATCAGGCCTGCACCTATTGGGAGATTCCTGAGCAGATCTGGGAGTGGTACCAAATGGCAGTGACCTTAGACATTAAACTCAAGTGCTATAAGAAGCCTAGCACTCCTGAATCAAACCCAGGCAAAACCAAGAGAGACTCCAGTTCAGGCAGTGACCAACCACAGCTTCCAGTGCCAGCACCTTCCAAGTTCCTATTGGAACTCCTATCAAGTGTTTCAGGTGTAACCAGCAGGGACACTGGGCAGTCGAATGCCTAGCTTCAGCTCCCCAGGGAAGGACCATCCCAGCTACCACTTCAAAACCAAAAAAGCTGCAGTGACGGGGCTATGAAAGGTCAAGCTGGGTACATCAAAGCCAACCTGTTGAGGTCTCCTCACTCCCAAGGTTGAGAGACAGAACTCCAGCTGAACACCAACCACTGCCAGCCCCATATGACAGTAATGACAAAGGCAAGAACATTCAATGGTGAGTCAAGCCTTCCCTCCTTTCACCCTCTCTGCTAAACTCGTAGTCCCTAAAACTGGAGCCCAAACAAAATTAGAAGTGCTAGTAGATTCAAGCTGCACTCAATGCCTGATTAACCTCCACATTGTGCATAAGCTAGGAATCTGAGCCAAGAAGCTGACCCTAGCTATGAGGTTTTTTCTGTCACCATTTTTTTTGTTTTCTATTTCTCCAAGTGGACCTCTCCTTCTTTTAAGGGGGCAGCATGTCAGATCCTCAAACTATCTATTCATTTCATTTTATTTTCAGATACTGCCATTCTGTTGAGAGAGTGGAAGTTTCATTCTTTAGGGGGAGAAGCTCTGTGGGCTTTCAGATGTATTTCCTTTACTTTGTTCTTTTCACCTTTGATGCATCCCTCTGGGTGTGAAAGGGAGGAGGAATGTGCCTGGTGCCATCTGTCTTATCTCTGCTCTGCTGGGAAGAGACCAAGAGGAACACGGAATGCCGTGTTTTATCACTGCGGTTTTATCATTCCGGTTCCTATGACTTCACACCTACGGATTGGCCAAAATTATACTGGACCATTGGGCACTGGGGAGGGGTTTGAAAGGAGAGTTCTAATGTAACATTTTGCACAGGATTTCTTCAGATCTTGCCTTGCCATTCTGCTATCATTATGTCCCAATAAAAGTTCCTTTTGAAACAATGCCAGTTTCTGGAGTTCTGCTTTCTTGGGATTGCTAGCTGAGGCAGGACCTTACAATCTAGTAGTCCCATGGGAACCAAGGTCATTCCCACAGGTGCAGGAAGGAGTGAAGACTATTTGAGAAGTCCACCAATTGTGTTCATTGGGCAGCATGATTTATAGGAAAGTAAAGGGGAGGGGAGTGTTACTTTTATTTACTTTGAATCTCTAGGGAAAATTCAGAGTTGGTTTTACTTTTGACCATGCTGATATCATGTATCCAATAAACATCTGATTTGAGGAAACTTCAAGCCTTGGAGTTCTGCTTTATGTCGCTTCATTTGTTGGAACCTTGACACCATCACTGAGAGAACTTGGTCCTTTAATAAAGAAAACATATATCTGCCCACTGAACTATAGTCTCTCCCAGTAATCTAGGAATTATAATTTAGGCCAGTATCACATTAACAGTTCACATGTTTATAATCATCACCAGTATTAATATTTTTCATATTCTTGTCAATGCAGTATTTGGCTGTAAAACTTTAAGGACTTTTGTATCTTTTACAACACCCATTGAGTACTATCTGTTCATATATTCAGTGACCAATCACTGGGGGTATATCGCAGCTTGATAGAATGAACTTTGGGGGAAAAACCTGAAAACCCACTAGGAACAATTTCTTCATTGCTCTATCATCCTCTGAGAATGTGTGCTTAAACATAAAGAAAAAATATATTCTCTTCTGGCTTCCAGGTTTGAGAGGTTTTTCCCTTGGGTTCCATCAAAGTTTGGCCATGATCTAATACTAGCTAAGCCCAATTGTATTAAGTTTTTCAAACTGTTATCCACTGTGACACATACACATATGCTTTTCAAAATGTATTTAGGTATCAGTAATTTAGATAAAAGGGACGCGGTGGCTCAGTGGGTTAGGATGCTGAGCTTGTTGATCAGAAGGTCGGCAGTTTGGCAGGTCGAATCCCGAGTACCACATAACAGAGTGAGCGCCTGTTACTCGTCCCAGCTTCTGCCAACCTAGCAGTTCGAAAGCACGTATAAATGCAAGTAGAAAAATAGGGACCGCTACGGTCAGAAGGTAACAGCGTTCCGTGCGCCTTTGGCATCTAGTCATGCCGACCACATGACCACAGAGACGTCCTCGGACAAGTGCTGGCTCTTCGGCTTTTAAACGGAGATGAGCACAGGCCCCTAGAGTTGGAAACGACTAGCACGCATGTGCGGGTAAACCTTTACCTTTACCTTTAATTTAGATAAATTCATTTCAATGACAACCAATATGAGTTGCTAAAACAACTATCCAGGGTCCATTTGAGAAAGCTGATCATTATAGGAAAGAAAAGAAAAAATGTCTTTAGCTTCTGGATTTAGAGGAATGTACCCAAGGCTGCAAGAAAAATCAGTCAATTTTGGCCAAATATAGATTGTCTTCTCCCTTAAGGGATCAGCAAGCATAAACTCATATCTTTGGATATGTGATTCATGTGGAAGATGAATGAGGAAGTGATTATGCTTGAGGGAAGTAAAAGGATAAGGTAGAGAGATGAATGGGACCAAAAGATTTCTGAAATGTCCTTGAAAGAGTAAGAAGCTATTACTGAAGATTGGTTAACATAGTGGGACCGTTTGTCCATGGAGCCACCTGGAGCTGATTCTTGACTCAGTAATTAATTGCTTATCAGTTCAAAATGTTTTGCCTTCCTCAGTGATGAGCCTTAGTATTCCCACTTTTAGAAGCCATCAGCAAAATTGAAACCCCTGCTTTCAAAACAAGGTGGGTAACAGATGTGGAGCCAGGGAAGAAAAGAAAGAGAAGCAAGCAGTCAGCTACACAAACTACACTCCCAGTCAGTGAGGCCAATACAGCCCATGACATTGCTGGCACTTTTTGCTAACAAATTACAACTGAAGCATGAACTATATTGATTATTTTACTTGTGGATGAGTCCTGGGCCTGTTCCTTCACTAACTTTTTTAAAATCAGAGGAAGAGGGGTTGAAGAAAGTGTGTATGGGGGTACAAGCATGAAGGTAACAGTCATAATTCCTGCCTCTAACATGGGCCCAAACTCTCCCATTTCCAGAAAAGTGGACTTAGCTTTTCTTTGTGTCCCCACCTACCTCCCAGTCCACACTGGAAACCAGAACCCTTTCAATTCCACATCTCCATTTCCAATAAAGAACCTTTTCAATATTGCTAGAGCCACAGCTGATTTCCAGATAACTAGAACCTCCATCCCCCAATGAGGCAAATCATGAATTCCTGGGAATTTAGGCATAACAGATAATGGGCCCAGACTACTCTCTTTACTGAATTTTTCTTCCTAATTTCTGCAGTCTTTTACTATTAAAAAAAAATCAAATACCATGTTGTTGCAAGTAATAGTAGGGAAGGTTCCTCACTTCCTTGCCAAAGAGGAATAGGAGGAATTCAGTTCAGAAGCAGAAGGGAGCATCCCCATCTTTCGTCCCTCCTCCCACCACAGTTCTGTCAAGTGCAATAACAATGCAGTCATCGCCAGGAGAAAGAGATGGGGGCGGCGGGGAGGGGGGGATGGCGGGCGTGAGGAGGGGAAGGAGAAAGGGAGCTTCTCCCGGAGTGAAAACAGGCGAGTTCCTAATCGAGCCTTGGAGCGCTTCATCCCAGACCTGCTCCGGGCTTGGAGGGCTAACGGGCCAGCAAGACTCCGAGCCAAGCGTTGCAGCGGTGGCAGAGATATTTTGTCGGCCGGCCACCCGGCCTCTTGCCTGGCTGCTCCCGCGGCTCCTGGAGCTGTGCGTGCTCTTCCAGGCGACGGCGACGGGGAACTGGCGGCTGCTGCTGCGTTAGTGGGAGAGGTTCTGTGGCTGCAACAGGGAAGACGAGGCTAAGCGCTCACGGAGGTTCACTGAGCATGCGCCGGCTGAGCCCACTGATTCCGGAGCTTGAGCATCCGAGGAGCCCAGGAAATAAAGAAATAAATCAAGGCATGAAAATACCAGCAAATAGAAAAAAGAAGATCTGGTAAGGGGGGGTCTCTTTATCTCCTCTTTCTCCATCACCTACAGGTATAAGGGGAACGCCGCGCGCGTGTATGTGTGTGACTCGGGATTTAGCTGTTTGAAGAAGGGAGATACGACGTAGCAGTTGGAGCGGGGCTGGAAGGACCCCCCTTTCTCTATCCTTCAGGTTGATCGGGTATTATGGTGATTTCTCGGGGTGGTGGTGTCATTTTTGAATCAGTTGATGAAGGGCAAAGTCGGCGTCTGAGAGGCGATGCCCCCAGCAGGTGAAGCCCGGAGCTCCGAAACCAGACCCTTTGCATCTGCTGGCCTCTCGACGCCCTGTGGATATACATGGAAGAGGGGACTGGAGGTGGAGGGGAGCACATTTCGCGGGGTCGGAGGGTTTGTTTGATTGATGGAGGCTATATGTGTTTATGTTGATGTGTCTGTTTTTGGAACAATGCTGTCGTGATCCGATCGAGCTCTTGTTTACCGACCAGCAGCAGCAGCAGTCAGGCAAAATTCCTGGATGGTGGAATGGTGGAAGGGCTTTTCCTTGGATGCGGTGTTGTAAACCCGAGAAGCGAGGGCGGGGGATGCAGGAACACTACAGGGAAAGAGGCGAACAAGCAGCCTTGCCTGCTGCCGCCTTGAATGACTCTCCTACCCCCAAATCCCTGGAAGTAGCAGGACATTTTATTCTAGGTCCAGGAACTGTTTCTGGGAGAGAGTATCAAAACAAATCCTGAAGTTCAATGGTCCAAATATGGATCTTTGCATTTTGTGGTAACCTGGGTGGAAAATGTCTGAATGAGATGTTATTCCTGGGGTATGTTTCCTAGACACACATGATTATCTCCCTGGATATATTCAGTATTGCTCTGCTTTTCCCCAACTCCGTATCATAAGAAGACACAAAAGCCCATAAAACACAGGGCTGTCAACTCTTTAGCACAGGCACTTATTTACAAGTCTGAGGAGGGGTTGAACCCAAATCACTGGGGAAATTGTGTTTCTGTTATCTTCTTTCAGGGTGGATAAACTAGCAGAGTGTGATTATATGTATTGGTAAGTTGGGTTAGAAAACATACATTCTGCAGGGTTTCTTTTGGATGTATTCCATGTTAGCCCAGCATCTTCCTTGAAGCACATCATATAAACAAAAAAGGTGACAAGACTAAGCTATTCAACAAACTTCCCATTTTATTTTCAAAATATACCAGTATCAATAGTACTTGGAATTATCTTGTATGAATCCAGCTGTTTGGAAGCAGGGAAAGTACAGGTTTTTCACCTTGCCCAGAGATTTGACTGTAAACAACCTGAGGGATTGTGAATAAACCTAAACCATTGCATAGTAGGTGTGCAGTTCTCATTGAATTTCCCTCAAAAAATAATAGTACTCCAACTTGCAACTTCCTTTGGCTCTCCATAAATTAACATATTGGTTAGCTCATCCTGGTATTATTTGTATGTTAAATTAAGGCCTGATGGCTTGATTTTTTTTTCATTTCAGATATTTTGATGGCATGACAAATCGGATGGAAGAAAAGAGAACATACTATGTAATTAAATCCCAGGTCAGACCTGCTTTTGGAATACATTCACAGTAAGATGTATGGATCTCTTTGTTCCTTATTCATATATATAGATCATGAAACTTGACTAAGGCAACCTTCTTATCTTCCATCCATCTATGGCGAACTACAGCCATGCAGCTGACAACATTTTGCAAAATCTTTCCCCTTTAACAGCATTTTTGAAATTGACTTCTCTGGGATTCATCATAGGAGTAAGTGTAGTGGGGAACCTCCTGATCTCCATTTTGCTCATTAAAGACAAGTCCTTACATAGAGCTCCTTATTACTTCCTCTTGGATCTTTGCTGCTCAGATATCCTCAGATCTGCAATTTGTTTCCCATTTGTTTTTACTTCTGTGAAAAATGGATCATCTTGGACGTATGGGACCCTGACTTGCAAAGTGATTGCCTTCTTGGGTGTTTTGTCCTGTTTCCACACAGCTTTCATGCTGTTCTGCATAAGCGTCACCAGATACTTAGCCATTGCCCACCACCGCTTTTATACAAAAAGACTGTCCTTTTGGACTTGTTTAGCAGTGATTTGTATGGTGTGGACCCTATCTGTAGCTATGGCTTTCCCTCCAGTATTGGATGTGGGCACATATTCATTTATTAGGGAGGAAGACCAGTGTACCTTTCAGCATCGTTCCTTTAGAGCCAATGATTCGCTGGGATTCATGCTGCTTCTTGCTCTCATCCTTCTAGCCACACAGCTTGTCTACCTCAAGCTGATCTTTTTTGTTCATGATCGTAGGAAAATGAAGCCTGTTCAGTTTGTTGCTGCGGTGAGCCAGAACTGGACATTTCATGGTCCTGGAGCCAGTGGTCAAGCAGCTGCAAATTGGCTGGCCGGATTTGGAAGGGGCCCCACACCACCTACCTTGCTTGGGATCCGGCAAAATGCTAACACCACAAGTAGGAGAAGGCTACTTGTGTTGGATGAATTCAAAATGGAAAAACGAATCAGTAGAATGTTCTATATAATGACATTCCTCTTTCTCACCTTGTGGGGGCCCTATCTGGTTGCCTGTTACTGGAGAGTTTTTACAAGAGGCCCTGTGGTTCCTGGGGGATTTCTAACAGCCGCTGTTTGGATGAGTTTTGCCCAAGCTGGAATCAATCCTTTTGTGTGCATTTTCTCCAACAGAGAGCTGAGGCGCTGCTTCAGCACAACCCTTCTTTACTGCAGAAAATCCAGGTTACCAAGGGAACCTTACTGTGTTATATGAGGGAGCATCTGTAAAATCTTTAGTCTTGTGAAAACACTACCCTTCTCTACTAGGCAATTGTGGGGTTACTGTTGCCCTGTCTAGCGGAGAAGAAGATGATGAGAAGGAAGAGAACAGCATTAAAGGGGGAATGTCAGCAATTGTAAGGATTTGGGCAACAATATTCTGCCATTTTTGCAATAGCTTATCAAGAAATCCTATTTTGAAATCTAAACTTATTCCTGCTGACCATTCGGGGAGGTTTGTAATTAAGAATAAAGGACTGAGCCATTGTCCTAAATTGCTTTGATATGGTTGAAATCTAGGTAATGAGTCAGAGAGTAGCAGGTGCTAAATATATCAGCACTAAATGCTGTATATATACCATGACGTAAAGTAAGACTATCAAAAAAGGTTAGCATTGGACAACTGAAACAGTTAAGTTTGACATAAGGTTAATATGTTGTTAAAACTAATTTTAGGCACTGGATGACCTTTCAACCATTTCATATTATTATTATTTTTTGAAGACTAAAATCTAGGGACTGACTGAAGTCCTGTAGTTGATGGGAAATGATGTGCCATGTAGTGCTGAATTTTCATCCTTTGTTAGTTTAGAGGAACATTCCAAAGCAGTTCTGTTTTCTAGGTTTTTCCTCCTTCCCCTTTTTGTTTAAATTAAAGACTTTTAATGTTCTTTGAGTATATTCTTTTTTGTTTAAAATTCCTTCATTTTGAAAGAAATATTACATGCATATAATTGTATTCTCTGTTAGTTTGTTTCCTTTATCTTTTTTAAAAATGTAATTTGAATTAATACTGATTATATTTTCAAAAGCTAGATATTAGTCAGATAGGCAACATTAATGAGATTATCCAATTGTAATGTCAAAAAGTAATCCTTACATGGAATATACCACATGTTGCCTTAAGGGATTATCTAGTATCTTCCATTTTGTTCAGCATTTTAGCAGATAAGTAAAGAAAAATAAATCGGTCACTCTAGTCTGTCATTTGGGAATGCATGAAAGATCACTTAAATCCTATTTTTATTCCCATGATTCTCCCAGATCAGTATGCCTATTGATAGGATATGATTTTTTCCCCTCTCTAAGTGTGTTGCCCATTCTAGTTTGTTCTGAGAAACACAGTTAGTCTATGTGTGTTTATATTTTTAAGCTGTCATGGGAAGACCTCAGCCTTAGTAACATACCTTGCACAATGTGTAAAGCATTTATTCTACTGAAGGCACAGTCTTGTTGATACTTTCTGCACATTTTTGTTGTATTAATTGTTTCAAATTATTTCAATTTTAACTTGTGAAAGCATATAATATGATTTCTAGTACCTTACAAAGACATTTGAGTCTGTGAGTCTTTCCTTTTTTAAGATACAGATGTGTGGATTTCAATATAAAGTTGCATTTGCCAAAATTGATTTGTGTAGCCTGTTAATTTTCCTTGGAATAAAATTTTACATTTTTCCACTTTTACAACCATCCTTTCATTATGATTATTAGTAATATTTTATTAAGTGAGCATGAAATATTAAGAATGTAGCCATTCTGGATTATTGTTCTTTGAAGTTACTGTATTCCCAACCTGTAAAATGCAAGGATAATGGGGACCAGAGAATTGATAAATGATATTCTTGATAATAGCACTTTTTGTAGTTATCATAATTATCCTGTTATCATTTGAATATGTCAGTTCTACTTAGTACTACATGGTATTTAAAATCTAACACAGAGAACAATTTTTAATGCAGTAATTTAGTGAATCAAAAATTTGGCCAAAAGTTTTAACTTCTGTGAACAAGGACTTGATCCAACAAATATAATAATTATTAAATATTGTCCCTTATATTTCGCTGTAGTTCTATAACTCATAATTAGTTATCCCAAAATATTTTGGGTTATGCTAATATTTGAAGTGCAATATATACATAACTAGATAGCTCAGGCATAATATCACATATAATCAAATAATACAGTTACAGATTAGGGACTAAACATTGAATGCCTAAATACATGTAACTAGCTCCACTAAATGATCTCATTTATACTTCATCATGTTGATGGTTCAAGGGCTAAATTTAGCAGGTAGTGTTAAACACTGCAATACTCAATCTTCATGAATGCAAAAACATTTCATGTCATAATCCCCAAAAGATGATGTGCATGAAGTTTCAAAGTGCCATCTTATTGCCTGAACCTCAAAATATAGTTCAATTAGAGTACTGAGGTACATATCTGATCAAGTCTAATTCCAATAGTATTAGTATTATTTATTTATTTATTTGCATCCTGCCTTTATTAGTTTTACAAATAACTCAAGGTGGCGAACATATCCAACACACCTTCCTCTTTCTATTTTCCCCACAATAAACTTGTGAGGTGGGCTGGGCTGAGAAAGAATGACTGACCCTTACTAACCCAGCTGGCTTTCATAGCTAAGGCAGGACTTGAACTTGCGGACTCCTGTTTTCTAACTTGGGGCCAAACTGGCTTTCTTATAGTTCCTAAACATTTTTGCATTTTTTTTCCCTACACAAGTATAGCAAAATTTTGGCTTATCTATTCAAATAACCACATGATTATGGATATGTCCATTGTACTGTGTATATTTACATGATTAAATACATGTGCAAAGGTTTGGAAAATCCCCTCATAATAGTACAAGTGATGTTGTGTATGGCTGTTCTACATGTATGGAACAAAACTTTTATGAATGATTATCTTCACTGGTTCATAAGTCAGTTTTCAAAATGTCTATCTCAAAGGGTAATTCTCAAGTAGAATTTTTTTGAGGAGCTAGCAGCATAGAAATAGTAATAAGGATACATTAATTTATTCTATTTAAGACTGACTGCTATGATGAATTAGCCATTAAGTTCTGTACATTAATTACATTCCTAAGATATCATTGTCACATTTTAACAATTTAATAAAAGTACAGTTCTTATTGTACATGCAAACAAATGCAGTGTTTTAAAGGCCAGAAATTTTTAAACTTTCTCTTATTCAGCAGATGGCACAAATCTGCTTATTCAGCAGATGGCACAAATTTAAAATTTTGATTATATCATTTGGAAATGTTACATGAATTTAAGTGCATGTGTAGATGACTATTATAATTCAGTGCACAAGCAGAGAGGAAATAATAGGCTTGCTTTATTGTAAATATGGCACTATAAGATCTTTACTTTTTTCTAAAAAGGATGTATACCACTGAAATGACACATTTTATACCAGTCTGGCATTAATATTAGATTTTGAATGTCAGCATCTTTGTCTCCCACTCCCATGCCAGGCACAGAATGGGAATGTGAGATCATAATTTTATGAATTAAACTATAGAAAAAGGACATAAACATGTAGCTTTGGACTCTGGACCTAGTTATGCAAAGAATGCAATGTTGTCTCCAAAGGAAGTTCTCTATGGCAGTGTTTCTCAACCTGGACATCTTCAATTCCCAGAATTCCCTAGGCAGCAAGACTGGCTGGGGAATTCTGGGAGTTAAAGTCCACACCTGGTTTGGAAATTCTGGGAGTTAAAGTCCACATCTCGGAAACCAGTCCACGTTGAGAAACACTGCTCTATGGGAATATTCCATCCAAATCATATGATGCAGCTCTCCCCCCAAAAGAAAAAGAGCACTTTGGATTAGATGTGAGGAATTAGGCATTTGAAACATTTTCTTGTGTAAAAATGCTCTTGCTTACAAGAATTAACTTTCCTTGTTTAGAATTTTTGAATGAATAGTTCAGTTTAGGAACACCAATGCATGGCCAGTGCACATTTCCATAAACTGTTAATATGCTTCATCTACTGAGAGTGCAAAGCAGGAATGAGAAGCTCTGCTTAAGTCTTGTCCCTACTCTCAGATAATGTGTGTGTGTGTGTGTGTGTGTGTGTGTGTGTATGTGTGTGTGTGTATGTATATAATGAAAAATCTCTGACTTAAACAATGAAAATATAGTATAATCCTGTTGAAATACAGTTTCTCATTCTGCTTTCTTATTTTTTATGGTTTTCCTTTATACAAAATCTAATCAGCTAATTTCTCTTTGCATAATTTAACCTTCCTTTAATAGTCCAGACACTTGCTTCTAGCATAGTATTGTAGGACAGACTTATACAACCCTACCTGCCACATATAGTAGACTGTAGAATCTCTAACCCATAGCTTTCAGGCCTAAATCATCTGAAGTTACCCTTCAGAATGTTGTCTGGTAACTCCTAAGAGGCAATTTGCAGTTTTGAAAAACCTTAGAGTGAACGATGCTTTTATTTATTTTACTTATGTCAGACCTACAAAACATATCCCTGCCCATTTTCCAGTTAAATATGATCAGTCAACTGACAGAGAGTGCCATCTTGGTATAGCAATAGCTTTTAGACTTATATACCATTTTATACTGCTTTACAGCGCTCTCTAAGCAATTTACAGAGTCAGCATATTGCCCTCAACAATCTGGGTCCTCATTTTACTGACCTCGGAAGGATGGAGGGCTGAGTCAACCTTGAGCCAGCAAGACTCGGAAGTGCTGGCAGCCAGCAGAATTAGCCTGCAATACTGCATACTATCACTATGGTATATGCTGTTACTGTTGGTGTTTCAATTCAGTTAATTTGGCTTTTAACAAATTAAATAATGAACTTTATAGATTTCAAAGCATCTATGAAAATCCATTTTCTTGAAATTCTGGATGTGGACATTTAGCTGAAATAATATAAATTGATAAAAGAGCCTACTGTTAATACAAATTTTAAACTATTTTTTTCCCAATATACAAGTGCTTCAGACTTTTTTTCCTTTAACAAATCTGCAACTAGAATACAAATAACAGGCCCAAATAATGATTTCAGTTGACAATTATAAATTTAATTTTCTTATGATTCATATTGAGATGGTTGAAAAAGCATTAAAATGCTTAACCTTGATAGGTGTATTTTTTGCTACCTTTGAGTGGAATCAAAAATCAAGAGATCAAAAACCATCTTTGAGTTTCCTGTTCATTAAATTTGGAGCATGTGAGAACATCTCTTTGATCTATATAGTAGGGAACAAAGATGCTAAGACCTAGTGATTAATTGTAGAAAACTTTAATTAATATTACAGTTGTGCTTGATTAATCAATTAAGCCTATTTTAATTGTTCATCTAAAAGTATGACTTCTTCCTACAAATATGTTATCACAGATCACAGTTATGTTCAGCATATGGCAGTGCAAAGAGATATGAAGTTTTCCAGTCATATGCTCTGGGAAATCCTATTATAATACTAAAAAAGGTATAAGAGCAAATGGCAGCATCAACAGCTTCCATGAGTAGAGTTGTCAAAAGGAGATGGCCTTTCACCAGAATTCTAATGAGTTGTTTATTCCTTAAGATAGAAGAGAAATGCACAACCTGCACTGAAGAAAGCGCAAAGTCCACTGTAGAAATATGCTCTTGGATGTAATGATATAAAGATATTGGGAAATGGTGAACAAGCAATGCAATGAAGTTGAGCTTTAGTTCCTGAACTGAACTGAATTGGACTGCCACGTCTGTTTGAAGAATATGGAATTTAAATATACTGAACTGAGTTACATCTTCCCCTTTTTTTTGAATATTGGCTTATCCATATTATTACTTATTCCCTTTCTTTTTTGCCATTGATAGGGCCTATTTACTATATTCTCTATATTTTTCTTTTTATATCTTATATAATAACAACATATTTAACCCCTACTTTAATAAACTTAGATTTGATTATTTATTTTTATAAAGGAAATAATTCTTCCATAAATTTATAAATTAAGCGATTAAAAATAATTAATTTACTAATATATTAATCAATTAGTTTTTGATTGGTATTATGGTTGAGATTTAGTATTGAATTGTGTGTATGGATAATTAATTGATTAATTGGCATAATTTGATAAGTTTTGATATAACTGTTTACAGGAATATTTATAAGTGAATATTGGTTAAATATTAGGGGTTTAAAAAGAAATTGGGTGATTAGGATAATATTGAGAGTACGAGGTGCTTGGGGAGGAGTCTTGGAGATTGGGTAAGTGTAGGCTATTTTGGAAGAGCACCAAAGAATAACGGAAATGGCAACCATAACAACTTTTGCCAAGAAGAAGACCATAGTGCCTGTGCCCACACAATCCCCGTCAATTACACCCCTGACAGCTCGCAAATTTTCGGATGAGACAGTGACAGGGAATAAAGACGCTTTATCTATACAGGGAGTTCAGGATATGTTCAAGTCACTTCAAGACTTAATGTTGAAAAATCAGGAAACTACAGCTATAGGATTTGAAGAGTTAAAGCAGAAAATGAAGGCTGAGATGGGTAACCAGATGGAAGGTTTAAAGGGAGAAATAAGGAGTATACATACGAAGCTCCAGGAAATGCAGACAATGGTAGTGAGTCAAGAGGAACAGATACAGGTGGTGGAAACGAGAATGGATAAGACAGATGTAAAAGTGGAAAGTATGGAACACCGGCTGGTGATAGCTAATAAACGCCTGGAGGATGAAATAATTGCCCTTGAATTAGATAAATCTGCCTTCTTCCTACATTTACAAAACATTGAACAGGACCAAGAGGAGCAGTTGGAAACTATTGTGACAGAGATTTTGGCTGGAGTGCTTGAGGTAAACCCACAAGAGATGTTGAGGGATATAGATGACGTATTTCGGGTTTACACTAGTTATGCACGTCGAAACAAACTCCCGAGAGAGATACATGTCCGACTGAATAAAACATCAGTGTTGGAGCAGGTCCTAAGGAAAGCAAGAGAGAAGACTATATCCTTTAAAGGAAGATCGGTAATTATTCTTAAGCAGCTACCAAGAAGAGTAAGAGATCAGAGGAAAAAATATGATTTCCTATGTCAGTTTAGGAAATATGACATTCACTACTGATGGCTGATTCCAGAAGGATTGGCTTTTATATGGCAGGACAAGAGATATCATATTGATAACTTACAGGATGCCCATGTTTGTTTTGAATTTCAGTTCAATCAGGAGAGTGAGGAGGAGTTAGAAGGCAAAAGCCAGGAAGAAGTCCAATTGGATTTCAAGGGGAGAAGTGGAGGATTAAAAGAAAAGAAGACTACAGATAAGGAAGATGCTGGGGAATTGGGAGGCTCGGGCACTCAAATGGAGACATGGTTAGCAAAAAAAATAAAGAATACAGCGAAGCAGTGACATTCAGGAAGAGGTTTGCCTAAGGTGTGGGATCAAGTGAGGGAGGAGTTAGGTATATGTGTGGCGAGATTTTCACAGGGAAGAGAGGCAATATACTTATTTCTCCCCCAGGCATCAAACATGGACCCGAATTGATATGATATGGGCATCCCATGAATTGAAAGAGATGGTTAGGGAAATACAGATTACGACTAATGACTGGGCAGATCACAGCCCATTAGTTTTGGTTTGGAAAGGAGAAAAGAAGAGGTATAGATGGACAATGAGAGCAGCTCTTTTAAAAGAAGAACAATTCAAAAACCTGTTGAACCAGGAAATGGGATACTTTTTTGAGGAGAATAGAAGGGAAGATACACCAATTCAAATTATATGGGACACTCCGAAAGCAGTGATTCGAGGGATAGCAATTAAGTATTTGGCACATAAGTGGAAGAAAGAGAGGGTTAAGAGATTGAAGTTGATGGGAATGTTGACAGAGGCCGAGGAGGCTCTTCAGAAAGACCCATCTTCAGTAATAGCGAGGGAGAGAAAAGATATTACGCGACATGAGATTTCCCTCCTGGATCAACGTGAATTAGCAGAGAAAATTCAAAGGAATAAACAATTTTTTTTGAACATGCCCACAAGGCTGGAAAATGGTTGTCCTATAGGCTTAGGAAGCAAGCAATTGCGAGAAAAATAGAATGGTTACAGGATGGGATGGGAAATATGGTGGGATCAAATGAACAAAAGAAAAAGGTGATTCAGGAATTCTTTACCGCATTGTATAAGAAAGACCCAATTTTAGAAGAAAGGATTGGAAGTTACTTAGAAAGGGTGGACTTACAGGAGTTTACTGAGAATGTAAAACAAATTTTGAATTCAGAGATCTCAGAGGGGGAAATAAAGGAGGCAATTAAGAAATAATCGAATGGGAAAACCCCGGGAACAGATGGACTCCCGGCGGAATTATATAAAGAGATGTTGGGAACGTTTAGTGGCCATTTAAAATATTTATTTAATGAGGTTTTGAGTGAAGGGAAAATACCCCAGTCATGGACAGAGGCTTATATATCTTTGATCCCAAAGGAAGATTCAGATCATACCTTGGTTAAAAATTATAGACCCATTTTGCTATTGAATGCAGATTATAAAAATTTTCCTCAATTCAGGCAGGCAGGCTTAAAGTATTCTTAAGAGAATTTATACATTCAGATCAGAATGGGTTTCTTCCAAATCGGAAAATAAGAGATAATTTGAGAATAGTGATGAATACGTTGGAATACTATGAGATGCACCCTAGTAAACAGTTGGCAATGATGTTTCTTGATGCTCAGAAAGCATTTGACATGGTTAGTTGGGAATTTTTAATATGTCAGATGATTAAAATGGGATTTGGACCAAATTTTGTAAGAGCTATACAAACAATTTACACTACGCAATCTGCCTGAGTATTATTCAATGGTGAAATGACTGGGAAAATTGATATACAAAAAGGTACGAGACAGGGATGCCCCCTTTCACCTCTGCTGTTTATTCTGACTTTAGAACCACTATTGATTATAATTAGGCAAAATAATAATATTAAAGGATTAAAAATAAATGATCAGCAATATAAGCTTCAAGCTTTCGCTGATGACTTAGTTTTTATTTTGGAAGACCCATTGGAATCAGGCCCTAAATTACTGGAGGAAATTAGTGCCTTTGGAGAAGTAGCAGGTTTAAAGATTAATCGAGATAAAACTAAATTTTTGGTAAAGAATATCGGAACTGAATCCAAGGTACAATTACAAGAGGTGATGGGGATCCAAATAGTTAAAAAAGTTAAATATTTAGGTATTTGGTTATCTTCAAGGTGTCCATCTATAAAGGAGTTAAATTAGCAAAAATTGATGACCCAGATGGAGAAGAAATTAGACAGCTGGAAAAACATTCAACTCTCAATCCTAGGACGAATCGCAGTGATTAAGACTCATATTTTGCCAAAGTGGTTATACCTATTCCAAACTGCTCCTGCAAAACTAGCTAAGAAATTTTTAAAAAAACTAGAACAGATAGTTGGTAGATTCATATGGAATAATCGAAAGCCGCGTATTAAAAGAAGAACGCTGCAGGAGCACAAAACAAGGGGAGGACTGGGGCTCCCACATTGGGAGCTGTATTACCATGCCTCTGCCTTGGCTTGGATTAGGGACTGGGTTGTGTTATCTAGAAGGAGGGTGTTAACTATTGAAGGATATAATTTAACGCAGGGATGGCATGCCTATCTCTGGCCAAGGAAGGATAGTCAATATAAAGTTTTCTCTAATTATTATATTAGGGATGTATTGATAAACTCTTGGCGTATGGTGAGAGGGTGGATCTATACAAAGATACCTGGCTGGTTGGCTTCCAGGTGGCAAGGCTCCACCGCAGGCAGCCATTCTGGCTGTCAGCCCCGTCGTCTCCGTAGAGCCGCCGAAAACCGGGTCGATCAGCTGTTTTGATGGCTCGGAAGCCCGCTCCTTGGGAGAAGAGGAGGGGGTGAGCGCCCAGGTAGGGGTAGAGCTCTCCGGGGCCGCCAGAGTTAAAATTCTGGTGGCTGAAGGATTGAGCCCCCCGAAGCCTGAGTTTGCTCCGGATTGCGGGGCGCCTCTGCTCCGGGCTTTTGGAGCAGAGCAGGGCATCAGCAACCATCCCTGCCAGCAAGAGAGAACTTTAGAGAACTTGGATGCAGGCAGAGCGATACAGGAGAATCAGGTGAAAGTTAATTTATGATCTTTAACTCGGTGGACTTTGTGGAGTTTGATGAAAGTGAAAGTGCGTAGCAGGCAATAGTGGGTGAAAATGACTGCGAAATCTTCAAAAGTTCCTAGAAGTGCGGGGGCTTCTCCGGTGCAGCAATCTTCGTTACAACCCTTAATGCCCCCCCTCTGCACCTGCACTTGTACCAACTTTTACAGTTAAAGATTTGCAGGATGTTTTGCAAGAGGCTTTGGAAAAGCAATCTCAACAACTAGTTGATCTTATGGATGAGAGGTTTACTGAAATGAGGGCAGACATCTTACTTGCATTTCAAGGCATGGCTGTATGCATAGGGTGCCTGGACGAGAGAGTGGAAGATCTCAGCCAAAATAATATCAGATTAGATGCAAAAATGACAGAGACTGAAAATGTGGTGGATAAAATTGACGACGATTTGACCTTGGTACAGTACCAAGAGATGGAGTTCACTGTGAGAATTAGAGGCTTAAAAGGGGACCCTAAAGAAAATTTGAAAAAAATAGTTTCAGAGGCTTTGGAAGGTGGTTTGGAGCGACCAGCAGAAGCAATTATGGAGGATATAGACAAAAGTTTCCATGTTAATTCGTGGATTGCAAGACAAAGGAAATTAACCAGAGATGTGGTGGTTTATTTTACAAAGAGAGCAATTAGAAATGAGGTTATTCAAGCCTTTTACAATAATAAATTTGCAATTGCTGAACAAGAAGTTCTGATTTTAAAAGAGATCCCTCCAAGAATCCTAAGGAGAAGGAAGGAATTTGCTTTTCTGGCACAAGAATTAAGAAGACGTGATATTAAGTTCAGATGGGACATACCAGTGGGTATGGTGGTGATGCATGAAGGCACGAGACATCGTCTTCTTACAGTGCTGCAGGCACGTGATTTTTATACCAATGTTTT
This sequence comes from Vipera ursinii, assembly GCF_947247035.1. NCBI lineage: Eukaryota > Metazoa > Chordata > Lepidosauria > Squamata > Viperidae > Vipera > Vipera ursinii. Next base: position 31,261,609 of record NC_139515.1, read on the forward strand.
AAAAGCAGTCCCCATACCACTTTTGGAATCTATAAACAAGAATGGTGAGGGAGAGTGTCAATCACGCAGTGAGAATCTACAAGGTGCTGAAGGAACAACGCAGATAAAAGAGAAAGCTACAGGAGTGGATCAAATTTCAGTATCATTGGAGGAGGTTAGAGACCAGAGAATGACACGTGCTACTTCCAGACGAATGAGACGAGAGCAAGAACAAGAACAGCAGAAAGTCATGATGGCACCTCCAAAACTTACTTATAGTGAAACTGTGGGAGGAGCGCGACCTAAGAGAGTGCAGGTGATTTTGGAAGAAGCGCTCCAAAAGCTTCAGGTCGCGAAAGATGGCAACAAAGTTTCTAACCTGGAATGTTAATGGCTTAAATTCACCACAGAAGAGAAAGAAAGTTTTTCAATATTTAAAACAATTTAAGAATGATGTTATTTGTTTACAAGAAACACATATTAGAGTTACGGATCAAAAGTATTTGTTAAACTCAAGGCTGGGTACACAATTTATTGCTTCCGCAATGGATAAGAAAAATGGAGTGGTTGTTTATGTTAAGAATACCTTGACAGCGGATTTAATTGAAGCAGATAAACAAGGAAGATATGTTATAATTGAACTGTTAATAGAAGGCAAGAAAACGCTTCTGGTTGGATTATATGCTCCTAATCAACAACAAGCAGACTTTATAGTTTATTACACAGCAAGATTACTCAGTGGGATTATAAATCTTGTATTTTTATGGGGGACTGGAATGGTGTTTTGGATGTACAAATGGACAAAGGGGGTCTTTTTAAAAGTACCCCAAGTCATGCTAAACTGCCTAAATCTTTTTTTGAGATGAAGGACGATTTGGAATTGCAAGATATCTGGAGAGAAAGAAATTTGCAAGAAAAGGACTATACGTTTTTCTCTGATAGACATCAATCTTTTTCGAGGATTGATTTTATTTTGCTGACTAATGATTTTTTTTTGAGGACTAAAAAGATGAAGATATGTGCAAGAACTATCTCTGATCATAGTCCAGTTTGGTTAGAGATTGATAAGGAGAAAAGAGACAGGCGCTCGTGGCGCGTAAATGAGAATTTGTTTAGAAATCAGAGAAATGTGGAAGAATGCAAACAGCGGATGAAGGATTTTTTTGAGATTAACATGAATAAGGGTACCTCTATGGATATGGTTTGGGATGCTAGCAAGGCCTATATGAGAGGGGTGTTGATATATATGAATAATAAACATAGACGTGCAGTGGAAACTAGAAGGAAAGAACTGGAGAATGAAATAAAGGAAAAAGAAAAGGCTTTGATCTTGAACTCAGAGGATGTGAAGACCAAGGAGGCTATTAGACTGTTAAGAGGACAATTTGATAAATTAATGGCTGATCAAGTGGCGACTAATCTGCGGTTTGCTAGGCATAATACTTTTTGCAACGCCAATAAACCAGGAAGATGGTTAGCTTATAGGTTGAGGAAAAAACAAAGGGCTTCTAATATAGATAAGATTGAGTATAAAGGAAGGGTTGTGTTTCAACAGAACCTTATTAAGGATGCTTTTGTGGATTTCTATTCGAAATTATATGCTAAAGAGGAAATTAATGAAAAAGATATTGATATATATTTGGAGAATGCTAGCATCCCGGTTCTTACGCAAGTACAAAAAGAGGGGATTAATCAACTGATTACAGAAGAAGAAATTTTTACAGCAATTAAGGAATTGAAGGTGGATAAAGCGCCAGGTACGGATGGCTTGACTGCGGCCTATTACAAAAATTTACAATTAGAGATGATAAAACCGTTAAAGGAACTGTTCCAGACAATCCAGAGGGGTGGAAAGGTGCCACCGTCTTGGAGAACAGCTTTTATTTCTTTGATTCCGAAGGAAGACCAAGATGCTACACAAGTTAAAAATTATAGACCGATATCGCTTTTAAATACAGATTACAAGATATTTGCTAAGGTTTTGGCCAATAGACTGATGAGGGTTCTGCAACAGGTGATTCATAGGGATCAAACGGGGTTTATTAGTGGTAGGCAAATGAAAAATAATGTGAGGCATATAGTTGATGTGTTAGAGTTTTTGGAAAGGAACAACCAGATCGCTGCGGTGCTAATTTTTTTAGATGCTGAAAAAGCTTTTGATCAATTGAATTGGAAATTTTTGTTGAAAGTTTTAGATAAAATGGATTTTGGGGAAAAATTTTTACAACCGATTAGGGCATTATATCAAAAACAAACTGCCCGAATTATAGTTAATAATAGCTTGACAGAAGCATGTAATATTGAGAAGGGCACAAGGCAAGGGTGTCCGTTATCGCCCTTGTTATTTGTGTTAACATTAGAGATATTATTGGTTAAAATTCGGAATTCGGAAAAAATTAAGGGGATACAAATTGGAGATCAGGACTACAGATTGAGAGCATTCGCAGACGATCTGGTTGTTACAGTGACCCAGCCAGAGAACTCTGTTGTGGACCTGATGGAGATAATAACACAATATGGGAAGGTTTCTGGATTTAAAGTTAATATACAGAAAACCAAAATTTTGGCCAGAAATATGACAGCTTCGCAAAAGGCTCTCTTAGAAGCATTAACTGGATTTGAGATTGTTAAAAGGGTTAAATATTTGGGGGTGATTTTGTCGCCCTCTAATACAAAGCTATATAAAAATAATTATGAAAAACTATGGGGGAAAATTCAAAAAGAATTGGAGAGTTGGGAAAAATTGCAATTGTCTTTGTTGGGACGGATTGCAGCAGTAAAAATGAATGTCCTGCCTAAATTTTTATTTTTATTTCAAATGATACCGATTCTTAAGAAAGATTCTAACTTGGAGGAATGGCAGCGAGGTATCAATAAATTTGTCTGGGCAGGGAAAAAGCCACGAGTTAAACTTAAGATTATGCAGGATACTCGTGAGAGAGGTGGCCTTAAATTGCCTAATTTTAAATTATATTATGAAGCTGCTGCATTAGTAGGAATAAGTGATTGGATTAATCTGACGCAAGGGAGGTTATTAAATCTTGAGGGCCATGATTTGTTGTTTGGCTGGCATGCATATTTGTTGTATGATAAGAAGGTAGACAACGTGTTTAGGGTGCATATTTTAAGACAGGCATTGCTGAGAGTTTGGAAGAAGTATAGACATAAGTTACGTTGCAAGATACCATTGTGGGCAATTCCAAAACACGCAATAGAAAATATACATGCTGGCTTTAAACATGATGTGACTACGTACAAGGAGATCCTCAGTTTGGAAAGAAATGTTTGGTGTTTGAAATCATATAGCCTCTTGCGAGAAGAGAAGGTTGTTCAAAATTGGTTTCAATATACTCAGTTACGGGCCAGGTGGAAAGAAGACCAGAAAAATGGATTTACAATGTCTGATGAAAATTTGATAAAGCAAATTAGAAATCAGGGACCAGCACATATCAAACGGATATATCTTGCATTGATAGAGATTGACTCAGAAGCAGAGCTTGTTAAGGATTGTATGATAAAATGGGCCCAAAATATCCAGGAAGTTATCATAATGGACACGTGGGAAAAGATTTGGGTCAGGAACGTAAAATTTACTCAAGCTCAAAATTTAAGAGAGAACTTTTACAAAATGTTTTATAGATGGCATTTGGATCCTAAAAAGCTTGCAAGTATGTATCCGAATTATCAGCCTAAATGTTGGAGGTGCGGTGATGAAGATGCAACATATTTTCACATATGGTGGACATGTAAGAAGGTTAAGGCTTTTTGGATAAAAGTCTGGTGGAATATGCAGAAGATTTTTAAACAGAGGATAAAGTTTTGTCCGCAACTTTTTTTGTTGGGAATAATTGTAGACGCTACAGTTGTGGACACCAAGTTGATGTTGAACTTAATTACGGCAGCAAGACTTTTGATAGGCCAATATTGGAAGAAAGAGGAACTGCCGACTATAGAAGAGTGGACTTTAAAGGTTTCCGACCTGGCAGAGATGGCAAAGATTTCGGCCTATTTGAAAGATCATTCGCAAGAACGCTATATTATGGAATGGAGAAAATGGATTGAGTTTATCCAGAACAAGTATAGGGTTAAGAAGTTTTATGTAGCATTTGAATAAGTCTTCTTTCGTTTTTTTCTCTTTTTTTTCTTATTTTAGTTTTTTATATATATATTTAATATTACTAAGGCTTGTTTTATCCTATATAAGCTAGAGAGTGATGGATTTTAGAGTTTATAGTTGTTAGTAGATGATTTTTATGATTGCTTTTTATATATATACCTTGTATTTAGCTCTGGGAAGTCGGGGGGGAGGGGGGGAGGGGGGGAGGTAGGGGGGGAGGAGGGAGGGGGAAGGGGGGATTTTTTTAAAGGAAAATTGTATCTTAAAACTTTTCAATAAAAAAAATAAATAAATATGCATGCCAACCAAATAACAAATCATAACCCTCAATATTCAATAATCTCCCTTGTGTTAAATTAAACCAATCACTAATTGATGATAAAGCAGCAGCCTCATAATATAATTTAAAATTGGGCATTTTAAGACCACCTCTTTCACGTACATCTTGCATTATCTTAAATTTAACTCTTGGTCTTTTCCCTGCCCAAACAAATTTATTAATACCTTTCTGACATTCCTCCAAATTTGAATCTTTTTTAAGTGTAGGTATCATTTGAAACAAAAATAAAAATTTTGGCAAAACATTCATTTTTACTGCTGCAATTCTTCCCAATAAGGATAATTGTAATTTTTTTCCAACTATCTAACTCTTTTTGTATTTTTGACCATAACAATTCATAATTATTTTTATATAATTTTGCATTTGAAGCTGAAAGATATACCCCCAAATATTTAATCTATTTAACTATTTCAAATCCAGTTAGCTCTTCTAAAACAACCTTTTGTTCTGTAGTCATATTTTTAGACAGAATTTTAGTTTTTTGCGTATTTGTCTTAAATCCAGAAACTTTTCCATATAACAGTATTATCTCCATCAAGTCTACAACTGAGTAAGTCAGTTGACTTAATGTAATAACCAAGTCATCCGCAAACGCTCTCAATCTATAATCTTGATCTCTTATTTTAATTCCCTTAATTTTATTTGAGGCTCGTATCTTAATCAATAATATTTCCAATGTTAAAACAAACAGCAAAGGTGACAACAGACACCCCTGTCTTGTACCCTTTTCAATATTACATGCTTCTGTCAAACTACCATTGATTATAATTTGAGCTGTTTGTTTCTGATATATTGCCCTAATAGATTGTAAAATATTATCACCAAACTCCATTTTCTCCAGTACCTTAAATAAAAATTGCCAGTCCAATTGATCAAAAGCTTTTTCAGCATCCAAAAAAATCATCGCTGCAGAGACCTGGTTATTTCTTTCCAAAAATTCCAATAAATCTACAATATGTCTCACATTATTCTTCATTTGTCTACCACTTATAAATCCTGTTTGGTCACTATGAATCATTTGCTGCATTACCTTCATTAATCTATTTGCTAAAATTTTTGCAAATATCTTATAATCAGTATTTAAGAGCGATATTGGCCTGTAATTTTTGGTTTGGGTAAGATCTTGATCTTCCTTCGGAATCAGCGATATGAAAGCTGACTTCCACGATGGAGGCACTTCTCCTCTGGATTGGATTGTTCTAAATAATTCTTTTAAAGGTTCTACCATTTCTAACTTTAAATCTTTATAATACACGGCAGTCAAGCCATCTGTTCCTGGTGCTTTCCCCACCTTTAATTGTTTCATTGCTAAAATAATTTCTTCAGCATTTATCAGGTGATTCATTTCTTCCCTTTGCTCTTTTGTAAGAACAGGGATATTCACCTCTTGTAAATATCTATCTATATCTACACCTTGAATCTTATCCTGAACATATAACTTAGAATAAAATTCAACAAAGGCCTTTTTAATAAGATTTTGCTGAAACACCTCTTTGCCCTTGTATTCTATTCTATCTATATTATGTGACCTTTGTTTCTTTCTTAACAAATAAGCTAACCACCTACCCGGCTTATTAGCATTACAAAAAGTATTACCGTATGTTTAACATACCGTAAATTGGTTGCCACTTGATCTGCCATCAACATATTAAACTGACCTCTTAAGAAAGTAATTGCCTCTTTTTAATAGGTCAATATTGGAAGAAGGAGGAACTGCCGACTATAGAAGAATGGACTCTAAAGGTTTCTGACCTGGCGGAAATGGCAAAGATTTCGGCTTACTTGAAAGATCATTCACAAGAACGTTATATTATGGAGTGGAAAAAGTGGATTGATTATATCCAGAACAAATATGGGACTAAGAAGTTTCATTTAGCATTTGAATAAGTTTTCTTTTCTGTTTTCTTTTTTCTTTTCTTTTTATATGTAATAATAATATTGCTTGTAGTTATCTTATATGAGCTAGAGAGCGATAGATTTAATAGTTTATTGTTGTTAGCATATGGATGTTTATGATTGTTCTTTGTTTTTATACCTTGTACTTAGCTCTGGGAAGTCGGGGGGAGGGGGAAATGGGGGGAGGGATAGGGAGGGCTAGGTAGGGGTGGGGGGAGGGGGGATTGTTAAAGATAAAATGTACTGTAAAACTTTTCAATAAAAAAAAGAAAGAAATTGCCTCTTTAATCCTTTTGTCAGATGGATTCAAAACTAAAGCCTTCTCTTTCCTCTTAATTTTCTCCTCTAACTCTTTTTGCTTATATTCCAATTTACGCCTATGTTTATTATTCAAATATATTAACACCCCTCTCATATAAGCTTTACTTGCATCCCAAACCATTTCAATAGAGGTACCCTTATGCATATTTATATTAAAAATTCTTTCATCTGTTTTTTACATTCATCCACATTTTCTTGATATCTAAACAAATTTTCATTCAATCTCCAAGACCTCCTATCTCCACTCTCTTTTTCCAGTTCCAACCATACTGGACTATGATCTGATAGAGTTCTTGGACATATCTTAATCTTCTTAATCCTAGAAAAAAATCATTAGTAGTTAATACAAAATCAATCCTGGAAAAAGATTGATGTCTATCGGAAAAAAAGGTAAAATCGTTTTCTTCCAAATTTCTTTCTCTCCAAACATCTCTCAATTCCAAGGCATCTTTCATCTCAAAAAAGGATTTAGGCAATTTAGCATGATTTGGTATACTTTTGAAAAAACCTTTTTTGTCTTTCTGTGTGTCCAGGACACCATTCCAGTCTCCCATCAAAATACACGATTTATAATCCCATTGAATTATCTTACTATGTAAAAGTTTATAAAATTCTCCTTGCTCTTGATTAGGAGCATATAATCCAACCAAAAGTATTTTCTTGCCTTCTATTAACAGTTCAATTATAATATATCTTCCTTGTTTATCTGTTTCAATTAAATTAGCTGTTAAATTCTTCTTCACATAAATCACTACTCCATTTTTCTTATCTGGAGCAGACGCACTAAACTACACCCAATCTAGAATTTATCAGATATTTTTGATCAGCTGCACAAATGTGTGTTTCCTGTAAACAAATAACATCATTTTTAAATTGTTTCAAATACTGAAATACTTTCTTTCTCTTGTGCGGGGAATTTAAGCCATTAACATTCCAGGTTAGAAACTTTGTCGCCATCTTTTGCTACCTGAAACTTTCGGAGCGCCTCTTGCAAAACCACCTGCATCTGCTTCTTCGGTTTCGCTCCTCCCACTGCTTCACTATAAGTAAATTCTTGAGATATGATAGTAACTTTCTGTTGTTCTTGTCCTTGTCTCATTCGTCTAATTGCAGCCTGTGTCATTCTTTGTTCTTTAACCTCTTCTGACAATGTCTGGGACTGCGCAGCTTCTGAAGTTTGCTGAGATTCTTTAACCTTCTGCAAAGTAACTCCTTCAGCTCCTTGTATACTCTCCACTTGAGTCTGGCACTCTCCTTTATCCTTCCTTCCTTTAAATTCTGGAGATGGCGGAGGACCTGCTTTCAATATGTTAGAATAAAAATCTCATGCCTTCAACACTGTATTAAGACGATATCGCGTGCCAGCATAATTCACCACCAAGCCTACTGGAATCTCCCATCTAAACTGAAGCTGCCGTTTCTTTAATTCATCTGCCAAAGAAGCAAATTCTTTTCTTCTCCTTAAAATTCTTGGAGGAATCTCTTTCAGAATTAGAACTACCTGCTCAGCAACTTTAAATCTATTGTTGTAAAAGGCTTGGATAATCACATTTCTAATTAATCTCTTTGTAAAATAAACCACCACATCTCTAGGTAATTTTCTTTGTCTGGCAATCCAAGAATTGACACGAAATATTTTGTCTATATCCTCCATAATATCTTCTGCTTGATGCTCCAGAATCGGTTGGAGGGCTTGTGCCAATAACTCTTTCAAATTTTCCTTTGGATCCTCTTTCAATCCTCTAATCCTCAAAGCAAACTCCATATCTCTATATTATGTCATAACTACATCATCATCAATCTTTTCCATCATGTTTTCAGCTTCCAACATTTTAGCATCCAATCTCAAATTATTTTGATTCAACTCTTCCACACGATCATCCAGGTGCTCAATACAGACTGCAAGTCCTTGAAATGCAGCTAAAATGTCTGCTCTTATTTCGGTATTCTTCTCCTCAATAAGTTCAGCTATTTGCTGTGATTGTATTTTTAATGCATCTTGTAAGTCTTTTAATGTTAATGCGGGTGCGGGTGCCACAGGAGGAGGCATCAAAGCCTGTAATGAAGAATGCTGAACTGGTGAAGCACCAGCACTTCTAGTAACAGAAGTTTGGTTGATTTAGAAGCCATCTTAACACCCAGTTAATTTCCGTTGCGCACTTTCACTTTCCACACCGCTTGCAACTTTTTCTTTCAAAGTAAACCAGAGTTAAAGTTCAAATACTTGCTGTTTCAATATTCTCCTGCACAGCTCTGCCAGCATCCAAGTAATCCAAAGTTAATAGTTGATTGCAGGGATGGTTGCAGCATCCTGCTCTGCTCCAAAGCCTTGGAGAAGAGGAGTCCCTGAGTCCGGAGCAAATTCAGGCTTCGGGGGGGCTCTCACCCTTCAACAACCAGAATTTAAACTCTGGGGGTCTAGGGGAGCTCTACCTGAACGCTCACCCTCCCCTCTTCTCCCAAGGAGAGAGTTTCCGAGCTGCAAAACAGCTGATCGTCACTGTTTTAGCGGTTCCAACGGAAAACAATGGGGCTGATGGCCAAAACGGCCACCATCAACGGAGCCTTGCCACCCAGAAGTCCTGGAGATCAAGGGTGGTTTCTTTTTCTGGCTCTTGCAGTAAAGCCAAGAAGGAGTTTAACAAAAAAACAAAATAAACTTGAAGAGTGACAGTGCGGACTGAGCTGAGAGAGCGGACATCTTAAAGAAAAACTAATGACCAATTAGCATCAAAGAAGGGAAGAGTGATACTCATAACTTAAGAAGTGAACTATTTGTTTCAAAAAGTTTCTAAAACAAAAGGGATAAATGTTAATTGTTTTGAGAATTTAGACCAATAAGAATTAATTGAATATAACCTATGGTATGATTGATTTAGAGGAGACTAATTAGGAACAAAAAGTTGAATGTTTAAGGAGGGAGAGAAAATCTATTTCTCCCCTTGTTGTATATAATAATATTCATAACTGAACTGACTGTGAAATCTGGTTTTTATTGTTAAAGAATTGAATAATATTGGTTATATTATTGTTACATGTTTCTATATAGAAAAGTTAGGACTGTTTGGAATATAGATATTTGAAATTGATTAATAATGATTATTATGTTTTAGTGTAATGGGTGTAATAGGTTGGATATTGTGTTAGCAACAAAATCTAGCATTGTTAAGATATAAGGCACTAGTGATTATAACCTTGGAAGAATGATAAATTCCCCAGGTGTGGTGGAGGGAAAGACAAAGATTGTGTATAAGTGGGAGGGTTGGCTGATGTCATTTAGAAAGATGACAAGCATCCCAACTCTCACGAGAGTTGGGACTGGAAGAAGGCAGATGACCCAAGCCTCATCAGCAGAATTAAGCCCAGCAGGGCAAAGATCTATAGAGGAGATGATGCTGCGGGAGAGAGCAAACTCACTTAAAGACATACAAGCAATATTACAATCCATGCAAGAGGTTATGTTGAGAAATCATGAGGATTTAAAAAGAGAAATAGGTGAAATAAGGAATGATACTGGAGAACTCAAAGAGAGGATGGGAGCAATGGACGGAAAATTTGAATGTTTTCAACAGCAAATATTGAAAAATGAACAGAAATTATTAGAAATGGAGGATAGAATGAATAAGGAGGAAAGAAGAGTAGATGAAATGAATGAAAAACTTTTGCAAGCAAATAAAGAGTTAGAAAAAACCATTATACTGCTTGAAACTGAGAAAGCAGACCACTATTTACATTTCCAAAATGTGAAGGAAGAGAAGGGGGAGGACCTCCCAGAAATGATGACGGACTTGCTAGCAAGGGCACTAGGGACAGGGAAAGATGAAATGGCAAATGAGATTGATGAAATATATAGAATTCACACAAATTATGCGAGAAGAAATAACTTACCCAAGGAGGTACATATCAGATTTGTGAAGAAGTCAATTAGGGATGAGATTTTGCACAGAACAAGGAGACTAATAGAATATAGAGGTAAACAACTAATTGTCCTCAAACAAGTCCCTAGGAGGGTAAGAGATCTGAGAAGGCCCTACCAACATATTACATCAAAATTAATAAGACAAAACATTAATTTTAGGTGGCTGATGCTGGAAGGGATTGTAGTGACCTGGCAAGAAAAGAGATATAGGTTAGATTCGATTGATAAAGCAGAAGAGTTTTTCCAGCAGCATCTAGGCAATGAAGATGAACTAGAAGAAAGAGAGTTAAGAGAAGGGAACAATGCAGAGAGATATAATTGAAAGACATGGGAATCACAAGACAAAGAACAGGAAACAGAGAGAAGAGAAAAAATGAGAATGCACCATGACAACAATGATGAGTGTAGACACAAAGAAGTTAAGGAAGATAGACCGACAAGCGCAACAAGATCAAAACAGAGGCAGTAATATAGAAATATTAACAGTATTATCATTAAATGTGAATGGACTAAACTCCCCAGCTAAGAGAAATATAATTTTGAATAAGCTCAGTAAGAAAAATTTAGATATAACAATTTTACAGGAAACACATATAAAGACTCAAGATCAGGATCTATTAAACTACCCTAAGTTAGGAATTAAATTTGTATCGCTTTCACAGCAGAAGAAAGGAGGAATTGTGATATATGTTAAAGAAAGAATCCCAGCAAGACAAATTTATCGAGATGAGGAAGGTAGAATATTGATTAATGAAATTTCCTTGAACAAAAAAAAGGTTGCCCTGGTAGGAATTTATGCCCCCAATGAAAAACAGAGACAATTTTATAAGAAATTGCATAAGATTATTGCTGATATGGATTATGAGAACATTTGTATAATTGGCAATTTTAATGCAATTATAGACAGAGAATTAGATTATAAGAGTGAGGAAGTTAGGAAACGAACCAGGAGAATATTACCTGGTACTTTTTTTAAAAATGGTGGAGGAATTAAATATTCAAGATAGTTGGAGGGAGAGAAATTTGAATGAAAAGCAATTTACATACTATTCAGGGCGGCATCAATCGTGGTCTAGAATTGATATGGTCTGGACAACGAAAGAACTAAATTCAGATATTGATGATATAATAATAGATATTAATACTTGGGCAGATCATAATCCCATTGTAAATAAATGGAAAGAACAGAACACAACAACAAGGAGGTGGACTCTTAAAAAGGCAATCCTAAACCAAACAGAATTTAAACATAAGACGGAGGAACAAATGCGGACATTCTTCCAGATAAATAAGAAAGAGGAGACTAGCACTCAAAATTTATGGGATACGGCCAAAGCAGTTATGGAAGGAATTGCAATTGCGTACATGGCCAATGAATATAAAAAGAAAAGACAATATTGAAAAAGTTTAGAGGATGAACATAAAAAATTAGAATTAGAACTACAAAAAACCCCACAATGTAGAGATTTCAAACAACAGTTGGATTTAAATAAGCATAAATTGAATATTATAGAAAAGGGAGAATTGGCACAAAAAATAAAAAGCATTAGACAAAAGTTTTTTGAGCAGGCAAATAAACCTGGGAGATGGCTGGCCTATAGATTGAAAAAACAAAAAAATAATAGATGGATTAGTAAATTACGTAATCAAGCAGGGGAGATAGTACATCAAACTGATGGGAAAAAATGGGTGATGTATGAATTCTATAAACGTCTTCATAAAGAGGAGGAAATGATCACTGAGGAAAGAATATCACAATATCTTATGAAAGCAGTCCTACCGAAGGTTTCAGAAGAATTTCAAAATATATTAAATAAAGATATAACAGTTTAGGAAATTATGGAAGCTATTAAAAAACAAAAAAGTAATAAAACATCTGGCCCTGATGGACTACCGTCCGAAATATATAAAAACCTCCAAGAACCTTTGGTCCCAACACTATTGGATTTATTTAATGAGGTACCAAACACAGCAAAAATTCCAAACTCATGGAAAGAAGCAATCGACTTCCGGGTGGCAAGGCGCCGCCGAAGACGGCCATTTTCGGGCTGTCCGCTCTGCGGCTTTGTAGAGCCGCCGAAAACAGCACTGATCAGCTGTTTCGGCGGCTTGGAAGCCCCCTCCTCGGGAGAAGAGGAGGGAGTGAGTACCCAGGTAGGGGTTGAGCTCTCCGGGGCCGCCAGAGCTTAAAGTTCTGGCGGGTGAAGGATCGAGCCCCCCCGAAGCCTGGGTTTCCTCTGGGCTGCGCAGCGTTTCTGCTCCGTGCTTTTAGGAGCAGAACAAGGCATTTGCAACCATCCCTGCCAGCAGGAAAGGATTCTGGAGAACGAGGATGCAGGCAGAGCGATACAGGAGATTAAGGTGAAAGTGGACTTTTGATCTTTGGCTCAATGGACTTTGCAGACTTTGAAAGTGAAAGTGCGTAGTAAGTAACAGTGGGGGAAAATGGCGGCTAAATCTTCCAAAGTTATTCGAAGTGCGGGGGCCTCCCCGGTGCAGCAGTCTTCGTTGCAAGCTTTATTGCCCCCGACACCTCCACCTTCGCCTGCTCTGACAGTTAAAGTTTTGCAAGATGCTTTGGAAAAGCATTCACAGCAAATAGCTGAGATTATAGATGAAAAGCTGCATGAGAAGATAACAGAAAAACTAGCTGAAGTTATGGATAAAAAGCTGGATGAGAAGTTAACAGATATAAGGGCGGACATTTTGCTTGCATTTCAAGGCATGGCAATATGTATCGAACGCTTGGATGAAAGAGTGGAAGATCTCAGCCAAAATAATATTAAATTAGATGCAAAAATGTTAGAGACTGAGAATGTGGTGGATAAAATTGACAGTGACTTGACCTTGGTGCAGTACCACGAGATGGAGTTTGCTGTTAGAATCAGAGGCTTGAAAGAGAATCCTAAAGAAGATCTGAAGGAAATAGTCTCTGAGGCTCTGGAAGGGGTGCTGGGATGGCCAGCAGATGGAATTGTGGAAGACATAGACAAAATCTTTCGTGTCAATTCGTGGATTGCAAGACAAAGGAAATTACCTAGAGATGTGGTTGTTTATTTTACAAAGAAAGCAATCAGGAATGAAGTTATTCAAGCTTCTTACAATACTAAGCTTGTAATTGCTGAGCAAGAAGTTCTGGTTTTAAAAGAGATCCCTCCAAAAATTTTAAGGAGAAGAAAGGAGTTTGCTTTTCTAGCACAAGAGCTCAGGCGACATGATATTAAGTTTAGATGGGAGATACCAGTGGGTATGGTGGTGATGCATGAAGGCACGAGACATCATCTTATTATAGTGATGCAAGCACATGATTTTTATAGTAATGTTTTAAAAGCAACCCCCATACCACTTTTGGAATCTACAAAGAAGAATGGTGAGGGAAAGCCTCAAGTTGCTGAAGGAACAACACAGACAGATGAGAAAGCTACAAGAGTGGATCAAATTTCAGTATCATCGGAAGAAGCAAGAGACCAGAGGATGACGCGTGCTGCTTTGAGACGAATGAGACGCGAGCAAGAACAAGACCAGCAGAAAGCTATGGAACCTCCAAAGCGTACCTATAGCGAAGCTGTGGGAGGGGCGCAGCCTAAGAATGTTAAGGGGATCCTGGAAGACGCACTCCAAAAGCTTCAGGTCGCTAAGGATGGCGACTAAGTTTCTAACTTGGAACGTCAATGGTTTAAATTCACCACAGAAGAGAAAGAAAATCTTTCAATATTTAAAACAATTTAAGACTGATGTTATTTGCTTACAAGAAACACATATTAGAGTTATGGACCAAAAGTATTTATTAAATTCAAGATTGGGTACACAATTTATTGCTTCTGCAATGAATAAGAAAAATGGAGTGGTTATTTATGTCAAGAATACTATTACAGCGGAGTTAATTGAAGCAGATCAACAAGGAAGATACGTTATAGTAGATTTGTTAATAGAAGGCAAAAAAATGCTTTTGGTTGGATTATATGCTCCTAATCAACAACAAGCTGACTTTTATAGTTTATTACACAGCAAGATCACTCAATTGGATTATAAATCTTTTATTTTTTTGGGAGACTGGAATGGTGTCTTGAATGTACAAATGGACAAGAGTGGCTCTTTTAGAAGTACTCCAAGTCATGCTAAATTGCCTAAGTCCTTTTTTGAGATGATGGATGATTTGGAGCTGCGAGATATCTGGAGAGAAAGAAATCTACAAGAAAAGGATTATACTTTTTTTTCTGATAGACATCAATCTTTTTTAGGATTGATTTTATATTAATCACTAATGCTTTTTTTCTAGGATTAAGAAGATAAAGATTTGTCCAAGAACTATGTCTGATCATAGTCCAGTCTGGTTAGAGATTAATAAGGACAACAGAGATAGGCGCTCCTGGCGTCTAAATGAGAACCTGTTTAGAAATCAGGAAAATGTGGAAGAATGTAAAAAACAAATGAAGGGTTTTTTTGAAACTAATATGTATAAAGGTACTTCTATGGAAATGGTTTGGGATGCTAGCAAGGCGTACATGAGAGGTGTGTTAATATATTTGAACAATAAATATAGACGTAATTTGGAATTTAGGAGGACAGAATTAGAGAATGAGATTAGGGAAAAAGAAAAGGCCTTAATTTTGAATCCATCGGATGTGAAGATTAAAGAGGTTATTAATTTATTAAGGGGACAGTTTGATAAGTTAATGGCTGATCAGGTGGCAACTAATTTACGGTTTGCTAGACATAATACTTTTTGTAATGCCAATAAACCAGGTAGATGGTTAGCTTATATGCTAAGGAAGAAGCAAAGGGCTTCTAATATAGACAAAATAGAGCATAAGGGTAAGGTTGTGTATCAACAGAATCTTATTAAGGAAACCTTTGTTGATTTTTATTCTAAATTATATGCTAGAGATAAGATTAATGAAGCAGATATTGATGCATATTTGAGGAATGCTAGTATTCCGGTTCTTACGCAAGAACAAAAGGAAATTCTTTTAGCAATTAAACAATTGAAAGTGGGTAAAGCGCCAGGCACGGATGGTTTGACTGCTGTGTACTATAAAAATTTACAGTCTGTGATGATAAAGCCATTAAGGGAATTGTTTCAGACAATTCAAAGGGGAGGAGGGGTGCCTCCGTCTTGGAAAACTGCTTTCATTTCTTTGATTCTGAAGGAAGATCAGGATGTCATTCAAGCAAGAAACTATAGACCAATATCACTTTTGAATACAGACTACAAGATATTTGCTAAGGTTTTAGCTAACAGATTGATGAGGGTACTGCAACAGGTAATTCATGGTGATCAAACTGGGTTTATAAGTGGTAGACAAATGAAAACTAATGTGAGGCATATAGTTGACTTGTTGGAATTTTTGGAAAGGAACAACCAGATCCCTGCAGCGCTGATTTTTCTGGACGCCGAAAAAGCCTTTGATCAATTGGATTGGCAATTCTTCATGAAAGTATTAGATAAAATGAATTTTGGGGATAAATTTTTACAACCAATTAGGGCATTATATCAAAAGCAAACAGCCCGTATAATAGTAAATAATAGTCTGACCAAAGTATGCAATATTGAAAAGGGCACAAGGCAAGGGTGTCCGTTATCACCTTTATTATTTGTTTTAACATTGCAGATACTATTGATTAAAATACGGAATTCGGAAAAAATTAAGGGAATTCAAATCAGAGATCAGGATTATAGATTGAGGGCGTTTGCAGACGATCTGGTTGTTACGGTGACCCAGCCAGAAAATTCTGTTGTGGACCTGATGGAGATAATAATGCAATATGGGAAAGTTTCTGGATTTAAGGTTAACATACAAAAAACTAAAATACTGGCTAAAAACATGACAGTATTACAAAAGTCTGTTTTAGAAGGGTTAACTGGATTTGAAATTGTTAAAAGGGTTAAATATTTGGGGGTTTATTTGTCACCCTCAAATGCAAAGTTATATAAAAATAATTATGAAAAGCTATGGGGTAAAGTTCAAAAAGAATTGGACAGCTGGAAAAAGTTACAATTGTCATTACTGGGAAGAATTGCAGCAGTGAAAATGAATGTTTTGCCGAAATTTCTATTTTTATTTCAAATGATACCCATTCTTAAAAAGGATTCAAACTTGGAGGAATGGCAAAAGGGTATCAATAAATTTGTATGGGCAGGGAAAAGGCCACGAGTTAAATTTAAGATTATGCAGGATACGCGTGAAAGAGGTGGTCTTAAAATGCCCAACTTTAAACTATACTATGAAGCTGCTGCGTTGTCAGCGATAAGTGATTGGATTAACTTAACACAAGGGAGATTATTAAATCTTGAAGGTCATGACTTGTTATTTGGTTGGCATGCATATTTATTGTATGATAAGAAGGTAGATAATGTGTTTAAGGTGCATATTTTAAGACATGCTTTGTTGCGAGTTTGGAAAAAGTATAGACATAAGTTAAATTATAAGATACCTTTATGGGCAATACCGAAACACGCAATAGAAAACATAAATGTTGGGTTCAAACATGATGTGACTACATATAAGGAAATCTTAAGTTTGGAGAGGAACGTATGGTGTTTGAAGCCGTATAACTTTTTACGAGGAGAAAAGATTGTTCAAACCTGGTTTCAGTATGGGCAACTACAGGCCAGGTGGAAAGAAGACCAGAAAATTGGTTTTTCAATGACTGATGAAAATCTGGTAAAGGAAATTAGAAATCAGGGTCCAGCACATATCAAACGGATATATCTTGCATTGATAGAAATTGATTCAGAAACAGAACTTGTTAAAGATTGCATGATAAAGTGGGCTCAGAACATTCAAGAAGTTATTACAATGGATACTTGGGAAAAGAACTGGGTGAGAAACGTAAAATTTACGCAAGCTCAAAATTTAAGAGAGAATTTTTATAAAATGTTTTATAGGTGGCATTTAGATCCCAAAAAGTTAGCAAGTATGTATCCGAGTTACCAGCCTAAATGTTGGAGGTGTGGTGGCGAAGACGCAACGTATTTTCACATATGGTGGACCTGTAAAAAGGTTAAAGAATTTTGGATTAAAATCTGGTGGAATATGCTGAAGATATTTAAGAAAAGGATAAAGTTTTGTCCGCAATTGTTTTTATTGGGCATTATTACTGATACTACTGTTGTGGACATTAAGTTGATGTTGAACTTAATTACGGCAGCAAGACTTTTAATAGGGCAATACTGGAAGAAGGAAGAACTGCCGACTATAGAGGAATGGACTTTAAAAGTTTCTAACCTGGCGGAAATGGCAAAGATTTCGGCGTATTTGAAAGACCATTCGCAACAACGATATATCGTGGAGTGGAAAAAATGGATTGATTACATCCAGAATAAATATGGGACTAAAAAGTTTCATTTAGCATTTGAATAAGTATTGATGGGACATTTATATTGCTTGTAGTCATTTTATAAGAGCTAAAGTGCGATAGACCTAATAGTTTATTGTTGTTAGCATATGGTAGTTTATGATTGTTTTTTTTTACTTTTATACTGTCAAGGTAAAAATCACCTTTGTAGAGGGCGAAGGACCGTGCTTCAGAGAATGCATGATATGCTTGCAGGAAGGTAATAAAAACATGACGCATAATCTTACTAAATACCTTTTACTTACAAAAATATAAAAACTAAATATATAAACTAAATATATATTATAAAAAGAGCTAGTTAACTACATCCTAACGTAACAGTCAGTAGCAGCAAAGTGAATAAAACAATAACAAAATAACTGTGGGAACCTCTTCTAGACATGCGCACTAAACAGACTGAAACCATAACATAACTGATCATATGGGATTCACTATGGTTACCAGATAAGTTATCACAACAGGTGCAGAGAGCAGGGGAAATGTACAGTTAGAAATGAACTTTCTGACGAACAAAAAAAAAACGTGCAGTGACATTCCCCTTCTTTCGTCAGCAAAGTGAAGACTCAAGTAAGGCACATCTTCTCACGCAGATACTCATGCTGGGCTGTAGGAAGTGGTTTGTTCAGCATATCAGCAATTTGATCACGTGTAGGCACATACTGTAATGTCACAAAACCTTGTTTAACCAGTTGCCTTATGTTTTGATATCGGATGTCAATGTGTCTGGACCTTGAACCTGTAAAACGTGTTTCAGAAATATAAACCACAGATTCATTATCTTCCATCACTGTGATCGGTCGAATCGGATGTGTCCAGATATCTGTGACTAAAGCATTAAACCAGGTTAAAGAATTGCATGCATCAGACACACAAGCATACTCAGCTTCTGTAGAGGAACAAGAAACAAAATTCTGTTTACGCACATGCCAGTAAACAGGACAACCATTTAAGAACATCATGTAACCTGATGTACTTTTCCGTGACTTCTTATCACTCGCCCAATCTGAATCTGCAAAACAACATAACTCTGCATAGTCAGTATGTGTGGGTTCCAACAACAACTTCATGTCCTTGTATTTAGCTCTGGGAAGTCGGGGAGGGGGGAAGGGGAATGCTCATTAAAAATATGTCCAACTTTCAAGAGACTGAGTTAGTAGAAAAAATTGACATCCAGAAATCTAAAAGAGTAAAGTATTTGGGGATCCAACTATCAGCAAGAAGTACTACACTTAAAAGAGAAAATTATGATAAGTTAATGGACCAAATTATAGTAGACCTAGATAGATGGAAAAACTTGCAGCTCTCTTTTATGGGAAGAATAGCGACGATCAAGATGAATATACTACCCAAATTACTCTTTTTATTCCAATGTGTACCAATTAAATTAGGTAAGGATTTTTTTGAAAATTTATCTAAATTTATCTGGCAAGGTAAAAAACTGAGAATCAAGTAAAAATTATTACAGGATGCAAAGGAAAGAGGAGGGCTCGGCCTCCCAGATTGGGAAAAATATTATCAAGCAGCAATAGCGGTATGGATAAAGGATTGGATACATTTAAGGAATAGAAGACTACTAGTCTTAGAAGGTCATGACATGCAAATTGGGTGGCATGCTGTAATGTGGGATGGAAAATATAGAGCTCATCAGTATTTTCAGAATCATCATATTAGACAGGCACTATTAGATGTGTGGATAAAAATAAAAAAAATAACTATATAGAAATTCCCAATTGGCTATCTATATTAGAGATTTTTATGCACCCCAAATTAATAAATCTAGGAAGTGTAATTACATATAAAG